>NW_006198462.1:464870-531873 GCF_000334495.1 Tupaia belangeri chinensis | reverse complement strand
AGAGAAAGTGAGAGAGCATTCCCAGGGGGAATGACCATGCCACAATCCCTTCTGCACTCTCCTTTTGGGATTTTAGGCATGCAGTCACATAAGCCTGATATGTTTTTCAAGCCGTGGTATACAGGACTTGAACCCCACAGTCTACCATGTGAGGACCAGCCATCTTAACTACCACGCCACCTGGCTGGCCCAGTAAGTAAAATCTTTTTTATAATTTATCTTATTACTTAGATATGGTTAGCATACAGGAAAATTCTTATTATTTATAAGATCTTTTGGGGAACTGTCTTATCTAATGTAATTGTTTCTAAGCTATTAGTTTCAGTTCCCTATTCTATAGGATGTTCAGGAGAAAATTATTAGCATGTGAGCTGCTGCAGATGGGTGCTATGGTTTTGACAACCTTGTGTGTCTCTGCAAGTTTGCTTAGAGTAGGCTATGATTTTATGTGACCTATTAATGTTCCTCAAAAGGGAAATGAGGTGGGTTCCCAATACCCTTGGCAGGTCTGGAAAACTCTCAGGACTAAGGAGTGTTGATAACATACATTTAAAAGCAAATTAACCACTAATTGAAAATAAATTAGGATTTAGGCATTGCATTCTCAAAGGGACAGCAGTACTCAATTTAAAGTTATGAAGAAAACCAAACTAGTCTGCTAGAAATAATTGTATTGAGAGGTGCTAGTTTGAAATGTTTGCACAATGATTCAGCATTTTATTGAGCTGGAATTTCAAAAAGTTAATTGACCACCATCTTGAACCAATTAAATGTATGATGTTATACACAGCAACAAGATTACACTGAAAGGTGAAATATCAAGGTCTTTTATAAGTGATTTCTAATAAGTAGGAGGAGACTCGAAAAAGTTCATGGAAAATGGAAGTAAAATAATGAGTTTATTTTGGTGCAAAAGAAAATCTTGAAAATCATGCATAGTTTTTTCATAACACACATTTCATAAACTCTTTGAAGACCCCCCTCACAAAAATAACCACTATTTTTTTTTACAGAGCTTTCTATCTTCATTGCTCCTTTATATATTTGATTTATTTAAAAAGGCTCCAATGTTGTCCTTCCTTTTCCAGTGAAGGATCTGCGTTTTAATGAGTTTAAATGAACTGTCTAAATTTGTATAACTTTTAAGTGGCAAAGTCAGGGTGTAAGTGCATATGCCCTGAAACTGTGCTAATGGGCATTGCAGTCCACACTGCTGCATCCCATAAGACTCAAATATTTCAAAAAGAGATGTGAAATACCCTGTCTTGCCCTTGGTCAACTTGACTGCATGACTAAGTGTCTGTTACTGATGTTAACTTTGCATCGGTATACTAAAATGCTTCACCAGCCAGGTCTGACGATTGTCTTACTGCAATGGCCAATGAGAGATTTCATAAATTCCTCCAATATATTTTTTATTTTTGCTCTCCATTGGCTTTATGCTAAGCAGTTATGTCCTGTATTAAATCAATTGCAATATAATTATTTAAAAAATCAGTTTTTCCAATGTGAGTTTAATGAGATCTCTATTCTGCCATTGCTATGACTAGCTGAGGCTGATAAGTATTTGCTATATAATTGCTAATATTGCCAGAAGATATGTGTGCTTGCCAGACAGAGGAAGAGAAAGAAAGAACAACCCCACACACACCCCAGCCATGGCATGTGGTCATACTGAAATCCTTTTTCCTCCTTTTCTGCATCCCATCAGGATTTTGGACATGCATGCTCATATGCCTAGTGTGTTTTTCAAGCTGCTAGGGCTGGAATTAGAACCACAGTTGGCCATATGGGACCCAGCTCCTTTAACCACTGCTCTATGGGAATAACCCAGGATTTGACAATTTTTATTGTGTATTAGCCTTTACAATATTTCTTGATAGAGATTTTTACTATAGAGCATGAGCATTCACCAGACAGACAGAGACAGAGAGACAGAAAGCAAGAAATCATTTTCCTTCAGGGGCTAGCAATGCCATAATCCCTTGTCCTCCATTCTCCTCTCAGGATCTTGAGCACATACACCCACACACCTAGCATGAGTTATTTAAGCAATTGGGTCCAAGACTAGAACAGCAGTCGACTACATAGGAGTCCAGTGACATAATCATTACATTATCTACAGCCTTTAGAATATTTTAAAAAGTACTTCTGGACTTTCTTTCCATCACAGTGTTTTATTTACTTTTTTAATTGTGAGACTGTAGCATTCCTTGAATATTATTTTTCCTATACTCTCTTTGCTAGTGGAAAGAGTATGAAAGAGGATGGACTATTAATGGATTAAGCTTATCTAAAGTGATTTGTACCTTTTTCTTTTCTCAAGGAGCTCTAATAGATATTATTGGTGGCTGGGGAACATGCTTTGAAATAAACTGGGCCAAGAGAAATTAGTCTTCAAAGTTCTTAAAATATAGGTCTTCTTAGTAGAATAGTGCAGTCTTCTCCAATATGCTTTTATGTATTGAGTTAATTACATCCTGAACCGTTCCAAAGTTGTTTTAAGATCTGGCTATGATCCTTCTCAAAGTCTTTATTTCCTCTCTTCTTGTCCATTCTTATTCTACCCTGACCTTGTTATATCCCAAATTCTTTACAAGACCATAGAACTAACATTTATTCGAAGCTATCTCTATACACTGAAAAAAAAATTGTGTTTCAAATATTTCAAGTGTGAAAATTTTAGATGATAAATCCTTCATTAAGGATTAATTTTATGGTCCTCTTATGTTGACTTCTATCAAGCTTCAATATTTGGACTCTGAATAAAAGAACAAATGACTTAAAGATTAGTAATCAAAGTGCAGTAAAAAAAAAGTTTAAAAATACTCTTTCTGTGAAACTCATAGAAGATTTCACTCAAATAAGGAAGTCAGTGTACCATTCTGTGTTCATCAGTTTTTCAGACTACAGTTCAGGGTTGAACACTGCAAGCTGTCACTCCAAATTAGGGCTGGCGGTAAAAACTCTGTCTAGACGAGCGAGGGCAGTAAGACAGAGAATGGGTATCACATTAAAATGGTTTCCTTTTGCCTGTGCTCTATAGCAGAAACTGAAAGACTGGAAGATATAAAGCAAGGAGAGCAACTGCAGATACCAGAGATAGTGTGAGGGATAGTAAGGGGTGGGTAATAGGGGTGGGAGGAAGGGGATCAGGGAAAAACAACATGTTTAATAGACACAAAAATGGAAAAGCTATCTGCTGATGATAATGTATAGGTTATGTCTTTGACTTGACTGACAAGCACCATTTTCACACTGGGAAAAACCATGCTGTACACTGTAAAGATGTACTGTGACTAAATATAAGTTAAATGGGATCAGCAGATAGCGTAATGGTTGTGTTGCTGGACTCCCACATAGTCCCAGTGGGTTCAAACTCACGTTGGGTGTGTGTGCATGGCATCCCAAAATACTGAGAGGAGAATGGAGAAGAGGGGATTGTGACATTGGCCATCTCCCTTGGGAGGTGATTTCTCACTTTCTGTCTCTCCCACGAGCACACGTACCCTATAGCCAAAATTTCTCTCTCAAAAAAACCAAACCAAACCAAAACAAAACAAAACCCAAAAAACTAAAAAACAAAAATGCTTTCTTTTAAACAAAAGACCCACGTGCATTAGAGTCTCCTTAACCAAACTACTTTTGTTTCAGGCTTCCATTTCATTTCCTTATATAGTAGGGATACGTTGTTCAGGCATTACACATCTAGTACCTCAGGGGAAAAAAAATATGCCATCTTAATGTAATCAATTTTATGTTTACAAATATATAAAACATCTACATGTCTTTCTATATAACATACTAACATTTGTGTAATTTTCTTATTTCTATGAATTGTTTACTGTTTGTAACAGTAATATAGTACCATAATGAATTTGAATAGCATATTCCCTTGTTACCAATGAAGAACTCTCCAAAGATTTAGTTTCTTAGCATCCATTTTTGCTTGGTTATTAATGATAGCAAGAATGTTTCAGGTGCCTTAAGTGTGTGTGATGTTATATGTGTACCACAAAGGGTTTTAATTGAACAGTAATTTTTAAGTATATTTTAAATATTTTTAATTTCAAAAAACATTGCCAGAGTGTGCCCACACTCACCAGAAATGGAGAGAGAGAAAGGGAGAAAGAGAAAGCACCCCTCTCCCTGAGAGAGAAAACACCCAATGGGGTGTGGTCATGCCATGATCCCTTCTCCTCTTTATCTCCATCCTGCTAGGATTTGGAGAATGCACACACATATGCCCAGTTCGTTTTCCAAGCTACTAGGGCCAGGGTTTGTACAGTCAGAGCCATGTGAAATCCTGCTCCTGAATCTCCAGGTCACAGACCCAGCCTCTAAACATTAATTTTGATATGAACATCTTACCTCTTATATTTCTTCACCAATAAAATGTGACAAATAGCCTGTTCATTAATTAGTATGTGTTTTTCTTTATTTTAGAACATGTGAGCTTGGTAAAAATAACAATTCCAGAAATATGTTGGCATTTGCTATGTGACAGCACTATGCTAAACATCTCATGGGATAGGCACCTTATTTCTACCAATTATACAGCTAAGACATCTAATATTATGCAAAGTAACAATTAGAAGATGGAGGGGAGAGGATTCAGTCTAGGTCTATTTCAATTTAGAGACTGAAAGCTTAAACAGACATGTAACTACAGAGGAGCAGAGGGAATGTTTGACTTCCTCTATATTCCTTCAAGACAGGTTTCTTTTAAATAAAAAAGTGAATGTTATATTGATGTAACTGTTATATCTATAGTAGAGGCAATAGTGTGAAAATAGTAATGGTAAGAGTTGACAATGACCTTGCTTTTAATCATTACACCATAGTACTTCCAAGCACATTGAGTACTCCATCATTAGGATTTTTTTTCTCTTAGTTATCTAGTTACTTATTGATTGATTTTTCTGGTTATTATTTATTACATGGTACCTAGAAGAGTCTCAGATCAGAAATCACTTTTTTCTTTTGTCAGCTTTTCACATTTGGTGAGGAAATCGTAGGATCTCTAGAGGAACTGGTTATCTTTATTCCCCTACAGTAATGATCCTGTCTTCTTTTTCTGTTTTCATTCTTTTTCCTTTTACCTGAGGCTACAGGTACTTGATGAAGAGAAACTGGGGATGGAGAGAGTGAGAAAGCACCCATCCACACCCGTGGGAAATGGTCACACCACAATCCTTTCTCTTACATTTCTCTCTCCTTTCAGGATTTTGGACATGCACACACATGTGCTCAGCATGTTTCTCAAGCTGTCAGATCTGGGACTCAGTCTGGGAGTTGGTCTGGGACTCAGTTCAGGATGCAAACTGTGCAGTTGGCCATGTAGGATCCAGTTGCCTTAACTACCACTCTATAGGCTGGCCCAATCCTGTCTTCCATATGAAGATTATGTCAATAGATTATGAAATGCAGTTACTTATCCTACTAGAGGTGGTGAGTGCACAATGATGTAGTCTTATTCTTTCATTTACCCTAGTGACATAATTTTTTTAGGACATCTGATAAAATTCAGGAGGTTAGAGAAGCTTATAAATGATCTTGGAGTTTTGAGGTTCAGTTTAAGTGGGATGACTAGAGATGAATCTATCCAATCATCACTACTGAAAAAAATAATTCTGACTGTCCCTCATACTTAGAATATCATTCATAAGACTTCCAACAGAAAAGATTTTCTTTACCCAAGTAGGTGATAGAGGGCTTGGTCAGGAATTAAACATGATCTAGAATTTGTCAATAACTTGATTGAGAGATTAGACAATGCTATTCTATTCAAATAAATGCTCCTGGTCTGTGTCACTAAAATATTCTATATCGCCTTGGTTTGTTGGAGCTTGAATGGTGCTCCCCTAAAATTCATATGTGGAAGTTTTAATCTCCAGTATCTCAGAATGAGACCTTATTTGGAAATAGGGTCGTTGCAGATGTAATTAGTTAAGTAAAGATGAGGTTATACTGGAGTAAGAAGGCCTCTTAATCCAATATGGCTGGTGTCCTTACAAAAAAGGTAAATTTGGACATAAGAGACACACATACAGGGAAAATGCTATGTGATCATACAGACAGAGTTTAGGGTAGTGCATCTACAAGCCACGGGACCCCAGATTGCCAACAAATCAGCAAAAGCTAGGAGAGTAGTGTAGAGTAGATTCTTTCTTACAACCTTGAGAAAGAACCAAACCTGCTGACACCTTGATCTTAGACTTCTTACAATGCATTTTTGTTGTTTAAACAACTGGTTTATCTTACTTTGTTATGGAACCCCTAATAAACTAATTCATGGTCCCTCACAGAAGGTTCTTAATTGATTTAGAATTAATATGTTTTCCTAAGCCTCCATAATGTTGAGATGAAAATGTTCTGTTTAAATAGGGCATTATATTTTATAAAGCTATTGATACTATAACAGCTGCTACATATTATAATAAATTTTTACTTGAGCTTCATTTTAAGAACAGTTTTGTGCACTCACATATATGCTTTCCTTTTTAAATGTATGTGCCTTAATGTGCTCTTTTCACTCTAGCATTCAGAAAGCTTAGAGCCAAGTATATTGCTCCAAAGTTATAATTCTTTGAATTCACGTACCTGAAAATATCTATTCTGGTTACTTCCTATATCCTCTTTTGTTGTAGCCTTACTTGACTTATCTCAATTTCATTCATAAACAGTTTTAAAGCCCTTCTGAAATCAAAGAAAAAGCAATTTCAGTTTTCAGACAAATAAATTATAGTATATGTTCCAATATGCAATATTCCCATGGAAATTAAAATAATTAGCTGGAGAACAAGTTTGGTTAGTCCTGAGTGCTGAATAACTACTGATTCACAAAGAAAAGAAAAGGAACAGGAAAACATGCCTTTTGGATACAGGAAAAGTCTTGTGTAATCAGAAAATACTCAAAGAATTTTCCCATATGATGTTTAGTCAGTTCATCAATAGTATTACTTTCTACTATGGATTCTTGATATCTATAAAATTTACAATTTTTGTGTAAACTTTGAAATCAGTAAAGATAATAAATGCTCAGAGTGTCAAGGAAGAACAAGAAACCAGACCAATGAGGTCTTCAATCTGGTGTTAAAACTGCAGCTCGCCCCAATACACCAAAACCCACTAAGCCAGAGACACAGATGTCCAGAAATAGAGAGCTTTGGAAGTAATGCCACAGACCCATGTGTGCAGGGAAGAAAACATGGGATTCAAGAACTCACCTGACCCTTGGTAACTCTCCAAGTGATCATTGTACCACACACAGAAACAAATCGGGGCACATCAACCAATATACCCCAGCAGTGTGGCAATGGAAGTGGAGGTTTATCATTACTGTCTATAGCTGAATGTCCATAAGCTGTGTCACTAGTTCCATATCATACTCCTACTCCCTCAGCTACTGCTGCCCCTGCAGCTAGGAGCTACATGAATAGCCGTGCATCTCAGGCACTCAGATAATACATGAACCCCTGTAACCCTCACAATAACCCTGAAATATATTTTATTTAATATTACTTAAAAGTAAGGAAACTGATCAGAACTGGTCATAAAAGTTAAATAACTTGCCCCAAATAACCTAGTGGATGAGTGGCAGAGCTTAGGTTAAGCTTAGGGTTGTTAGAATTTATTTTTTTATTTGCCAGAAGGTGCATATACTCACTGGAGAGAAACAGAGGGGGATGGGGGAAAGGAAAGTAAGAAAGCACTCCCCATGATGGATGATCATACTGCAATCCTTTTTCCTCCATCTTGCCCTCATTTTGGGATTTTTGGGCACACATGCACACTGCCTGGTGCACATTCAAGCCACTGACCTGGGACTCAGATTGCATAGTCGATCATGTGGGAATCCAGTCACCTTAACCACCATCACTGACTGGCCTGGGTCTGTTAAAATTTAAATAGGTCTTACTCAGCCTCTTCAAGAAATAAGAATTGCTATCCATAATGCTAACTCAATCATAGCCACTGCCCCATACAGAAATATCCAGATTAAATATTGTCTAACATATTTTTCTCTTTTAGGATAGTATTTTCCGCTTTTCACATGATGTCTTCCAACTCTTTCCAGCTATCTTTGTCATCTTATTGATGGCTACTTAGTCTTTCACTCCATAGTGCTATTGATGGTGACTCAGTTCTTGATTCCATGGCTTTCAGGAGAAGGCAGATATTAAGCCTGTTTGGAGTCATCTGTAAGTATGCTACCTACTATCTCAGGATAGTTGGTTTTGTCCCCTGTGTAGCCCAGGTAGCTTGCCCCTTTGCAAAGCTGGGGCCCTGTTGTCAGAATTATTTAGGTTTGAACTTATTTTATGTAGGAACTTCAATAGCTGTAGGCTCATGCAGTGGATAATGACATCAGTGGACATAGGGATTTAGCGGCCCCACTGTTCCTTTTTTTCTCTTGGGTTATATTAGAATATTTAAGTCAAACAACTATATTGGCACTGATTGTGGTGGCTTAAATAATGGCCAGTTATGTCCATATTTAGTCTCTGGAATCTGTGAATGTTACCCTATACGGCCAAAAGGACTTTACAAGTGTGATTAAGGGTTTGAGAGTGGGAGAAGTGATTCTGTTTATCTAGGTGGTCCCCAATAGAATTACAAGTGTCCTTGTAAAAGGAGTTGATTTACCTGCAGAAAAGAATGTGATGCGATGGAAGCAGAGATGTGAAGAGGCTATGTTACTGGATTTGGAGAGGAAAGAAGGGGCCATGAACCAAGGGATGGAAGGTGGAGTTTTGGAAACTAGAAAGGCAAGAAAGGGGATTCTCATTGAGAGCTTCCAGAAAGAGAGCAGCCCTCTCATCCCCTTGACTTTAGTCAGTGAAACAAATTCCAGACTTCTGACATCCAGGATTATAAGAAAATAAATGTGTGTTGTCTTAGGCACCAAGTTTTGGTAATTTATCAGACCAGCCTTAGGAAATCAATGTATTCACATTTTCAACTTTAAGTAAAATGAGCCCAAAATCTCTGGAAAATGCTCATACTTTTATCAAGAGTATTTCAAGAAAATATCACTCCTTCAGAGCGTTCTACTCTAGTTTTGCTAATAGGGAGCTGAATGATTATTGCTAGAAGTCTAAGGTGTGGCACACATGTAATCTATGGAATACTATTCAGCCATAAAAAAAAAACAAGACCCTGGCTTTTGATAGAAAATGGATGAATATGGAAGATTTACTGCTGAGTGAAGCAAGCCAGGCTATAAAGGAGAGACATTGTATGTATCCACTTAGTATATATGGACTATCTGCACTCTATGGCTGGAACTGAAAGATTAGAGGATATAGAATCATGAAAAATGGTTATAGATACTGGATACAGTGTGGGAAGAGGGTGGGAGAAGGAGAGTTTGAGGAAAGACAATAAAGAGAAAAATAGAGAGGCAAGATGTTTATGGGACACAGAAATGGATTATGATTTGTGGATGATAGTGTATATAGTATCCTTAACTGCACTGGTGTGAAGTGTATCCATGTTGGGAAAATTCACTTTACAAGTTAAGTGATGTGTAGTAATTGAATGTATAAGAGAAACTAAACTAAACGAAAATATATTAATAAAAATATGCAACCCTCTCTTTAAGGAATGTGTGAGTTAATGTGGGTCACAAACTTTGCCTTTTAATATCTTTTGCTTTTTGTAATATATAGCTGGGTGTCCCATGTTTGCAAGATATACTCAATGACAGTAAAGTGTCTCTAGTGACTCTTTAGTACTGAGAATAGGAGTATAAGTCCACAAATGTATTTATTGTGTATTCGTTTATTACCTTCTTCTGTACACCAGATTTGTATTAGCTGATTATTTCTGGCATCTGGGTCAAGTTATAGGTCTGGAAAAATGCCAAATAACCCTACACTAAGGTGAAGTAGATGAAAGGTTATTGTAATTAGTATGCACATTTATTTGGCATCCCAAATTAATTAGTATGTGCATACTAATTACAGTTCATTTTGTATTTATCATGTAAACCATTAGAATATTATTGCTTTTCCCTGTAGCTTCCTGTGGCTTATAGGAATTTGTATTCAAAATCTCTAATCCAATTAGACTTTACAAAATACCTTCGGATTCAGCTACTTTCCTTTTTAAATTTCATTCACAAGGGAGTAGAGTGCATGATAGCAGGTCCATGTGTTCAGTATTTTAGACAGGTTCTTGCCACCCCAACTCCCCCTGCCCCATCTGCTGTGGCTGCTCAGATTTCTGAACTGTATCTGGAACTTGGCCCAAATCCCCTCAACCCTACCTTCCACTACTGTTTCAGGCCCCCATATGAGTTCACTTGAGTAAGGCTAATATCTTTCTGATAAATGTGCTCTGGAAAAGAAGCACAAAGGTACTTTCTAAATGATGTAATGCAAGACACCACTTTGTTCTTTGTGGCAAATAACTATTGTTTAAAAACACAGAACTCCAAGCAGTCCAATTTTGACTAAGAGCTACTTCTTGTGATTAATTAAAATTAATGACTGAAAATATTTTAAAGTGTTTTCCTCAAAACTGATTATATGAATATTTGCTGCTATCTCAAATATCCTAACTCAGACTCCTGGGTCAAATGGAATTTTGGCCCTATTTGAACCTACTAGCTGTTAAAGTTTTATAGTTCTCAAACACTTGGATGTTGCCATTGTGAAAACTGAAATGCAGTTATTGACTTTGGAGCTGAAGTTCCATGCTGTGTGGATGACGACTTGTTCATTTTATGCTTCATTGGTGCACACTTCACATCTCGGTGGAAATCTAGAATTACTATACGGTAAAAGGAAGGCAAAGGCTTTAACTAGTGGGCAGAGGGTTTGGGCAAGCTTAGTTACAGGAGACTAAAGGAAGAGCTCGATTCAGAGGAGAAACAAAACACAAAAAGGAGGAAGCTAGTTAGAGGCACAAATACAGAAGAGGCGAGAGGGATCAGGGAAGTTAAGTTTGTAACAGAAGAGGCTTATGCTCATGGAATTAGAAGAGAAAATGGGAAAGAGGTGGGAATAAGTATTGACTGGCTAAATTTTGAGATGGAAGTTAAGGGATGTCAGTTGGCATCAATAGTTTCAGTGACAACAATACAAGGGAAACTAAAGTTAGAAGAGGAGAAACATCCAGTATATTATTTGTGAATACTGTGAAATAAAGTCAGAATGAGATGAATGATCAAAATAAGATGAATGATAAATTGTTTATCAGAACAAAGATGGGTGACTGCATATTGTAAGTCTGCCTGAGGACAATCAGGGAGGCAATGGTTTCCAATCAGGTATCTACACCCTCCAGTCTATTGCATTGTTCCAAGGGTGCACGAAGCCATAAGAACACAGCACATCTTCTAGAATCAACTTTACTTGAAATATTTGGAATATAATTTTAATTACTTGATATCTTAAAAATTATTTTAGAATAGAAGGACAGAATGAAAATCAGGGCACATTTTTTTTTCTTTTTCTTTTTTTGGAGAGGTTTTCACTATAGGGCGCATGTGCTTGCCAGCCAGACAGAGAGAGACATAGAGACAGAAAGTGAGAAATCACCCCCCAGGGGAGATGGTCATGCCGTAATCCCTTCTCCTCCATTCTCCTCTCGGGATCTTGGGCACGCACGCACACGCACCCGGCGTGAGTTCTAAGCCACCAGGTCCGGGACGCGAACTGCAGTCGACTACGTGGGAATCCAGCGACATAGCCATTATGCTAACTGCTGGTTCCCAGGGCACATTTTTTTAAGGTAAGTGTGAAACATCAAATAAATACCTTGTGAAGCTGATTTTGATTATAATTGCAACACTCCTTTAGACTGCTATGGGTGTCTGTTGAATCTCTTCTGCCTTTGAAGAAATGTATGTGGACATGTTTGAGAAGAGTGTAGACAATGTGAAAGAGAAAAGAGAGGATGTGTTTCTCCCTGGAATTGGAAATGGCATAGGCGAAAGAAATGAAGGATTGACTTTAAGTTACTTTTGGAAGGCACTACATGGAAGAAAGTGATTCTCATAATTATTCTCGCTTAGATGTTATATTAGACCTGTTTTGGAGATTTGGAACCTGAAACTGAAAGTGGTGAACAATTTGCCCAAGTCACAGAGTTGAGTGGCAATAAGGGAACTGAGCAGGACTGAAGAGACTAATGGCTGACAAGACCAGCAATCAGTGGGGCAATTACAAGTCTTGTTGAAGGCAGAGAAAGCAGGAGGCAAGGAGTAGGCAATTAGAAAAATAGCAAAGGCACTGTTATTTATGGCTTGCTTGATACCAAAATCATGGCTTAGAATTAACAAAATTCTGTAAGCCCCATTCAGAAACTGCAAAACAGCCTTAGCCTCCATTCAGCTGTTCAGAGTGATTGTTACTCTGGCTACCCATTCCTCTTTCCCAGCCTATGGAAAAGCTGATGATACTAAGGTTTCCTTCTTCTGTTACAAATTTCACAGATTCCAAGAAACTGAAGTAAACTACTGGGTTGTTGGAAAAGAGATACTGCACTTTGGCATAAAAAACAAACAGAAACAAAACAAACAAAAATATCAGAAAAATACATCATGACTCCAACGGCCGAATACATTGGGTTAGTTCTAGGTAATTCGGTTTTTCTTCACATCATCTATTTGAAAACTCAATGAACTCTAGGAAATTGTGACTTTCTGCTTCTCCCCAACAAAGTATAGATATTATGCAGATATATGGAAGTCTATGTGAGTTTCTGTTCCTCCCAGCTACTGTTGTTCTTTATGGTCTCTACTTACCCTCTACTTTAAAAGATGCTTTCCTGGGGACCAACAATTAGTGTAATGGCTATGTCGCTGGACTCCCACATAGTCGACCACGGTTCAAGTCCCAGACCTGGTGGCTTAAAACTCACGCCGGGCATGTGTGCATGCGTGCCCAAGATCCCGAGAGAAGAAGGGAGGAGGAGGGATTGCAGCATGGCCATCCCCGCTGGGGGTGATTTATCACTTTCTTTCTCTTTGTCTCTCTCTGTCTGGCAAGTGCATGCGCCACATAGCAAAAACCTCTCAAAAATAAAAATAAAATAAAATAAAAAGATGTTTTCCTTGTTACCCTTGAAAGGGACTTTTTCAGAGGCCAGTAGATGACATGGTGGTTAAGGCACTAGATCTCACATGGCTGACTGCACAATTCAAGTACAGGCTCCAGTTGCTTGAAAAATCCACAGAGCATGTGTGCATACATGTCCAAAATCCTGAGAGGAGATTAGAGGAGAAGAGATTGTGGTGTGACCATCCCTCTGAGGGGTTATTTCTTACTTTACCTCTCTGTCTCTCTCTCTCTTTGTCTCCGGTAAACTTATGTGCCCTGTGCGCCTGAGTACCTTTTCTTTTCTTGGGGATTTTGAATCATTATTGTTATTTGTGCACCTAATATGTATTTCTTGAGCACAAGTCACATTTTCTACATTCTGCATCATTTTTATCTTTTGGAAAAGCACCAAGAGAGTTAATCAGAATTAAGGATCATCTTTAGTTGCTATCTTATCTATAAATCAGTTCTGAATCTATTTGCTTTCCGATAGTTCAAAATTCCAAATTAGTATATCCAAATATAGGAGGGAGTTTTTAGTATGCCTGGTTTGTCCCGTTTAGAACCTGGTGTTTACAGAGAAGCAGGATCTAGGAGAGTGTAGGAGTCAGACTGAAGACTTGTGGCACTAGTTGTGAGCTAAATTATTTGTGTAGTAGAGCCAAAATGTCATAGCAACATTCTCATAAATTAGGGAGCTCAAAGATGGAGTAGGTGTGCTATAAAATGCATTCAAGCAGGTGGGAATCAGCCAGGGCAGCTTGTTCCTTGCCCAGTATTCCCTTCCTCAGTTCAGCTCACCTACAGAAGTAGCTACAGATTAAAAACAGACATGGTGGGACCAGCAGTTAGCGTAATGGCTATGTCGCTGGACTCCTATGTAGCTGACTGCGGTTCGCATCCCGGACCCGGTGGTTTAAACTCACACTGGGTGTGTGTGCATGCGTACCCAAGATCCCAAGGGGAGAATGGAGGAGAAGGGATTACGGAGTGGCTATCCCCCCTGGAGGGTGATTTCTCGCTTTCTGTCTCTCTGTCTTGCTGGAGAACAGACACGCTCTATAACAAAAACCACTCCAAAAAAAAAAAAAAAAAGAAAGAAAGACGTGGCAGAGTTGGCCCTGTAGCACAGTGGCTAAGTGCTGCAAAGAGTAAACTGGATCCCACATGACAACCAGGGTGTGAGTCCTGGCCCAGTGTTTTGAAAAATTATGCCATATATGTGCACACAAGATTTTGATGGGATGGAGAAATGGAGAATTAAGAATTGAGGCGTGACTAGGCCCTATTGGAGGGGAGGAGGGTATTCATGCTCTCTGTCTGTCTGTCTGGCATTACAAAACAACAAAAACAGTCATATTAGCTCTGTGTCTGCTAACCTTATACTCTCTACCCCAGAGATGTTACTGTGTTTATGTGCTGAGTGATTTTGTAAAAACAAAACAAAACAAAAAACAAACAAAAACCCTTTGAGATGAATGTTGTTTAAAACATGCTGTCTTCGATGAACTCAGTTGGTTTCTTCATTAGGAACAAAGGAAAATCTTGGTGCTTTGTGTTGGAACCAATATTTCCAGATTCCTTTGATATATTTTTTTTCCAAATGGTGAAGGCTGATTGGAGAAATGTGCCTGATTTCCAATTAGACAAGTTAATTATGAACTTAATACAGAAGTGAATAACCTAAGGGTATGTCTGAACTGATCTGGAGGCCTTCATTCAGGCAAGTCAGTTTTCTGATCAAAAGAATTTTTGAGATCATATCATTTGCTAGAGACAATGTAGACTAGTTTTCCTCTTTTCTTAATTATTTAATTTTATTCTTTTTTTTTCTTAAATTGACTAGAAAGACACACACACACACACACACACACACACACACACACAGAGGGAAAGTGAGAAAGCAAGCCACCAGGTCCAGAACTCGAATCATTGTTGGCCATGTAGGAGTGTCCAGCACCTTAACCACCATACCACCTGCTGGTCCTTGTAGATTAGCTTTTAATAGAAAATATTAAAAGTATAAGTAAGGTACAATACATGAGTTGTGATCATATTTTGAATGCCAAATTGGTAAAACCTGGAAAATTGTCATTAAAAGTAGTAATGCAGAAATGTCATGAGGAACAAAAGTGTTCACTTTGTAAAGTACCATTCAACATCCGTTCCAGGGGATGATAGCAGAGTGATATAGAGAGCAGCAGTGGTAAAGCCTCAGGAGCCTCCTAGCCTTTCCATCAGAAATTACACGCAAGTTTGGGGTTGTTTTTATAGGCACTTTGAGGATTTTATCAGAATGACTCCCTCATGGATAAGATAGGTGACACAATGCATGCTCTAAGTGTAGTTAGTGAGGTTCAATATCCTCTACAGGAGGATAAAGCATTCATTAAGCATTTCTGTATGTAATCTATGTTCTAAGCATTAGATTCTCTACAAAAATCTACTTATTCTATTTTTCAATCATTAAATGGAAAGGGGGAATGGAGATAGTGAAACAGTGTGAAAATAACACTAAGAGGAACATAAGGGGAATACCTAAAGAGCTCCCAAACACTTAGGCAAATTCAAATTTCATTGCTATAGACAGGAAATTCAGAAATCACAAGTATAATGTGGCTGAGAAATTAGAAATCAAAGTTTGTTTTAAGTCTGTTAGCATATATATAAACTGAACTTAATATTTAAACTCAAGTGCCTATTTCTTAAGTCAAATCAAGAATCTCTCTCTAAATATATTATTTTTAAAAATGAGGATTGTCTTCAATAATTCAGGGAGCATTATTTAGAGCAATTAGTGACCTGCCTTTATCCTCAAACTCTTCACATTCAACTTGGCTGAGAAGAAAATGCTTTTTCAGAAGGTGAAGTCATGTGACCCTCAATTTTCTCTCTTCCTTTCTCTTTTCCAAGGGGTAGACAGTTTTAAGGAAAGCAACAGTTGATTGAAAGTCGGCAATGGGGATACAACACGCAGCTCCTCCAGGTCTGCCTTCCCTCCCTGTGTCCTGACGCCTTCGTGTCAAAAATAGGCTCCGAGAACTATGGCCACAGAGCGCTTCTTGAAACCACCCTTCTTCAGCTCATGCCCCACTTTAGAGCAAAAAGCAATATAGCCCTTGTCCCCACTGAGGAACTGACCTTTAATGTAACAATTTGTTCTAAATTTAGACTTTGCCAACTTTACCCTAGAGACGCAGATTGGGTTATAATAGCAACTATTTAACTTTTGTTCATCTCTGGCATTCAGAAAGAGAGGTCACCTCCCTTGAGCAATTTGTCACCTATAAAAAGAGAATTTTAAGTGGAAAAGACACTTATTACAACATTTATATTCAAGAAAGATTGTTAAATGAATAGCATCTGATGATGACAATGATGCCAATAAGAAGGGAGGAAGAGGAAGGAAGTATTAATGTTCCTGGCATTCTGCTACAAACTAGATACTGTAAAAGGCTACCTATAGGGGTTATGCCTTTTTTAAAACTCATTCATTTATTTATAAATAAACTTTATATGATAGAGAGACAGGTCCCACTGTGCTTCTCCTCCAAGCCTTCCTAGCTAGGCAGGGACTTACGTGCTTGCCAGGCATGTTCAGGTCAACCCGGGAATGGAACCTGCTGTCTCACAGGGATTAAGCACCACGGAGTAGCATTCTACTCTGTGCTACTTCAGCTGGCCCAGGGATCATGTCTTTTAATATTCAGATTAACGTCATGAGGTTTGTTGTATTATTTTACCATACAGAGGGGGATATAGAAGTATCTTTCCCAAAGTCCTACAGCTGAGAAGCAGTGAAACAAGGGTCAAAGTCAGGCCTACATGCACCTAACCACTACATTTAATTATTTGTTTCTACTTGTCATCAATTAAAGGGAAGGGGAAGTGATATTACTTTTCTTTTTCTCTTATTTGCCAGAAGGTATGTACACTCACAGAGTTCAATGGTGGGGAGGAGAGAGGTCATGCTTCAATCTCTTCTCCTCCCGCTCTCCCTCCATTTGGGATTTTAGGCACATATACAGGTGCCTGATGGGTTTCACAACCTCTGGGTCTGGGACTCAAACCCACACAGCCAGGCATTCAGCTGTCTTAACCATTAGGCAACCGGCTGACCCAGGAGGGATATTAGTGTAACAAATATAGAAAAAAGTATCTAGAAACAGAAAAAAAGAAAGTCAAGATGTGAAAGGAAGAGAGATGGATTGAGAAAAAAGGTTAAAGAAGAACAAGAGGAGGAATGTGAGGACAGAAAGGGAAACAGAGACCACAGGACTTTGGGAAGTGTGCATATAGCACAGGGTGCTGCTAGAATAACGGAGGCCTGGGTCAGATCCTGGCCCTCTTCTGATGAGTGTTGACTTGTGGCATGGTATATAATCTCTTGGATTTGTTTCCTCTTGGGAGATCATCTACCTAGTTGCAAACCTTGGCTTCTAGCAAACTTCTTCACTTTTCTTGGTAACTCAGTTCTTTTCATTTGCAAAGTGGAGATAAAATTAGTACTGTCCTTATCTCAGAGGGTCATTATAAAGATTAAAATGCCCAGATCACACATGTTGTGTGCACTGTAATGATTCTTGTTAGCCTGAGAAATGGCAGGGGGTGGGCACCACAGGGAGGATTAGATACGAGGTACATCACTAGGTGCTAACACTTTTGATTCAGTGTTAAATTAAACCTTGCTTTATCTTTGAAAGTTGTTTTTCTTTCTTTCTGTTTTGTTTGTTTTTTGGAGAGGTTTTAGCTATAGGACACGTGCGCTCATCAGAAAGACAGAGAAAGAAAGACAGACAGAAAGCAGAAATCACCCTCCATGGGGGGATGGCCACGCCACAATCCCTTCTCCTCCATTCTCCTCTTGGGATCTTGGGCACGCACGCACACGTGCCCGGCGTGAGTTTAAGTCACTGGGTCCAGGACTCGAACCTCAGTCAACTACATGGGAGTGCAGCGACATAGCCATTACACCAACTGCTGATCCTGAAAGTTGTTTTTCTAAAGGGAGTGCTTACATGTGTATGTGTGTGTATATGTATGTACACACTAGGTGTTATACTAGTATCTAATCCTCCCTGATGAGCTATAATACCACCAATTCTACACTGAGGTTTAAGTGTTTCTTTCTTTGGTGCTTTTTTTTTTTTAAAAGGAACTTTAGTTTTCCTAGCTCTTGAGTCTATGTTTTTAGACTTTCTGAGCTAACTACTTTAAAAATCAGGCTTTGTCAATATTACTTCTAATCTCTGCACACAATTTTTTCCAAGGCCCCTGCCCTCCATAAACCAGTTGAGCAAGTTAGCTTTGAAAGATCAGATCAAGCTATTCAACCAGGCTGATCCTATCACAAAACAAATGTTAAGGGGAAAAATGATTGAAGAGCTGATCTGATCCAAGATAACCTGTGGCAAATTTATGTATGCCTCACATGGGGACTTTTTATTTTTCATTTACTGAGTTATGGATGACGTGATTCAGATTGCGATGAAGTTGAAATAGATGAGTTAAAAGGGCAGAAAAGCTCCATCCAAAAGCAGAAAACAAAGCTAGAGAAGGTGGAAGGAAGAAGAAAAAGAATACAATAGCAAAGATAAATGGGCATAATGAAGTAACAGCCTAACCTTGATTCAAAGTTGAAGTGCAAAATAATTGGACATAACCTTTAAGTAACTTTGTCAACTAAGTTCACCAGTTAGACTTATAAGTGTACCATATGTTGGCAGGCTGTGGCTTCCTGAAACGTTAGCTAAGTGCAAACTGCCACAATCCCTTAATGTATTTCCAAATATCAGGTGTTTGATGGTTGTTGGGATGAAATGCCAGGGAGTTTAACTGAATTGTTACTTCTATAGCATGCAGGTGGGAGTGAAAGACAGTTATAGACGGTGGCTCAGGGTTCTGTACTCACTATGTATTGTCAGTTCTCAGTGTGCTGTTCTGATTGCTTGGCATTGAAGGAAGCTTATCACTAGATTGGGAAAGGATGGGAGCGAAACAGTAAGTAAAATTTAGAATAACCCTCATATTCTGCAATCTTTCCCAAAATGCTCTATTTTCTGAATCTAATGAAATTTGGGATTCTAGCTCAAAGACTGAAATAAAAAAACATTTTCGCCTCTAGACTAAGCTGAGGTAGAGGGTGAAGGACAGGTGACAAGATACTCTATTCCTCTTGGGAACCAGCAGTTAGCGTAATGGCTATGTCGCTATGTCGCTGGACTCCCACATAATTGACCGCGGTTCGCGTCCTGGACGTGGTGGCTTAAAACTCACGCCGGGCACGTGTGCATGCGTGCCCAAGATCCCGAGAGGAGAATGGAGGAGAAGGGATTGCAGCGTGGCCATCCCCCCTGGGGGGTGATTTCTCACTTTCTGTCTCTATGTCTCTCTCTGTCTGGCGAGCACACGTGCCCTATAGAGAAAAAAACAAACAAACAAACAAACAAACAAAAAAAAAAACCTCTCCAAAAAAAAAGAGACTCTATTCCTCTTCAAGTCCGTGAGTTATTCCTTAGGTCTTCCAAATTCTTGTTTACCTTTTTGGTTTAAGTATCAAAATCACTTTTTAGTTAAATGTCAGTGTTCTACTTAGAATATTAAAATCAGAATTTGGTTCTGCTTGATCTGACAAGGTGTTTCTTTTTATTAAAATATAAAATGCTGAGCTTACTAGGATTTTTTTGCTTGTTACTCTTGGGAATCTATTGTCTGCAAAAGTATCTGTCCAAAAAATTAAAACAGTATATGTGTTACAACAACATTGTCCTTTCAAAGACGAATCTGTAAAGGAAATATTTGTTTTAGGATGGGATAAATTTTTGGGTTCTTTGGAAGGCTCCCCGACATTCTGAGTTCTTTTAAAAACGACTTCATTCTTGATTCTAACTGCATTTCAGAAGTTTGGGATAATTGGATGGAAATTCTAATTAAGATAATACTGTAGTACTGTTCTTAGCCACAGGATGGCAGGATGCTAACACTTTTTATTCAGTGTTTCACTAAACCTTGCTTTATCTTTGAAAGTTTTTTCCTTAAGGAAGTGCTTACATACGTATGTGTATATGTATATATATGTACACACAAACATACACACATACATACATAAATATTGGTTTATTTACAAGGACTAAAAAAATATAAATTTAATGCCAATTAAGTATTTGGTAGGAATACATTCTTATTAGTTCTAACAAAACTAGTGATTTTTATAAGCCTTTTATGCATTTCTGGAATAAGTGGACCCATCCTAGAATTCTAAAAACTGGCCATCTTTAAACCATTTTTATGTTCATTAATTAGTGGGGGATATATCTTTATTCCTCAGGTCAGCTAGAAGAAACAATAAATCTGTCTGTAGACCTTAAATTTTAGAAGAGTGAGAATTTGCACTACTTTCATTTCTGAAAGGTAACTGAAATCATACGATTCATTGCATGTCACTGAATTGATTGAAAAACCAGGAAACAAGATATTTGGGTTTCAGAAAGAAGTATCTCAACTGGGACTTCCAAAGAGCAGCATTAAAAAAAGCTTAAATAGGGAACCAGCAGTTAGCGTAATGGCTATGTCGCTGGACTCCCATGTAGTCGACTGCGGTTCGTGTCCTGGACCCGGTGGCTTAAAACTCACGCCGGGCGCATGTGCGTGCGTGCCCAAGATCCCGAGAGGAGAATGGAGGAGAAGGGATTGCGGTGTGACCATCCCCCCTGGGGGGTGATTTCTCGCTTTCTGTCTCTATGTCTCTCTCTGTCTGTCTGGCGAGCGCACACGCCCTACAGTGAAAATCTCTCCAAAAAAAAAAAGTAAAAAAGAAAAAAAAAAGCTTAAATAAATGTAAATTTGCATAGAATTTTAGGCAATCCTGGATAAAACTAGCAATATGTGTAGGTCAGTCTTTGTGGCTCGTCTACATTGGGCTAGAGTTCCAGCATTTTTCGATCCAGGACTAGAACTGCCCAGTTGGCTATGTGGGATCCAATGCCTTAAGCTCCATGCCACATGCTGGCCCCTTAAGACAGTTTTTGTCATTGAATTTTTCCAAACTGTGTCTATCTGTTTATGTGTACACATGTGTGATTTTTTCTTTCATGAAACTGAGATGTATATAGAGAGACATGGTCCTCAACAGGGTTTCATGCCACAATCCCGCACCAGCCTTCCCAGCTATGTCACGGGAACCTGCGTCCTAGAGTGCACAGTTGACTGGGGAAACAAACTTACCACCTTTCACGTGGAGCCGGCATTGCTTGAGCAACACGGTGCCATTGCACCCCAAGCTGGCCTTCTAGAATGATACTTTAAAGTTTTATTTTGAATTTGATTACTTCCTTTAGCCTTCTTTAAATAAATAAATGTTCATTTTTTAAACAATTTAAATAATCGTTTTTCTCTCTGAAAGACACATATACACACAAACCAGCTAATATGAGTCTAATTTTTTATTTATAGGCCCTTAGGTAAAGAAATATACTACCACATTTATAATTTTTTCTTGAAATAGTTCTCAAAGGTACCAAGCAAAGACAAAAAAAAAAAAAAAAAAAAAAAAGAAGCTCATTACATTCATTTGAATGAATGAAATCCTGCCAAAATAAACAGATTTTATAGTTTAGCATTTAGTTCACATTTCTTATAGTAATGTAAATATCGATGCAAAGTAAATATATAATTTGATAGCATCACGTATGCATTCTATGTATTGACTATTGAAAGGATATATAGTGCGTCTGAAGTTTCCTGGTAATGTGTCTTTATATTACCAAAATAATGTGTTTTACACTTATCTATTCATTATAAAAACAAGATGGTATCTAACGGGAAACTGACTTCTGAAAAAGTTTATATGTTATTTTTAAGACATTACTTTTCAAAATGCGTTTTTCTCTCATTATTACTACCTTTGATTTTGAATTACGGAGTAAATGTTGCGCTGTTTACCTTTGATTTTGAATTACGGAGTAAATGTTGTGCTGTTACCATAGTCACATGACCAATGTTACACCTCATTTGCAATGCTTCGAAAATATTAAAAGCCTTTTATTTCTCAAATCTTTCTGTATAGATTTGAGCATTTCTTAGGTTGTGTTTGAGTACAAAAACTACTTTACAGAAATGGAGAAGGAGTGAATGTGTCTACCTGGAGTATAGTCTTAAATACCTGGCAGTTATCTCTGCAGCCACTTATTCTACAAAATAACATATTTATCTGTGCAGTCTGTCTCCCTTACTTCATTGTAAGCTCTTTGAGGCCAACACTGTATCTATTTGGTTCACCATTGTATTCCTGGTGCCTAGTACAATACCTGGAATGTAATAAATGCCCCCCCCCCCAATATTTGCTCAATAAGTAGGTAGTGACCAGGTAGTTCTGAATGAGACTGGTTCACTTTACTTCTAAGAACTGGAGAGCATGGCCATCCCATGCCCCATCTCCTACTCCACCAATCCATTCAAAACTCTCTCCCAGGCACTTCTCCCCATTAGAACATCTAAGAAGACAGGTTTCACTAGTAAAAATCCAAACGTTCTCTAGGAAATCAAAATCAATTGATCATTTTCATTTCCGTGTCCACTGCTTCTGTAATACCTGGCGGTGACCAACCTGCTTTAGAGTCATTTTTCCTTGGAGATGGAGGGAAGGATCTGAGGAAAGGAGAGACAGAAGAACAAAAGCACAACTGTGTTTTTCTGCTTTCACCTGGTCTATTTTATTTCCCTTCTCAGTGGACCATCAGATACTTTGCCCCTTGACCTTTATTTCACATCCCATACCCACCCTAACTGCTGTTAGCACCTTGCACTGTTAGAATCCTGCTTCGGGCCACTATCAGCTCTCACTTAAATTACTTCAGTAACCTCCTAACTGAGCTCCCTGATTCTACCTTAGGTCCTTTCACTCTATTTTCAACACACCAGCCAGAATGGTGCTTGTAGCACTTAAATCATGGCCTGTCAGTTCTCTTCTCAGAAATTTCCATTGGCTTCCCATTTCCAAGAAAAAGCAAAAGCCCTTAACACTTACCTGAGATGACTCCTTTTATTTCTCTGTCCTTGTGTCCTGATGCTCTTTGCCTCAGATAGTTTATTGCCACCATATCATCCTTCCTGCCATTCTTAAAGCCAAAAGACTCATTCCTGCCTCAGGGCCTTTGTACTCCCTGGGTTTTCTGCCAGGAATACTTTCCCCTGAGATACCATCCCTCACGACCTTCAGGTTCTTACCCAACTGTCCTACTCCAGTAAGACCATTCCTAAGCACTGTATTTTAAAGCACCGCTCTCCTTTACCCCAGTAATCCCTGTCTTCTTCTCAGTTAATTTCCCCCAAAGCACATTTTACTACCTTAGGGTTTATAATTTGTTCATCTGCTGCCTTAGAATGATAACTGGTAAATGTATACACAACCAGCACTTCCTGGGGTTCTCGCTGCATAGAGATTTTGTTTGCTATATTCACGGCTGGAACATTTTAGGTGCTCAGTAAACATGGTTGAATGAATGAATTATGCACCGGAAGACATATTCAATTTCTCTGATAAAGTGTCACTGATTCTGCAGCAGTCTTAATACAGGAAGATTTTAATCTCCACTGTGGTCAATACTTCGAAGGTCAGAAAAGATGCTTGCTGCGTGAACTTTTCTCTCCCATTTGGACCAGGGAGGTACTAAGTCTGTGTCAGAGTTCAGTAGAATACCTGCGAGGAGAAAGCTATGGGGCTGAGGAAGGAGCATGTGGGACTTCGCAAACCCGACCTCCTGTAACTCCATGGGGCTGAGGAAGGAGCATGTGGGACTTCGCAAACCCGACCTCCTGTAACTCCATGGGGTGCAATGCTGCAGGTCACAAAGATGGGAGCATTAGCAGGTGGCTGGAAATTTGTACCAGAATTCCAAAGGGAGATTGAGGAGCTATGTATTTTCCACAAAACAATAACTAACAATATGAGGACAATGAGCATAAACCTGGGAATCGAGGGAGAGTGAACATTTCTGCCTAATGTGGGAACTTTGAGTCTGAGGGGATAAGAGTATTTTATTGGCAGAGAAGAGGAAAAGAGAGTTCTCTCTGTGTGTGTGTGTGTGTGTGTGTGTTGGGAGTGAGCAGGGGTAGGGATTTTTTTTTAAAATAAATTTCTACCTGTACACTAGTTCATTTCCAGCTGGGCCTGACAGGAAATTGCCATAAAATAGAGTAGCAGGAGAAAAGCATACACATTTATTTTTGCAAAGCATACAAATTAAATATGTTTTATATGACACAGGAGCCCTCATTAGGAAATGAAGACCTTTGAAAATGGCAAAACATACATGCTTTTGTACTAAGTTAAACAAAGAGGCAATTACGGAAATGTAACTAAATTACGTGAGGGAGACTAAAGGAAGATAAGAATTATTTAACAAGGTCTGCTTGTATAGAATCATCTCAGCTATTCCCCAGAGAAGAATGTTTCTTTTCTCCTAGTAGAGGGAGGACATCTTTCACATGGGAGTTTGTTTGTCTCCTCTTTTTAGAAAGAAACGGAAGATTAGAATGCATCTGATTTTGCATCTGTTGTATTGTTTGTTTGTTTGTTGTTTTAGTACATTTAGCTCAAAATAATTCACATGTCAGGACCAGCAGTTAGCGTAATGGCTATGTCACTGAACTCCCATGTAGTCGACTGTGGTTTGAGTCTCAGACCCGGTGGCTTAAGTCACGCTGGGAGCATGTGCGTGCATGCCCAAGATCCCGAGAGGAGAATGGAGGAGAAGGGATTGCGACATGGCCATCCCCCCTGGGGGGTGATTTCTCACTTTCTATCTCTCTGTCTCTCTCTGTCTTCTTGGCGAGCACACAAGCACCCTATAGCAAAAACCTCTTCAATAAAAACAATTCACGTGTCAAAGTGGCACATTTGGGGTGGCTTATTCTGCCACCCTTCAATAACGTGACTTGAGGGCTGAGTCATAAAACTGCGTGATACCGGAGGGATAGAGAGCAAACCTTTGCTGTCAGGTAACTACAAGCACAGTACAGAGAAAATAGTCCCATTCCTAGTTTTGGTGGGTCTGCCAAAAAGTGTTTTGAATTCTGTAGGACTCTCAGAATTCTTATATGACCCTTTTGGGAATCAAGAGCAGTCTCCAGCTGGCTGTGGTGGCATACTTAGTGAGGTGCTACTGCACAATGCCGGGGTTGTATGGGAGGCCCAGTTTTGCATCCCAGATCAATTTCAACGTGCTGGGCAGACCAGATGCTCCTGTGATCCTGGCTGTCTGGAAGGCTGGGAGTGGATCATGATATGGTAAATACTCCTCCATGGTTTCTCTTTCAAATCTCTCTCTCTCTCTCTCTCTCTCTCTCTCTCTATATATATATATATATATATATGTAATAGACAGTAAAGAGAGGCCGCCACCATAATCAATAAAAGCAAGTGTGCTTTATAATCCCTAAAGAGCCACAGATTACAACAGGATCAGGTCCTGGAGAATTTCCCTCTCAATATGATTAGTCACCAGTCCTCCAAATCAGCTTGACTTGGAATCTCAAAAAGTTAAAAACAATGAAGACAGTAAAGCTACCTAAGAAAGTTAAATAGCTAATTAAGGAATTTACTCCAGGCCAGGAAAATTAGCTGTTCTCTAACAGAATTGCATATGGAAGGTAGTTAACAAGATGCCATGACACAATGCAAGGGAAAGGTTTACCTCAGTAGCAACACACATTTCTTGTTACAGAAAAAACTAGAGTGACTAGTTCATTCCTAGGGAAATCCAAGGAACATTTGAGAGGAATGAAAAGTTGGCAATACCTACAACTGACTCCTTTAAAAACAACCTATGGTGATCTAGCATTAGGCAATTAATGAACAGAAACATGCATGTTCTTGAGGAGAATGACCTTCAGAATGAAGGAGAGCTCCTAATATTTACATGTGTTAGAAATGTGGGGAGGAAAGCAAAATCAACAGTGACCAGGAAAGAAAAGACAAACTTATAACCTGGGTCCAACGGATACATGGTGAGGTTGCATATTCAGGTTAATACAGGATTCACCTGGAATGTCAATCCCAAGTTTTACTGTACATGACTTCCTGGAGCACAGTGATAACTATCGAAATATTAAAGATTTCAGCTGTGTGAAGAAGAATGTAGACAACTTGCAATGTCTGTCTGGGAAGAAGGAAGGCTCTGAGTGTTGGTGCATTCATGAATGTTGGTGGAGTTTTGGCCATAAATGAATTTGTAAAATTTGTTTCTAAAAATATCGAATATAGGCAACTTAATTTTTTTTACCTCAGAATTGTTGCCACTCATTATATACTAAATTCTAAAGATAATTCACAGATAAGATGTGCTTGCTTCCTCGTCACCCCCCTCCCCACTGAGTTGGAAAGCTTAGGGAGATATGAAGCTCCGTTATAGGAGCCTGGGATCTGAGACAGGGCTTTGTGTACAGAGTTGACTTAGTGAATGCATGCAAGGGGAATTCCACTATGGGTTGAATATCTCTTAACCAAAATGTTGAAGAACAAGTGTTTTAGATTTCAGATTTATGTTATGGTGGCTTTGGTTTTGCAATTTTTGCACATGCATAATGAGATATCTTGGGGGATGGGACTGAATTCTATACAAAACATACATTTACATTCCATGTATACCTTATGTACATAGCCTGAAGATAATCTTATACAATATCATTGTATTGTAGCATTTTGACTGCAATCCATCACATGAGGTCGAGTGTGGAATTTTCCACTTGCAGCATCGTGTTAGTACTCAAAAAGTTTTAGATTTGGTTTTTTGGATCAGGAATGTTCTATGTGTATTTGGTAGTCATGGCCGTAAATGCATGCTCAAGAAACTATGGCACACTAACGAGGCACCCAGGGACAGAACCTTCAGTCAGTAGCCCATGCGCTGCTTCTCTTGATGTGCAAACTCAGTCACTGAATCCCCACAGGGACCTTTCTCCAATCCTTGCCCTGCAATTTGAAAGTTTCTGTCCAGGTCACCACTCTTCTTTCCTTTTGTTCTTTTGCTTCTTGCCCACTCCACTCTTGAGGTACACAGGTCCTCAGAGACCCTTTCAGGTTACCCACATGTATGACTTTTTTTGTTGCATCGTTCACCATAGTCCTTACTCTCCAACATGCCCTGTCCAAGCTCCCCCATTCCTGCCAATGTCCTTTTTGAACTATCTCCAAAAGAGCCACCTAATAAACATGGGCACTCCAAGGCACAAGTCATTAAAAACAACTCAGGGTGTTATCCCTCTCTTCTAATAGGTAAGCCAGGAGTTAGATAATGGCAGACACAATGTCGAGTGATGGAATAGGGCTATCTAGCTGAGGGCATGCTGATATGGCCTCTGTTAATGCAGAAAACCAGCCCTTTCAGCAGATAGACTTGACAGGGATCCTAAGTTCTTATTGCAAAACACCAGTGACCAAAAATGTTCTGTTTTCTTCTTAGAACTATGTGTCAACAGAAGCTGCAATCAAAAACAAAATATCTTTAATATTTTTTATTTTCTTTTTTTAAAAAATGCTTTTAAGTACAGCAGGAAGCTTTTGTAAACTACTGGAACATAAGTTTTAGAGATTTTTCCCTTATGTCTTGTTCCTTTACCACAGAAAAATCTTCAAAACATTTTAGAAAAAAGGCAGGTTGTCTGTGAGGAAAGAATTTTAAAAACTAGAGGATTATAAAGATACCCTGTTTGAAGGATAGAAAAAGGCTAGCAGTGGAAGAAATGTGAAGATTTAACTTGGAAAGCAAAAAATAGATTTGAACTGCTAGAAAAGATGAGAACAAAGAAGCTGAACATTAAGAAACTTCCTTTTACAGGCTGGAATAAGGTACAGCTAGGACATTTGGAAAAGGACCAAAAAGAAGCAAAGAAAGAAAAGGAATTTAGAAAAATCTTTAGGAAAAAAAGGCATTAAAATAAAATAATATCACATTATAAGTTTTTTAATTTTACTTTGCCTGAAATGTATTTTTTTTTTTAAGAGCCACTGTGGGATCTTTTATTTTTGGAGAGGTTTTCGCGACAGGGCATGTGCACTCGCCAGACAGACAGAGAGAGACATAGAGACAGAAAGCGAGAAATCACCCCCCAGGAGGGATGGTCACGCCACAATCCCTTCTCCTCCATTCTCCTCTCGGGATCTTGGGCACACACGCACACATGCCCGGCGTGAGTTTTAAGCCCCGGGGTCCGGGACAGGAACCATGGTCGACTATGTGGGAGTCCAGCGACATAGCCATTAGACTAACTGCTGGTTCCCCCTGAAATGTATTTTTAAAGGATTATTTATTTTAATTTTATTATTATTATATTTTTATTGTTATAGGTCACATACACTCATAATGAGAGAGACAAAAATGAGAAAGCAAGCTGCCAGGACCAACACCCGGACCATGGTCAGCCATGTGGGAGTCCAGCGCCCCAACCACCACACCATTTGCTGGTCCCCATAATTATTTTTAAGTAGATGATATCATACTTGAGGTTTGATTAGATGTATTTTGTTGCAGTATTTTAAATTTCTGTTGAGAATTTGAGCTGGTATGTGACTACAACACTCTTCATGAAGATAAAGCAGCCCTGTGAGAAGACGTGACTAGGAGGAAGGCAAATGGACCACAGAGGTAATGAAAGGGGAAACATCACAATACCACGATTGCAAAGGCTCATTTACAATGTTTGGAAGAAAGTACAAGGTAGTGACTAATGTCATAGTTAGATCTGGATTTAAATTCAGACTCTGGCACTGATAGCCTCAGCCTGTGGATGACTTACTTACCCTGTCAATCTACTCTGCCCAGAACAGTGCCTGTTACCCAGTGACAAGTAGTATTTGTTGAATTAATGTATGAAAGTAACTTACACAACACATATAATAATTCTTACCTAATAGGGTTATGGTAAGGGTTAAATCAGACAATATCTAATAGGTTCTTTATTAGAATATATTCCAAACTTGAGACCAGCAGTTGGCATAATGGCTATGTCTCTGGACTCCCATGTAGTCGATCGTGGTTTGAGTCCTGGACCCAGTGGCTTAAACTCACGCTGGGCACGTGTGCATGCATGCCTAAGATCCCAAGAGGAAAATGGAGAAGGAATGTGGCATGGCCATTCCCCCTGGAGGGTGATTTATTGCTTTCTGTCTCTCTGTCTCTATCTCTCTGTCTGGTGAGCGCACGCTCCCTATAGCAAAAACTTCTCAAAAAAAAAAAAAAAAAGAATATATTCCAAACTGAATCTGGTCTGTATCCTGAATAATTTAGAATAACATGTGCAAGCACAGCTTTTCCCAGGCCTTTGACATATATTCTACGATCCAAAGTTGTACATAGGCATATGGAGTCCCAGAGCCTCTTCTGTGTCATCACCTTGTGAATGCACCCCACAACTTCTAATGCTCCTTCTCTAGACTAGTATATACTTCATTTCACACTGTATAAGATAAATAATATATAATTCCATACATAGGGCTTAGCATATTTTAGGTATTTAATAGATGATTACTGAATGAATGAATGAGAGGCTAACTAAAGAGAAGGTAACGGGTGTTAGGACACCATCGCTGAGAATCTTTTTGCAACCCATGTAACTCTTGACCTTCACTCTTACCATACCAGCACAGTGGTGACATTGTACACTGGCATCACTCGATTTCTAAGTGTGCCTTTCACACTCAGATCACACTTGGGTCACGGTCTGGAGTCCTAGTTCTTATATCCAGTCACTACCTCTTGAAGTAAACTCAAAGTTTAGATAATTTTGGATATAGATAAGTAAAAATGCATGAATTCAAGGAAGTTTCTGATTCAGGGAACAAAACTGATACAGTACATGGAAATCCAACAAGAAGCGACACCCCTTCAGTTGGAAGTTGGAGTGAATGTGAAGTTAGATAAGCAGCTGCACATCCTTCCCAATCTTTAAGACTGTGCTTGATAGTTATGGAGGTGTCATGGTAGACTGAGAAGATGTGGAAATTGCCACCTCACTCATCTACCCTGCAGAGTTCTATACATAAAGAAATGCTGGATATGAGATCAGCAGATGGCATGATGGTTACCTTGCTGGACTCCCACATGACTGACCCTGGTGGCTTGAAACTGACCTTGGTTGCTTGAAACTCATGCCTAGTGTGTGTGCATGAATGCCCAAAATCCCAAGAGGAGAATAGAGGAGAAGGGATTATGGTATGAAAAAAAAAACCACATAGGAGTATTTTGAAAGGATTCACACAAGAGCTTACTTATCTCAAAGAACCTTGCTAATCCCACAAATTGGGTTGGCTGTTCTCCATTCATGCTCTAATCTTTTGTATTTTTGTCATCACTCCTAACACTCTTTGGGCTCAGGGTTGATTTCTTATGTATCTTTGTATATCTAGTACCTAATGTCCTTGGCACATATAGGAGCTTGATAAATAGATGTGGAATAAGCAAAGATGAGAGAAAGGAAGGAAGGAGGGTGGACACTAGAAGGAGGCGAGAGGGAAGAACAAATGGCCTGAATAGAGAGAGCAGAAAAGAAGAGAAGACTGACTAGTTAGCACTAAATATCAAACAACTCCTTGCAAAGTTATGTACAGATATATGTACACAAGTGCATATATACATACATACACACATGTATATATACATACACATACACATATGTACATGCACACATACATGCATTATATATATAGAGAAGACTGACTAGTTAGCACTAAATATCAAACAACTCCTTGCAAAGTTATGTACAGATATATGTACACAAGTGCATATATACATACATACACACATGTATATATACATACACATATGTACATAAACACATACATGCATTATATATATAAATATATATATTTACACATATATACACACCACCCTGGGTATTGCATAGCAAAACTAATTATTTTATACATAAACCCATTAATTGTTACATAAAGATCTTTATCTATTTCCCAAGAGATAGGAAAACAATTTTCAAGGTTGGAAATGCTATATATTCAACATTGTGTCAAGGTTCATCCTTCATGAATTACCAGTTGTATCAAAAACAAGTATGAAATTTTAACAAGTTCAACGAATGATCAGTGCTCACTTGGCGATTTACATTCTGCCTGAGTTTAGAATGTATCTTGTAGATTCAGATGATTGAAATATTTTAACCTCCTACTCAAAGTGGAGTCAAGCTGTATCTGCAAAGCATTTAAAAGCTGATGTATTGGGACCAGCAGTTAGCATAATGGCTATGTCACTGGACTCCCACGTAGTCGACTGCAGTTCACGTCCTGGACCAGGTGGCTTAAAACTCACGCCAGGTGCGTGTGCGTGTGTGCCCAAGGTCCCGAGAGGAGAATGGAGGAGAAGGGACAGCAGCGTGGCTATCCTCCCTGGGGTGGGTGGTGTGATTTCTCGCTTTCTCTCTCTCTGTCTCTGTCTGTCTGGCGAGCGCACATACCCTATAGCAAAAACCTCTCCAAAAAAAAAAGAGCTGATGTATTCTACCCAGATATTCTGACTTCTCATCAGTGGTTTACATGCGTTGACATGCTAAAGGGGCATGTTCAATTTATAAAATAATGTTTTTTTTAAAAAAAAATGCAAGTTATAAAGTTATAAAAATCATGAGAAATATGTTTATGGAAATATTTCAGTATATTATAGTTCATTCTTTCAAAATAAATTTTGACAGACTCAAAGAAATATTTGAGGAATAAATTTTGGCCTCCTGAAGGCTCTGGGTCATGGGTCTCCAATGGTGATTCCCATATAGCATATCCACCAATCTTGCCCCCAGCTCCCCACCTTAGAGATGAGAAAACTGAGGGTGTGTATGTTGCCTGAGGACACATAATAGAAAACAAGGGAAGTTGATATGGGCCTGGCTGTCTCCAAATCCCTTTCTCTTTCTTCTTTCAAGTACAGATATTTTCATAGATTATCTAGATTGTTACAACAGTCTGTATGAGTGGTGTCTGATATATGAACATGAATGTTTTGAAGACTTAATGTTATATACTTGATAGTAAACCTGTCTGCCCAGTATAAACATTCAGTCAAAATACGTGAAGCAGACATTAGGTATAGACAGCACAGGACCACAACCATTCAGAAAGAACAAACACCTGGGGCTGGCAGGTGGCGTGGTGGTTAAGAGTGCTGGACTCCGCACATGCCCGACCATAGTTTGAGACCCAGGTCTGGTTGCTTGCTCTCTCTCTTTCTGTCCTCTCTGTTCAAATAAAATAAATAAATAAAGTTAAATAAAATAATTTTTTAAAAAAAGAGTGTGCTCTTTTCTCTCTTACACTGCTGGTGGGAATGTAAATTAGTCCAGTCACTGTGGAGAACAATTTGGAGATTCCTCAAAAGTCTACAAATAGAACTACCATATGATCCAGCAATCCCACTCCTTGGTATCTACCCAAAAGACAGAAGAATTCTTAATCGGAAAAGTGCTGGCACATCAATGTTTATTGTGGCACTATTCACAATTGCTAAGACATGGAACTAACCCAAATGCCCCCGAAAAGATGAAGACATTGTAATACTGTGGCACCTATACTCTATGAAATACTATTCATCCATAAAAAAAAACAAATCCCTAGATTTTGACAGAAAGTGGAAGAATATGGAAGATTTACCGCAGAATGAGGCAAGCCAGGATATGAAGGGGAAAGATCGTATGTCCCCATTTAATATATACCAAGTGTCCGCACTCTATGACTGAAACTGATTGACTAAAGGATATACAAACATAATAAATGGGTCTAAATACCAGATATAGTGTGTGTGGAAGAGTAGGGCCTGAGGAAGGACATTTAGAAGAAAAATAAGGAGGAAAAACATTAATGGGACAAAGAAATGTGGTTATTATCTTTTGAAGATATTTTATAGTTAAACCAACTGGACTAGGGAGAAATATTCACATAGCGAAATGTTCACTTTGTAACTAAAAAAGATAATTGAATGTATAAAAAAATTAAGTAAAAAATGATTAAAAAAAGAAAGTACACTTAAGAACAAACTAAAAAAAAAAAAAAGAGAGAGCGAACACCTAAGAAAACCTACAATCACCCTAATATTTTGCTTGGAAGCACATTTTGGACCAAGGTGCAGGATATGGAGTCCAAACAGAGCATGGAGGCTTCATTGAGCTAATGTGACAGAGATTAAGGTTCAGAAAGGGGAAAGAAAAAAAAAAAAAAACTAGAATAAATCTTTGGAGTGCTGAGTTAGAATAGAGGTATTGATTTGGATTCATGGTTTCTAATAATTATAGAAATAGATATGGATATAAACATGTGTATATATACGCACATGTCTTCCTTAGCACTATCTACTGAGTGGGCTTGAAAAAACAAATAAATGAAACAATGAATTACAAGTTTGATGAAAGAATGGCCTATTTACACAATTTCAAGGCAGGCTTTCATTAAATACATACTAATTACAAATAGAAAAGAAGAATTCCATAGTCAAAAACTCTAGCAGATAGGGGTCTAATGAAAGGATCAAAAGCATATCATAAGGAAAAAAAATTGATATCATACGCCATCTGGTATGGAGCAACAAGAACGCAGTGTCACCTCTATGATGATATTCCTGCCAAAAAGACATACTTACATAATCATATAGAAACAGACACATCCAAATCAAGGGACATTCTACAAAATAACTGGCCTGTCAACATTAAAAGTGTCAAGGTCATGAAAATCAAAGACACTGAGTAAGTTTTTTAAACTGAAGGAGCCAGTACAGGTCCAAAGGCCTAGGAGGACAGAATGGTTTGGAAGATAATTCGTGTGGACTTGCTGTCCTGTTCCCCCTTAGATCTCTGTTCCCCAAGTGCTGATACAGTGATCTTCAGCTCTGACTGTAGTTCAAGCAGCCCTAAGTACAACTTGACCCACTATTATGGCTGCCGTTGTGCCACTGCTCTGAAATCTGCAAGTGGCAGACTGTAGTGATATGCACGTGGTAGGAATTATGCAGACTCCCAGAATTCAAGAGCTGTAAAGATGTGGCAGCTTCCACTTAGATTTCAAAGGATGTCTCAGACATCCTGAGGGCCTTGGCAGAGAACTGTCACATGGACAGAGCCATGCACAGAACCCCTGCTAAAGCAATAGCTGGTGGAGCCATGGAAGTGGGGCCACCTGTGAGACCTCAGAACTCTAGAGCTACCAGTGTGCAACACCAACCTGGGAGAACTGCAAGCCAAGACTCCAAACCAAGAGAGCTGAGGGTGGACTAAACTCAGCAAAGACATGAGAGCAAGGCTCCCTGATGCTTTCAAGGGCCAACTCCTGCCCCAGTGTATCCAGAATATAGAATGGACTGAAAGTATTTGGGAGTCTCAAGATTTAATATCTACCCTGCTGGTGGACATTAAACTTGCATGGGGCCTTTTACCTCTTTCTTCTTGGGGAATGTATATGTCTATCCTATGCCTGTCTCTCTGTTGTATTATGGAAGACTGTAACTTGTTTTGATTTTATAGGTATATATCTGGACTTGGGACATTTAAGTTGGTGTCAGATTAAATTAAGATTTTTGAGACTATTTGGATGAAAAGAAAGTATATTTATGTGAGAAGACCATAAATTTTGGGACTGGGGTGGAATACTATGACTTGAATGTGTTACTAAAACTCACAATGTTTATGTTAAATGTTGAACTATTTTCTTATTTACATATCTCAGTCATTGCTTTTGCATGTAAAATTAATAGCCTTCACAATCATCATAATTATTGTAGCACATTTGTACTTCTGATTGGTCAAATTTTAACATATAAAAAATATTATATTTGAAAGGTAATATTCAAATATTAATGATAATTTTTTTAAAAAATTATTTTGGTTTCTATGTGATGATATTTAGAGGGTAGGAACTTAATCTGACTATGATATTAAGATGTGGAGACTTTGAAAGGTAATTAGGATTTGATAAAGTCATCAGGATGAGGCCTTTATATGATTGAATCCCAGTAGCTTAAGGAGAGAGAGAGAGAGAGAGAGAGAGAGATGAGAATTGAGATAGACTCTAGCTCTCTTGCCATGTGATGTCCTGTACTACCTCAGGATTCCACATAGCGGGAAGGCCCTCAACCTCGGGCCTCCAGAACCAGGAGCTAAATGAACATTTAAAAAAAAAAAAAAACAATAAGTGCTTACTTAATTTTCTTTTATTGCCAGAAGGCACATGAACTTGCCAAAGAGAGAGAGAAAAAAAACGCCTTCCACCCCCAATGGAGCATGGTCACACCACAATCTTCTCTCCTCCATATTTCTGTCCCAGTAGGATTCTGGACATGCCTGTATATGCACCCAAAATGTTTTTCAAGACAGAATTTGAACTTTGGATTTGAACAAGAGTTGGGCATGTAGGATCTGGCTCCCAATGCATAGGATTTAACCACTGTTCTATGGGGCTGGCCCTAAACCTTTGTTCTGTATGAATTACCCAGTCTGTGGTGTTCTATTATAGCAACAAAAAAGACTAAACAACCCATTATATCCTAGAAGATTGTGGAGGAAAATGGAAAAGGACCCTGGGATTCTCTTTATGATATAAGCTCTGTCCATGAATCATGCTAAACACAGAAACAAAGGACAGATTATTATGTATTTACACAATGGTGCACGACAGGATGATACCAAAGGAAATGAAGTTGATTCCCATTGAAAGAGGGTAACTATCCAAATGTAATATAAAGAAGATTATGATGATAATAAAAAATAAAAGATAAAAAAAAGAAAGAGGGTAACTGTCTGATATTGCTATTAGTTGAGCTAATTGAGCCTGAATGAAAGCCATTAGGCCACTGCATTCACAAGATCCTGAGAACTGTTCAAGGGTGAAAACAATGAAAGTTGAGATTTGTCTTCAGTGTCTATTTGTGCATTTGTGCATCCCTTAGACTTTAGTCAAAGGAGGTCATGTTATTAAGATCCCCAGAGTGGTGTAAAATCCAGTCTGTACACATTAACTGGCCCCTAATCTAAATATATTTTTTAAATTTTTTAATCTCAGCCTTGATAAAACTCACTTCTCCTGGGTCCCATTCTATAGAGCCTGCATAGCAATTGGATACATAAACTGAGAAACTAATTCAAGAAGAGCCAAGTTTAATGGTGAATTAAGTTTTAATAAAGCACCCCGTTTATAATATGGAAGGGATACTCAAGGCTTCAACATACAGAAGTGTCTGAAGTAGGGACTCTGCACACACATCAAATTGCAATGGGGGTACCAGCAGATGGTATAATGGTTATGTTGCTGGACTCCCACATGACCAACTGCAGTTTGAGTTCCAGACCTGGTAGCTTGAAACTCATGCTGGGTGTGTATTCTATGCATGGCCAAAATCCTGAGAAGAGAATGGAAGAGAAAGGATTGCAGCTTTCTCTTCTCCTCTGGGGGGATGATTTCTTGCTTTCTGTCTTTCTGTCTCTATCTCCCTGGCAAGCACACACACTCTATAGAAAAAATATCTCTCTCTACAAACAAATTGCAATGGGAACCACCTAATTAATCAGTGGCATAAGGTCATGGCTGTTTATTATTTTTAAATGATCATTTATTATTCAAACAAGCATTTATTCAAAGTCTGCTATTTGCCAGGAATCTAGCTAGAGTTAGGCATATTGAGAAAAAGCAATTCCCCTGCATGATTCTCTGAATCAAGATGCTCTTAGATCAAAGAAATACTGTGAGATAAGGTCTATGAATGTGGAACATCACGAGCTACTGCAGTGGAGAGTATGAGAAACTCATTTAAATTGGGAAGCAGAAGTTGATGGAGGGACAGAAAAAAAAAAAAGCCTTCTGAAAGTGTTGACTGTTGAGCTGAGCTCTGGGGAACTAGTAGGAAATAGTTAAATAAAGAATGGAGAAAAGACTTTCCAGAGTTCCATGACAGTATGGAACATTTGGAGAACAGAAATTTGGGAGCAGGGAATGCCTGTGGAAAGGAAAAATCCTGAGATTGGAAAGTTAGGCAGAAACAGATTTTTTAAAAGAATGATTCTTTTTTAATTTAACGTTATTTTATTTATTTAAATTTGATCATAGAAGGACAGAGCAAGAGAGAGAAGAAAAGTGAGAAAGGAAGCCATCAGGTCTGGGACTCGAACCATGGTCAGCCATGTGGGAGTCTAGTGGCCTTAGCCACCATGCCACCTGCCAGCCCCAGATTCTTAAGGTCACTGTAGGCAAGCATAAGACTTTGGAATTTATACTTAAGGACATGAAGAGTAGTGTAATGAGCATCTAAGATCCAATAAATTATACAAAATATGTGTTTGTGTTATTCCAATAAGAGATATGACAGGGACCAGCAGTTAGCGTAATGGCTATGTTGCTGAACTCCCATGTAGCCGACCATGGTTCGAGTCCCAGACCCGGTGTCTTAAACTCACACCAGGCACATGTGCGTGCATGCCCAAGATCCCGAGAGGAGAATGGAAGAGAAGGGATTGCGTCGTGGCCATCCCCCCTGGGGGGTGATTTCTCGCTTTCTATCTCTCTGTCTCTCTGTCTTTCTGGCAAGTGCACATGCCCTATAGCAAAAAAAACCTCTCCAAAAAATAAAAGAGATATGACAGAGACAATGCTATGTATTCCCTGTGACATTTAATTTTCTTTCTATGCACACAAATAGACATTTTCAGATCCTTGGAATCTAGCTAAGACCAGGAGATTTATTCTGGCCAAAGGAATAGACACAGAAGTATAAGGCTCTTCAAGGTGCTGCATCACATTCCACATTCTCTCACTTCACCTTTGTTGACTAAATGGAGGTGATCCAGTGAAGGACTCCAAGGAGGCCCTAGGGATCATGAAGCTACATGATGGGAGAATCCATGTGTCACCACTTGAATGAGGGTCCATGAGAGCAGCCGTCCTACCATGCAGAGCAAATCTTTGTTATGGTAAGCTGATAGGATTTGGCAATCTCTTTTTATGGCAGATAATATGAATTTCACTGATGCATGCAAGAGTGAGTCCATCAGATCCTTAGTAAGAGAGTGACCATAATCAAGTTTCATGTCATCAAGATTATTCTACCAGCTATATAAAGGTTGAAATAGAGGTGTATAGGAAACTTGGAGGCCAGGAGACCAGTCTTGTGCTTAGTGCAATAATCTAAGCAGGGGATGAAGATTTCTTGAATTACAATGAGGACAGTGAAGATGGCAGGCAGAAGAGGCAAATACAGGATATTAATAACCCAAAGTCAAAATATTCATGATTAGTTTCATAGATGCAGAGAAGTGGTCCTTAACTTTGGTTGCATCCTAGAATTAGCTGATGGGCTTTTGATAAGGTCAATGTTCAGGCTGTACCTGACTGGAATCAATATATTTGAAAACTCCCCAGGTTATCTGAATGTGAAGCCAAGGACAAAATGGATATAGGACAATGGTTCTTAAAATATTGTCTCTGGCCAGTATCAGTTTACAACGGGAAACTTTTAAAAAATGCAAATTCTAATGCCCTACCTAGGGAGTATTCAGTTGGCCTGGTTTACCTTGGGTTGAAGCCTTCTTGAGATGGAAGATTGTTAGTGCTACTTGAAAGTCCTAGGAAACCTGGGATGGTTGGTCATGCTAGTCAGTAGAACCAGACCTACTGAAATAGGAACCCTAAGGGTGAGAGGCACAGCAATCTACCTTTCAACACCTCTGGTACAGTGTATTTCTGAAACCGCACACTTAAATGATGACTAGCAACCTCGTTGAAAATGCAACATGGAAAGATTGATTTAAAGGGAAAATTATGGGTGAAAGAAAAACATGGTTTTTACCTTTTATTTTCTCACCAAAATAAACTCATACTTAATTCCATTTCACCACAAACCTTTAAAAGAACTCTCAAAAGATTATCCAACATCTAAAGAATTTGATATCTATAGCACTGAAATGATCCAACCTGCAGAATGCAGTAGGTTAGTAACAGGACTGGATGAATGAGAAAAATCATTGTCTTGCCTCTTTCCATATTAATATCCTTTTCAACAGTTCTGAATGGGATGCTTTTTAGTTTCAAGTTTCAGTGATAAATATTGCTGTACTAATTTGACTCCCCCTCCCCCAGAAAAAACACATTTCCATGAATTTGGAGTCCTAAAGGATTCCACAAGGATTAGTTTCAGTCTAATGGATCAACTCTAATTTTTTTTTCCTTTTTAGAAGTTTTTATTTATTTATTCCATGAACGAGAGAAAGACTGAGAGACAGCACTCGTAACAGTCTTGATGCTGTGCCCCACCCTCTACCTTGGCCAGCCCCAAGTCATGGTCACACAAATGCCTGGTATACTCAAGATGGTCTCTGGATGAAGACCTACAATATTTTCACGTGGCCCAGCAGAGCGTCATGTTTTACCATTGTACCACTGTCCAGCCCATGAATCTAACTTACATAAACAGTGATAAAATCCAACATATTAATATATCATACTATCTATCAGCAATAAGGTTGTGGTTAAGCATACACATTCAATGACCAGAGCCTGTGTTCACATCCCAACTTCAGCCATAACTTGCTCTCTAGGTTTAATAATTCCATGCCTCATTTCCTCATTTGTAAAGCAGGGATGATGACAATGATAGTACCTATACTCCTAGGGTTCTTGAAGAACAAGCACCATGCATACATTACTGTTTTTATTGTTATTTCATTTGCCATGCACTACTTTTCCTTCACATGCCCTTCATAGTTCAGCAATAATAAGCCTTGGCCCAAATCATGTTCACATGCCCTTCATAGTTCAGCAATAATAATTCTTGGCCCAAATCTTGTTTTATGAAACTAGCCTGTGTTTAAAGTGAGGGCCACCAAGTCAGAGACGATGGTTTATTGATTAGTGTATCTCCAGTGACCAGGGTGGAAATGGCAACAAGGTAAGGTCTTAATACATGCTTCTTAAATAAGCGAATGAGAGGATGAATAGATTAATGAACCTATGTATAAAATAGATATCCCTGTTGCAACTTTCTCTCATAATTTCATCTTATCTCCTTCAAAGAAAAAATCCTACAAACCCCTGCATCTTCTCAGAGAGTCCTTGATTCAGAAATGGAGAGAGAGAGGCTGAATGAAGAGGCAATTGGGGACATTAACATCATGGATAGAATCTCAGTGAATTTTCCTGTTCTGTGGTGGTCTACTGTGCACATGACTCTGGAATTTTTAATTTTCATTTCTTTTTTATTACCTTTAATTTCATCAGTTGGACAATAATTTAGATGAATAAGAATCTTCTTTGGAAGAATAGAATTTCCCATAAGGAAGGTAGCGTATTAGTCAAAAACATTTATACAATTAATTTCCATTTTAAGAAATAGAACAAAACTTTCTTTTTCTGCCTTCTCTTTTCTCCTAACGACTTCAACATTGCTCCCCTTATTGAGTTTGTAATATGTTAGGAATGGCATAGATATAACTTACATATAAACAAAAGGAAGAACAAGTCATTTATGTTAAAATATACCTTAATTAATGAGAAAGAGACACATAATCATATAATAACTATTGTTAGCTCATCAATAATAATAAAAAGAGACAGAGGTATATATTGACAAGTTCACAATAAACAATAAGCCAAATATTTCTAAACCTTGATCTTCTTGAGCATAAGAACTGAGTCTTAGTTATCACCAGATCACCATGACTCAGCTCAAGCCGACTACATAGGCTCTACACAATGAGTAAGTGAGCATTTGGCTTTAGAATCAAATTAGTTTTACGTTTCTTCTCCCTTTCTCGTTTTACAAACTTCTTCCCTTTTCACCTATCTCTTGTCCTTCCTTTTTGACTTAGTTTTATTTTCTGAAATAAGAATGATTTTAAAGTTTTCAATCCAATTTATGTGAAGTCTACCAAATACATGGACCCTAAGGCAGAGCTGAGCAACCAGGCTCATGAAAGGGATCTCAGAGGCAGGACCCACTCCAGTGCCCATCATTCATGACAGCTTGCTACTTTTTGCAGATTTTGGACAAACTCTTACTGACTGTTGGGCTATTGGTGTTTCTGCTCCCTTGAGTGAGTTGTACCTTTCTGGTCCAGTCAGTCATGGGCAGGAAGCCAGCAGGCCTATGAATTTCCATTTGGATGGGTGAGGAGTGCTTCATTAATTTGCTAGGGTTGCTGTAACAGGGTACCCCAGGAGGCTTAAACGATGGAAATTTATTTTTTCAGATTTCCAAATGTTGAAAGTCTGAGATCAAGGTGTCAGCAGGGTTGATTGTTTCTGAGGGCCTGAAGGAAAGATGGATTCCAGGCCTTTGTCCTTGACAAAGATGGCCATCTTCTCTCTGTGTCTTTACATGTCATCCCTGTGGGTTTCCATGTCCAAAACATCTCCTTTTGTCAGGACACCAGTCACTTTGATTGTATTAGTGCCTGTGCTAATGAACTTATTTTAACCTAATTACCTCTGTAAAGATCCTGTCTCTAAATATGGTCACATTCTGAGGTACTGGAAGGTAGGAAAGATGAAGTTTTGGGAGGGCGGAGTGAGGGGTGAAGGGAAACAACTCAGCCTGCAACAGATGCATTCTTTAAACAGTGGGAGGAAAGTGTGCACATCCTTCGTATCCTGTTATTAAAGGCTCCACCCAGAGCTATTACCAGGTAAAGTAACTGCAGATGAATGCTCAGATAATAAAGAGCAGAGAGTAATAGATATAAAGCTTTATGTCTTCTTGTAAAGTGAAGACACTTATTTTCAAAATAGCTCACAAAAAGATTATTTTTTCCAAAAAGAAGGGCATAAAATCATCATTCTTGGTGTTTACTTAAAATTCTAAAATTACCACTATCTTGATGTGGGAAGTCATCTATGTCCCCAGTTCTTTTTAGAAGCATGTGCTACATATGGGGTATAGTAAATTATTCCTGACTTTGGAATCTGATCCTTGATATTTCAGAGAATATGAAGCCAAATCAGCATAAGAAGACTTTTATAAGGCATACTACATGAAGCTCATGCTCGGTTTTCAATTATTCACCATCCCCAGGGTAGGAGGAGTAGATGCCAAAATTAAAACAATGGAAACAAGTAGTCCTGGTTAATCCTCCCTGGGGTAGGCCTGCATGGGATGAGAGGAGACAAGAAGAATGTGACACAATGAATATGCAGTTCGCGCAGTCACTGTTGCTGCCTTTGAATCCTTCTAGGCAACAGCAGCCCCGACTAAAGGAGTCACAGTCCTCATAAACTATGCATAATTGCAACCAGAGGGGCAGACAGAGAAACAAAGCGAGGAAAGGAAGGAGATGCAAATGAATGACTTTAGAATGCTTGGATTGTGTCTAGGCATCAAAGGTTGAGTAGAAAAATAACATTATAGAAAGCTAAATATGGGCCAAGCAAAATTCAGAAGTCTTGGTACTTTCTACTGTGTCCTGATGCCCTTATTTTTACCTAGAAGTGAAAAGTTAATCCTGAGATAGGTGGTTTTTGTTTGTTTGTTTGTTTGTTTGTTTTAACATAAACAAAGGGGCTTCAAAAAGTTCCTGGAAGATGCGTATTATATTTTTGTGGCAAATATACTTGTATTTTTTTTTCTTTCTTGAGAGGTTTTTGCTATAGGGTGCATGGGCTTGCCAGAAAGACCGAGACAGAGAAACAGAAAGAGAAAAATCGCTCCCCCGGGGGGTGGCCACACTGCAGTCCCTTCTCCATTCTCCTCTTGGGATCTTGGGCATGCATGCACACGTGCCCGGTGTGAGTTTAATCCACCATGTACAGGACTCAAACTGCAGTTGGCTACATGAGAGTTCAGCAACATAGCCATTACGCTAACTGCTGGTCCCAATATACTTGTATTTTAATTCAAATTTTTCCATGAACATTTTAATTTCCCAAAAGTTCCATATCCACATTATCTTTTACATAGTTTAATCTTAAATTTGGAAAAGAGTAGTCTCTATGTAGTAACGGGACCTTGAACATAAAGATCACCTTACGTGGAGCACCACAATGCCGATGGCAACACCTGACACTACCCTTGCTCTCTCTTTTTCCTGCCTAGGTGAGCAGTGGTGACACATACCCACAAGTAGAGAAAGTTCCATATCCACATTATCTTTTACATAGTTTAATCTTAAATTTGGAAAAGAGTAGTCTCTATGTAGTAACGGGACCTTGAACATAAAGATCACCTTACGTGGAGCACCACAATGCCGATGGCAACACCTGACACTACCCTTGCTCTCTCTTTTTCCTGCCTAGGTGAGCAGTGGTGACACATACCCACAAGTAGAGTTAACACTGTATAAGCTCAACTTCCCCATTTGACAGTAATAAATGAACCTGCTAATGATAAAGCTGGCTCACAAAACTTGTCCACTGAAAATAAAAGGGCTATGTATATATAGTTTATGTATATAGTTTGCCATAAAGCATTGAAATTAGATAACTTGTTTCTATTGAATTCTGTAAAAATACCTTAAATACATGAGCTAATTTGAAAATTCATAGGAATGAGTTTAGAGAAATTTTGAAATGAAAAAGGCAGTCTATGTTTTATCAGCATGTAGGTAATAACACTTTATTTTTTAATGAAAGTGTAGGAGGGAGAAAGGAGTTTATTTAATGAGTAACTAAGAGTCAGACATATTTCAATAATACACATTTTTCCCATTAAGCTCACATCAATCCTACGAAACACATTATCTCTGTGGTAGAATATGAATATACTTAAGTATACATAAGTATCAAAATTTAGTGCTATTATTTACCTGTTTTTCTTTACAGCATTAGAAAGATGGAGTGCAAATATTTCTTCCTCAATCCCCTATACACCCTCCACTTCCTGGGAGAGTTTGAAGATTATATCCTTCCAGTATTTGATTTAAACACACACACACACACACACACACACACAACTAGTTTATTGTTGCTTGATTTTCCTCGCAATGAGTCATTAAGGCCAATTAGGAAACAAATGAAAAGAGTAGAAGATTTCCTAAAGAAGCAAAATGACTTGGAAGAAGAGGAGAAAGAGGCACCCATTACTCTCATCCCCTAGTCTTCTGCCTGTAAAGAAAAGGAGGGTTGCCTGATGAGGTCTGAGGTACTGGAGCAGCGTTTTTGTCCCTCTGTACTCTGGTAGTCCTCCTGGAAACTTGAAAGACACAGCCTAGACTGGCTGAGTCAAATGACTGAAGCCCAGAATCTTAGCATCTTAAACAAATGCTTCACTTTATCCAAGATGGCCTTACTCTTCTCAGATTGCAAAATTTCCTATCCTACCTTTTCTTGGATTATTTGCTTTAGAAAACCTTGCAATTTAAATTTTCCCTTTGGTCTTTTAAGATGGAAATCTTCTCCCAGTTTCTTGCTGCTTTTACAAACCCACAAGATTTTTCTCAAGGAACTGGGAGGAGTCCTTTGAAATGTAAACATCAAGAAAGAGTCCTTATAGCCCTAGGCTCTGTGAGAGGATGGGAGACTAACAGGTGTATACCAATTAGCAAACACTCAACACCTGATTGTCCAATCTCCCTAGTAAGTACTTTCGCCTCAAGCAAATCCCAGCTCTTAAAAATCTCCCAGCTTTTTGTATCAACAAAATTGAATTTAGTATCTCTCCATATTGCAAGTCTTGACTCTTATTGCAATATTCTTCTATAAAATGTTCTTTGCCTGTTTAATTCCTTCCAGGGCTTAGTTCTATAAAATGGGCAGGGTCTGGCCTAGAGTCATTTAATATGTCAAGTTACTTTTGCTTGCATTATAATATTATAATAATAATGTGCTGCTAACATCTTATGATTATTGCAGATATTATCTAGCCCATACCTCTACTTTCCTTTTTTTTTTTTTTTCCTTCTATAGGACACATGCCCATACCTCTACTTTCCTTTTTTTTTTTTTCTTTCTATAGGACACAGGTGATTTCCAGAAAAAGACAAAGAGAAATAGAGAGGAAAGAGGAAAATGAGAAATTAGCCCTCTGGGGTGGGGAGTGGCCATGCTAAAATCCCTTTTCTTCCATTCTCCTCACAGGATCTGGAGCATGCATGCGCGTGTGCACAAACACACACACTCAGCATTTTAAAAAATGTCATATATTCTATTTTAGTTTCTTTTATACATTCATCACTACATGTCAGTGAATATTCCAACATGAATACATTTCACACCAGTCCATTTGGGGATACTATACACGTTATCATCAACAGATAAACTATTCCTGTGTCACATAAATGTCTTGCCTCTCTGTTTTTCTCCTCTGTTTTTCTCCTTAAAAATCATGTCTTTCCTCAGACATGATTTTTAAGGCACTATTCGGAGAGAACAGTGCAGGTGGCCAGGTGGAATCAGGCTATCATAAACTCTACACTAGCTGCTGGCCCTGATATCTTTATCATTTATTTTTAAGACAACATTTCCATGAAATTTAGGGAGGATAAGATTTAGAACATTAATTGAACCACCATTCATTCATTCAGTAGTCTTAAATCCTTTCTTTCTCTCATTCTTCTCATGGTTTATGAACAAGTCTTGACACCTTTAAAATGGTGGATTGCACCAACTTCTCACCATTGACACAGCTATTCTGCTACCCAGGCCACACTCATCCCTCCACTAGACTATCACTGTGACTTCTCCTCTATCTCCCTGATTCCATGCTTACCTGACTGATCCTTTCCCAGAGAGGGGCCTAGGCCATTTTTAAAAATATATATTAGATCATAAAGTTCAACTGCTTAAAATCCTCCTTTGGCTTTCTATACTCTTAGACTAAGATCCCAATTCCTCACCATACTATGTTCTACCTCCTGCTCACAATGAAGCCACATTTCATATCTCTACATTAGAATATTCTCATTTGCTATATCCGCTACACAGAATGCCTTTTCTTTAGCTCTTTCATATCATCATTCAATTCTCAGCTGAAACACCCTCTTCTCAGACAGCCTTCCCTGACAATTCTAGCAAAACCTCATTCTTTATTCCACTTTTCTTTTTTTTTTCGTTTTTTGGAGAGGTTTTTGCTACAGGGCACGTGTGCTCGCCAGAAAGACAGAGAGACAGAGAGACAGAAAGCGAGAAATCATCCTTCAGGGCAGATGACCACACCACAATCCCTTTTCCTCCATTTTCCTCTCGGGATCTTGGGCACACACACACATGTGCCTGGCGTGACTTTAAGCCGTCAGGTCCGTTGACTACATGGGAGTCCAGCGACATAGCCATCACACTAACTGCTGGTCCCTTTATTCCACTTTTCTTTCATCAGTACTCTTCTCTCTATCTGAAGCTTTTATTTACTATTTTTTACTATTTTTGTAATTTTATATCTTTATCCCCACCAGCATCTAATGAATAGCAGAGATTCCATTTGTATCTTGTGCATTGATATATCCCCAGTACCAGAGGTGGAGCTCAAGTTACTCCACTGAAGCTATAGCATTGGCAAGTAAAATATCTGGTTGATAAATAAGATTCCAGTTGACCACTCAGTTTGTACTATTCAAACCATTCTATAATCTTTTATAGTATATCTCTGTTTACACACTTCACAAATGTCATATGATGCCAGATCCAAATCTTTACCATGGGATTCAAAGCTGTCACTGTTCGGAGTAAGACTCAGGAGGCACCACCTAAGAGAAAAAGAAAAGTTTATGGATTAAGAGTTCCCAAAGGTCTGAAGCCAGAGATGCCTCAGCCTGCCCCTCAGGAAAGAGGGGATTCTTTTTATAAGGCAACTGATTATGCTATTCAGGAAGACACTATGTCACATTTTGCACATATCAAATGTTTCATGATTTTGTTTTAGTTTAGGCTGTGAACTCCTGTGCTTGTTTTGTGTCCTTGTGTCCTGCTGTCTGGATCAGTGTGACCTTGAAGTAGCAGTGCCAGGAGTTGGGGCCCTGTCAAGGTTGGGCCTGCAGAGGTTGGGCCTTGGTTCCTTGTCAAACTTGGAGCAACACCAGGTGGTGCTTAGAAGAGCTCTGCTGAATGTGACTTTATAAAGGCTAACTCTGACCTTGGTCCTGCCTACCCATAAAGCTTCTGAGCACTTCTTTTCCCTCCGGTTTCCAAATGCTACGATCCACTAGCCGCACAGCACCCAGAAACCTTGGCTTTCTCTAATGTGTTTTCTGGTTGGGATGCCCTCACACTTACCATTTCCGCCAGAAGTATAATTTTCTCTCTTTCCTAACCTGCTAAGTCTTCTACACCTTGCAATTCCCTGTGAAACTCATAGGAGGCCTTCCCTGACTTCTTTGACAGGATTAGCTATAAATCGGACACTGGTGTAACTTATGTCTACATCCTTTCCAGACTTACCTACCTGGCCAACTCCCAACAGCGAGCATTTTCCCATCTGTGCCTGTAGCTTTCTCAGGTTTGCCTCTGTGTGCTCATTCATGGGTGGAGCCTGTTGGGAAGCTAATAGCCTGGCTCTCTGCTCTGAGATGTATGCTCCACACCATTGCCCTGAGTTTCCCAGCAGATGTAAACTCCATGGCTCATAGGGTTAAGTTATATTATCTTGTGTCCTTTCCTGGCTGCCTTTCTTTTTTATTTTTTCTCCCTCACTTTTCTGTTTTACAACTGGTTATTTCCTATACCTTCTACATAAATTATCTTCACTCAAATTCTTGTGTTATGGCTGGTCCAATGTTCTAACGGTTAAGGAGCCAGATCCCACATGGTTGATCATGGTCAGAGTCTCAACTCCAGCAGCTTGAAAAACACGCTGTGTGTGTCTGTGTGTGCATGTGCATGCTCAAAATCCTGAGAGGGCAGAGAGAGAATGGAGAAGAGGTGCAGTGTGACCATGTCCCTTTGGGGGGTACTTTCTCTGCTTCTCTGTCTTTCTTTGGTGAGCACATGTGCCCTCTGCCAAATGATAAATAATAAAAATCGCTGTGTTAGGTCTGTTTTTTGGGAAAAGAAAAAAAAAAACTAAACTAAAGTAGAAGAGCATCTCTTCATGTTTTTCACAGTATATTAGAATTATTTGCTTTTGACTTGACTACAGTGCATTTGAAAATGGAGTTTGTATTTTCTACCCCATTCCCTGCCCTTAGCAAAAATATATACATTGTAAGCATGCACTAAGTGTTCACCAAATCAGTGAACAGTGCATAATGGATACCAGCTGAGCTGAACTAGAAAATAAGATTTCTTAATCCAAGAAGGAAGGAGACAGGTATTTCTCACATGACTTAGCTTTGAGATGCTTTCTGGTTTCTCACAGGGTTTCTGCAATATAATTCTGTTAGTGGAGATTTGTAGGATAATTTTTTTGCCCAACTATATTTTGTTCACCTCTTTGTACTGAGTATCCATAACTTATAATTTAATGCCTCTTATTATCCTGGGCTGCTTGTCAGAAATGAACAAATTGGTTAAGATTATTCTCAAAAGTTCCTTTGCTTTTCCTTATACCATAGTCATCACTTGAGGGTTGTGAATTCTACATTTCTGTAAATTCAGGGAAATCATTCCTTTTGGTCTTTATTTTAATTTCTGTCATTTTCATCCAAATCTACTCAGAAAAAAATTTTGCAGAGTATTGTGCAACATGGTGATCTATGGTTAATAGCAATGTATGTATATTGAAAACTTAAAACAGTACATTTTATGTGTTGTTACTATAATACTTATACTTACTGTAATAAGTATATACCATTTTTATTTGTCAATTCATATACATTATATGGTGAAAAATCATAAAGAAAAATTGTTTTCATTTATAATAACAGTTTTGAACTTTATCCTTTCTGGATATTGCTAGTCAATAAGTACAATGATTGCATTTATTATAAGCATGGACATAAATTCTCTTTAATAATACTGAAAATCCAAGAAAATACTTATCCTTACTGTTGTCCATTGAAGCAGAACTATTTTTAAAATACACTGTTTGCTTCCATCTAAGGATAAGCTCAAATTGCATTCTGTTGGGATTAAAATTGCCTCTGTTGGAACAGATTAGCCTGTCTGATTTCCTCTTCATATCATCACTCATTTTCTCCTTTTCTGGAGCACTGGCCTGTGATTATTCCAGAAGTTTAGGATTGATTTTGTATATGAATTTTTGAAACTTCCAAATAAAATTTCTTTTTTGTATTCCTAACTTAACTTTGACTTTGCAACTGTCATACAGTAACTATGCAGTTCTCTTTCTGCTTCCTCCAGTGGAAGGAGAAAACTTCCTTGTTCTGTTCATGTGGGACTTGAACATGTGTCTTACTTTGGGATGTGAATGAATGTGATCCCCCTAGGCTCACTCAAAGGCTTTTCCTGGGCCTCTTTGGTTTGGTTCACTTGGCTTTTTTTCCCTACTCCCTCTATGTAGGAGGCTGAGAAGGGCATCTCCAGGGTTAGCTCCCACTTTGACCCAGAAAACCAGACCAGAAAAAGTCAACCTAAGCATGACTTTCAGCCTGCAGTGGTGACACCAAAGCCCTTACACAGAACCGTGAATGAGATAGTTTATGTTACAGCCATTAAAATGTTTTGGGGGTTGATTTAAATGCATTACTCTCATTCCCCAGACTGACAAATGAAAAAAATCTCCATGCAAATAAATAAAACAGATAAAACTTTAACATTAAAAAAGTGTTTTGGGGACAAACAGTGCAATGGTAACACAGCTGGACTCATATAGGAAGATCCTTGGTTCATCCAAGACTTTTTTAAAAATTTATTTTGATTTATTTTATACATTTATCACTATACATTGCTTATCTTGTAAATTGAATTTATTCAACATGAGTACACTTCACACTAGTCCAACTGAGGCAAGACCTTGTCTCATGTGTAGATGTGGGCCGGCTGAGGTTGAGGATGGATCATGGCAAGAAGACCCTGTAGGGGTACCTGCTTCTTTCTCTCATGAAAGAAATTAGCTAAGATATTAAAAATAAAAGTCGTTTTAATATTTATTATAATCTACATTATCTACATTCACTAGGAGTAGTAGAATTCAATAACTGATCTTATGAAACAACTTTAATAAAAGTACATGGAGTACCTTGGATAATGTCTTAAGGGCCAGTCCTCATAGACTCCACATGGCTGTGTGGTTTCAGTCCCAGATCCAGTGGCTTGAAAAACATGCCTACCACATGTGTGTGCATGTGTCCAGAGTGCAAAAGGAGAAAGAGAGGAGAAGGAATTGCAGTTTGACCATCTCCATGGTGAATACATTTTTATTTTCTCTCTCTCTCCGGCAAGTGCATGCACTCTCTAGCAAATTAATAAGGAAAACAAAGAAAAGGGAAAAAAAAGAGAAAAGAAATGTCTGAATGAAAAATTATCTGTTGATGATAATGTGTATGCTAATATCTTTAACTGGGCTAATAAACAGTGTATCCATGCAGGGAAAACTTATTTTACAAGCTGTATGATATACAGTGATTGAATGTATAAAATAAACTATGAAAAAAAGAAAAATGCCTTAATATTAGTGAGTTTTCATTTTGTGTTTTTTTTTTCATTTTTGAAGCCTAAGTTATTCTATTTGTCCACTTATACATTCAAATCCCTCCAAATGAAGCTAGCTTTCACCAAAATATCACACTTTAAAAATGATCATAATGATTTTTGAGACTAATTTGGGCACCTCTGTATGAGTGAAGGCTACCTGCTGTGGGAGGGAGCAGGAGATTCACCTTTTCTTATTCACAGTATCTGCATTGTGACTGAGGCCTGGTAGGTGATTCATAAGCATTTGATTAAATCAAATTGCAGTGTCTTGATGTCATTCTGCTCTGTGGAGAAGCACCAGAGGTTTGGTAAGCACCATGATAGAAAAACTGCTATGAGATTTCCAGACAACAGCCCTATGATTCAGGGATGTGTTGTTATGTGTTGAAAATTATTATTCAGACTTTATTTATTCATAAAACATATTTTGATCATTGATGTGGCCTGAGATCTATGCTCGCTCTCCCAAGGAGTATACAATCTAATTGAATAGAAAATGTGAATATGAATCAGAGAAAGGTAGGGTATGTTCTGTCGCCTACCACTGGTCAGAGCATCTTTTGTTTCCTTTCTATGCTAGGAGAGGAAATTGATGCCATGATAATTATGCTCATCATCAGGGAAGAAGTTTCAGCACATAGCTTGATTTTGCCTAAGCTAATTCCAAAGATAATTTCTCTTGACCATCCAGCGTCATTTCAGCTTTGAGCAATAGTGCCATAGCATTAACATCTGCTTGAAGAAAAGATACAAAAATGTTCTTTTGAATTATGAAATATTAGCACATTTTACCAAGAAATTAGAATTTGGAACAGATGCCTGCTGTGTCTCTTTCTCTTTGAAAGACACAGCACTGTGCTAGTTGCAGGCCTTACTTACAATTGATTTGACCAGGGAAATAATCCTTTGTATAGCTTAATTAATCAAGATGAAATCTTACATTATCTTGCTGTTAAAAGGACTTTAAAGTTGAATTCTATCATGCCTAAGACTCTCTTAGTTTTAAAAGGAAAAAAAGATATCTTCAAAACATATCTTTCAGAGATTAGCAAACTATAGGCTGCTAGCCAAATTTGCACAGTGTTTGGTAAGTAAAGATTTATTGGAACATTGACATGCTCATTAGCTTATTGTATTGCCTACAACAGAAGCAATAGTCCTGCAAAGTCAAAAATTGTTTCCATCTGGTCCTTTATAGAAAAGTGTTGCAGACTTCTGCTCTATTCTTGATGTAGGTAAGGGGCAAATGATTTGTGGAACACTTACTCCAACTGAGAGAAAAACACAGACTTTGTCAATTTTATATTATCTCTCAAATGTGGTATTATTTGTTGAAAATGATGAGTGTGGCATTATCCCTGATTTGGTTGTCACATACTGCACGCATGTTATGAAAAGCCACGTTGTGCCCCACAAAGATGTACAATTAAATATAAATAACAAATGATGAAATAAAATAGAAAAGAAAAAAAAAAAGAACACACATAAGAAAGAAAAAATTTCAAATAGTCTCTTAAATTGTCTTTAAACACCCTGTAGGTACCCTTTTTTATTTTTATAAAAAATATTTATTTATTTATTTTTAATGATTTATTATTATTAGTTAATTTGACCAGAGAGCAATAGAGACAGAAAGAGAGAGAGAGAGGGTGAGAAAGTAAGCCGCCAGGTCCAGGGCTCCAACCATGGTCAGCCATGTAGGAGACCAGCACCTTAACCACCAGGCCACCTGCTGGCCCTCTAGTTGTCCTTTTTAAATGCACTGCAAATATGGATAAATAGGGAGAAACAGGAAGTAAGAAAATTGAATTTCTTTAAAAAAAATCGACAATTCATTCTTTTGCTCTGTGAAACAGTTTATTCCAACACAGTCTGAATTCAGTGAGTTTGTGTAATATGTATTGATACCTCCTCTTCAGTTCTGCATTAAAACATCTATTATCTCTCCAGGGACAATTACAGTTAGTAATGGTCCAGATCATTTATGTTACGTAGTCTGAAAAAAGAATAGGAGTTGAATTATGACTTGCTGTTTGTTCATGTTCTTGTATTTATAAGATGCTGCCATAATTACTTGAAAAATCTACAAAGTGAATGACATCTGTTGGTTTTGAGCTGGCACAGCTGGAAGTTCCTTAGCTTCTGTACTAAACTTTTTATATGAGTATGATTTTTAGTTGCCTATTCTGTCTGTATTTATGCTAATTACAGTGTTATTTATAAGCAAGTAAACAATCATTTCTAAGACAACATCTGCACTACTGTCTGATTATTAGACACCTGCAAAGTCAGCTTGTTCTGAATGGAAGGCCAGATAGTGCTTGGATCAGACCATAGCTTGAAATAATTTCAATCATTTGTATGCTTATTGATCTTGATCTTAATTTCAGACATTTATTTATTAGTGATTGGTCTTAGATATGTCTTATTTCAAAACATTTTTAGATCTTCCAAATATATAAATCAGATGGGATGAAACTAAAGAAAGATACAAACTTTAATTCTGTGTTCCCAAGTCACTTGCCAACTATGTGACCTTGTGGCATTACGACATAACCTCATACTTCCTTTATCCTTGTATGTGAAGTAGGAATAATAGCAACATCCTAACAATATCCTAAGGTTTAAATAAGAAATGCACATAAGCACCACATGCACTGCCTTGCATTTAGGTATGAAGTAATTACTTTTTTAAGGCTTCGTTTTAGGGTGCGTGCACTTGCCAGAGAGACAGTGAGATAGAAAGTGAAAAATCACCTCCCCGGGGGCGGGGGGGGGATGGCCATGCTGTAGTCCCATTTCCCCTATTTTCCTTCTGGGATTTTGGGCACATATGCACATGTGCCCCGCATGATTTTCGAGCTGCTGGGTCTGGGACTCAAGTCGTGGTCATCTATGGGGGAGTTCAGGGCCATAACCACCTGCTGGCCTAGGTATGCTGTAATTATTGATTCCCCCCCCACCACCACCACCACCTTACATTTCTCTTATCTCCTGGAAAGCATAAACTCCTTTATTTCTAGCTACCAATAATACCAGTGAATGGGTAGTAGGAAGAGTCTGAACACAGAAAGAGGATGCCTGAGAGAATCTATGCCTAAGACTACTAAATGAATTATTATTTAAGTTCGTAACAGATTCTTTTTGGAAACAATGAAAATCAAATGGAAAATAAACTAGAAAGAGAATTTACTTCAATATTTGAGTATCTTGCAGGTAAGAAAATAGAGCTGTGAATAAATTAATTTTGAAGGCCATTTATGAGGTAAATATAATGTTGTGCAGTCATATACCATATATCTGAAGATTCTGCCAGACATCAAAACACAATTTAGGAATTATGTTGATTATAGTCTTATTTCTTGCACTAATATTTCTGTCAACTAGACTCCGCAGATACATTTATAGTGAGAAATTGGATTAAAGAGGAGTTTACAATAAATTAAAAGTTACCTCAGTTCAATGTCTATTCTGTATAATGAAAGTGGTTTTATTTAATCCATCTCCTGTTTCACTCCTTTAACAGTCCCTAGACAATTATAGTAAAATCATTACTGCTGTTTTCCTAACTACGCTATTGATCATTCCCCTATCAGCTGTGCTCTTACATCTAACTCATTTATTAATTTTTTTCTGTCTAGTCAATGCTGACCTCTGTTCATTAGAGACAACATCTGTGGACTTGAAAGCAAGAGAGCGCTGTGTTCTCATCTTTTCTGTCCCGCTAATTAGCCATATAATTCTGAAAAAATGATTTATTCTGCAAGTCTCCAGTTTCCTTTTCTTTTGCGGGCGGTGGGGGGTGGGGAGAGGTGGGGTGGGGGGAAAGTCTTGCAGATTCACAGAGTTGTGGATTAGCTGGAGAAATACTACCCTGAAAGTCAAGAGACTTAAAGTCTAGCCACTTATCTACCCAAGTTCCCAGTGGAGGAAAAGTAGCAAAGTAAGTCAGAAGACCCCTGTGCTGAGCCCTTCTGGTATAAGTATATACATTTAAATGATCAAAAGTAATAATGGGGCTGACCCATGGCCTCCTGGTTAAGGGAACCAGATCCAATACAGCTGATTACAGTTTGAGTCTGGGCCCAAGCAGCTTGAAAAACATAATGGATGTGTGTGCCTCAAATCCTGACAGCACAGAGACATGGAGTAGAAATGATTGCAGGTGACCATGCGTCATTGGGGTGCTTTCTCCTCGCTCCCTTTCTCTGTCTTTGTCTCTCTGTCTCTGGTGAAAGAAGGCACCCTCTAGTGATTAAAACATTAATTTTTACGAAGAGGTGCAACCAGTGGGCATACAAATAGCCTTGAATAAGAGCTCTGAGGTCTTGCGAGCTATAGGCAGATTTTAAATGCGAAAAGGAAAAGCAACTAGGGTTTGATTATAGACACAAGAATCCATGTAAACAAAGGGAATGGGTTATTTAATGATGTGCTAAAGTGAAGTAAAAAAGAAAATGCATTGACTATTCAATATATATATTCAAGAAGGGAGTAGGATTCCATCAGTCATCTGTCAAGAATTTAGATTGGTTGCAAGCAAGATAATAGAATGTCTTGTAGGAAGGGGGTTGAGTAACTTGGGGAGTGCAATCAGTGCTTTTTTTGCGGATCTGGGAATGAAAAAAGGAAGCATGATGATATCAATTATGAACTTCAGGGTGAGTATATTTTCGTAACACATACATTACAGAATTGAGTGACAACTAGCTTGGAAGGATTACATTTACTAGAAAGGATGCAGGTTTATCGGAGTCAAAAGTTCAGAAACAGATAAGATGCAGCTGTAAACTCAATTTTCCATACCCTCTCCACAAAATTAATTTTAGAGAGCTCCCCAAATCATCTTAATTTATTTCACAGATTTTTTTAAAGGTTTTTGCCATAGGGCACATATTCTCACAGGGGTGTTAGAGAGACAGTGAGAGAGAAAGTGAGAAATAACCCCCTCAGGGCAATGGCCATGCTGCAATCCCCTCTCCTCCATTCTCATCCTGGGTTCTTGAGCACACATGCACACATGGCCGGCATGATTTTCTTTTCTTTTCTTTCTTTTTTTTTTTTGGAGAGGTTTTCGCTATAGGGCGTGTATGCTTGCCAGAAAGACAGAGACAGAAAGTGAGAAATCACCCCCCAGGGGGGATGGCCACGCCACAATCCCTTCTTCTCCATTCTCCTCTCGGGATCTTGGGCATGCATGCACACATGCCCAGTGTGGATTTAAGCCACCAGGTCTGGGACCCGAACTGCAATTGACCACATGGGAGTTAGCAAAACAGCCATTACACTAACTGCTGGTTCGTCCGGCATGATTTTCAATCCACCAGGTCTGGGACTCAAACTGTAGGTCACCATGTGAGAATCCAGTCCCTTAACCACCACACCACCTGCTAGCCCCTATTTCACAGATTTTAATTGGCTTATACTCATGATTCTAGAATTGGGCACCCCACAGAACTAGAACAGATTCTAAGAACTCTGAGGCTGCAATGAGGTTGGACAGCATTATGAACAGAAAATAGAAGAGACATACAGAGATAGCTTAAGTGGCTACAACTCATTTTTTTGAATTATTTTAATCAGCTGGCCACCTGCATTTGACTAAAGTTCAGCTGCTGTGATTAACATTCAGCTACATGTTATAAGAGTAGTCTCTTTAACTTCTAGTTTTTCTACATCATCAAGCCTGGTTGCAGTTTTTGTAAGGACTCAAGTATAAAATCATCAGGCTTAAACTTAATTTAAGAGGTTTATGATCCATGGGAAACAGGTGGAATAGTAAAGACAGTTTCCCTAATTTAAGGAATTGTATATCATTTGGTCTGCATATTCTGGGCACCAGAATTCTGATTACGCTTTATCTTTATTTTGATAACAAAATAAGAAATCAAGAAAAATCAAGCCATACTCTGAGATGAGAATTATATGCAGCTGCTTTTCAGGAAACAGGGACAAAACAAATACCTTAGTAAGGGATTGCAGATAATTTGGTGGATTTCTGTGAGAAACTTCCTGACTTCCACTGCAAGTCAGTGGTAAAACTCCACAGCAGGTGGGGCTATGAGATTGTTTTTGCTATTGGGTCTGCATTCCTATCTTCTATCATTTGTTCATTTATCCATCTTCCTCATTCTGCCACACCAACATTTTCCTATGCCAGTCCATTCTGAAATGTTCATCATCAGGGGCCAAATTCCTTAATATCAGTTAAATAAGATTTCTCAGTTTCTCTGCCTCCAACTGCTTGAGAGTTAAATTTTAATAAGAAATCAGTTTCCAAATGAATCATTATGGATGTTTGGTTTTGCCTATATGCTGTACAAAATTGTATTTCTGAAAATTCTGGGGGACATTTTCTGTCATTCTTTGTGAATTTCTACCAATTCACAGAAGGGATTTGGCAATACCATCACACCCTCTATTTGGTGGTAGGAGAAATTTTACTTCAAAACCTACCTGTATTTATTCCTCCACTGGGTGAATAACTACTCTCATAGTCATTCTTAGGCAATAGCCACTCTGACGGTAGCAGCCTGAGGCTTTTATATTTATGCCTGCCTGTGCTATATCTGCTGTTGTATACCTAGTATGCGGTTTTTATAAATGCTGTCTTGAACATTTATAAACCCAATTTGGAGGCCCTGGCTAGAGTCTAGTCAGTTGCACTTCTTTTTACTTTCTAGATTTATTCCCAAGAGGGCATGTGCATGTGTGCACATGTAAGAGAGAGGAGAGACTCCACAGTCTGGTTATGCCACAAGTGCCTTTGTCTAGTCCTCCAGTCCTGCAGCCTTTTGGATCTCACATAAATACCCAGGGTGTTTCAGGCTGACTGTAATGGAGATTTGAACCACTCTACTTGCTGTGTGAGTTTCGGCCTCACCTTCTCTGAACAGAGCATCACAATTGTGCCAAGTTGCTGACACCAGTTCCACTTTCTAAGACAGCTGATTTAAGTACATAACTCCCAACATTATTGGTCTCTCACACTCTGGATCACTAGTCACCCATTTGAATCACTCTAAAACCAGATGCTGGACAACCAGGAGTAGCCCCTTTACCCTAAACCTGCTGAAATTAGCGCAGTGAGACAATCCTAAATCTGCTTACCCTGCCTTGTCTGTTTCTTTGCATAGAAACCACAATAAATAGGTTTTTGCCCTGAATTCCACTCTCCATCCTTGTCTCTTGGCCACCCCTTTTGCTTTCCTGAAGTAGTCCAGTGTCTCTATGTCCCCCTTAGGGAAGTGTACCTGTAACAAGTGCAAGCTCTTTCTGGTTTTTCTCTATCTGTATCTGCATTTGGCTGTATCATATCTCATCCAAGGCAATAAGGTCAGCACAATTTTAAGTTTTTCTCAAAGATTATACTTCTTTCCAGTAACTTTAATACATCCCAAGAAAGGGAAGAAAAAGGAATTCATATAAAGCAAACAAATTTGCCATTTCTTAAAGGATCTTCAAAAGTTTTATGATTGAATGTGTGAGGCAATTTTATGTAAATACAATACACATTGGAACACACTATTACAATTACAGTGGAATTCACTAGACATTTTTCAAATAGTTTATTTTTATTTCATCATTTCTAGTATTTGAAGATTCATATGTCATAGTGTTGTTTAAGGCTCATAAGCTTTTCCAATACCAACTACTCTTTTATTTGGAGAGGATTTTGCTATAGGGCGTGTGCACTCGCCAGAAAGACAGAGAAAAACAGAGATATAAAGCGAGAAATCACCCCCCAGTGGGGTGGTCACACCACAATCCCTTCTCCTCCATTCTCCTCTCGGGATCTTGGGCACGCACGTATATGTGCCCGGTGTGAGTTTAAGCCACCGGGTCCAGGACTCGAATCGTGGTCAGCTACATGGGAGTTCAACGACATAGCCATTATGCTAACTGCTGGTCCCTAGTACCAACTACTCTTGAAAATGTCACCGTACAATAGACCCACACATTATAATTAAAGCTTAGAATTAAACTTACAGTCTGCTAACTTTTTCTTTGTCTCTAAGTGGTTAAGTATTAACTTGGAGTTTTAGAAGATTTTTGTTTGTTTTTTTGGTTTTGCTTTTGTCTTGTGTTTTTCTCTTTTTCTTTTATTTTCCCTTGGGCCTTACTTGAAACAGTTTACTCCACCCAAGAAAGCAGCCTAAGAAGACCCAGCATGTGGAGATAACAGTTACCACTTCCTGAACAACTGTTTTTCTTTCTCTTTAGAAGAAAAATCAGTTGACCCTGGGATGATCACTTATGAGCTTGCCTTGCAAAAACCATCAGGAGTAAAGATTGTAATTGCTTAATAGTGCCTCAGAGTCCGCAGCTGAAATCTTATCAAGAACAGAGATTGAACTATGAATGAGAGGCATTGTATATCCCCACTCAATTTATACTGAATGTCTGCATCTATGGCAAAAACGGAAAGATTGGAAAGTATGAAGGAATGGAAAGCAACTGTGGATACTAGAGACAGTGTGGGAGGAAGGTGGGAAATGGGGGAGAGTGAAAGGGAGAGAATCAAGGGAAAAAGAAAGAAGTAAAACAGTTAAGGGACACAAAAATGGAAAATTATCTACTGATGATAATATGTATGGTAATATCTTTGATTGAACCAATATACAGTGTATTCAGAATGGGAAAATTCATTTGGTATATTGTAATGATATACAGTGATTAAATGTTAAATAAATACATAAAAAGAATAGAGATTTGGGAATGTTCCTACATTTGCCCCTCCCCTTTTTGTTTCAGCTTTTAAAACCTCTATAAGTACCAGCAAATGGTGTAATGGTTACGTAGCTAGACTTCCATGTAGTTGACCACAGTTAGAACCCCAGACTTGGTGGCTTAAAACTCTTGCTGGGATGTATGTGTGTGCCCAAAATCTCAAAGAGAGAAGAGAAGGGATTGTGGTGTGGCCATCCCCACTGGGGTGATTTTTTGCTGTCTCTCTGGAGAGCGTCTGCACCCTGTAGCAAAAATATCTCATAAAACAAACAAACAAACAAACAAAATCTCTGTAAGGACGCTGCTAGTAAGATGGATTTGAGACTTGCTTTTGTCTTTCTTCTTCACTGTTGTTGCCTTCTGCTTTGGATAAAACTTTTTCTATTCTAAATGTGGGTGCTCAGCTGCTGGTTCAGCCATGTGGTATGTCAGACACACAAACTTAAGTTTGTTCATAATTGGGTTTGTTATCAACACCAACATACAAACATCTAAACCTTCAATACCTTCTAGGGTCTACAAGGCTATTAGTTTTTTTCTTTTTTAATTATTTTATTTAACTTTATTTATCTATCTATTTATTTATTTATTTTAATTTGACCTGAGAGGGACAGAGAGAGAGAGAGGAGTAGGGTTAAAGTAAGAAAGCAAGCCACCAGGTCTGGGACTCAAACCACAGTTGACCATGTGGAAGTCCAGCACCCTTAAACACCATGTCACCTACTGGCCTCATAGAAGGTTAGTTTTTAAGCTACCAGGGTTCCCAACTTGGGAGCCTGTGGCTATATCTTATAACTTGTGCCAGACAGCTAGTGGGTTTAATTCTATCCCTGGTATTAGCTCAGCCCTTCAGGGGACCCACTTGTTTTCTCTCATGTATTCTCAAGTAGAATTGGCACACTTTTTTTGTAAATACCTTCATGTGCCCTATCCTCTAAAGTTTTTAGTAAAGCAAAGTCGGGGAAATTAAAAAAAAAAAAAGAAAGAAAGCAATAAAAAAGAAGGAATTCCTGTTGTTGCAGTATATTTAAAAGTGATAAGTAGTTCTCATTAAATATACCAGGCTATAAACTTCAGACACACAAAAAACAGCATTTAATTAGCATTGTACTATATCTATGTGCATACTTCCAATAAACTTAAGAATTAAAATAGGCTTTTTGATTAAATTACATCATTTTCTCCCCCCCCCGCACTTTCCCTGAGAGATTTGGTTTTATTTAACTTTATTAATTTATTCTCTATATCAATTTGCTTAGATCTCTCATAACTGCAATATAATTTTTAACAAATTTTAAGGAGCAAATAGCATCACCAAAGTCATTACTGATCAATATTTCAGGGTATAATTAAAATAAAACTATCTCCAAATAAGATAGATTACTCTAAATTCTTATTTGTAATAGAAGGTACATCTTATAGCTACCATAAATAAAGCACTTTTTAATTTATGCATGGAAGATCTTATCACTGTAGTCTTATGTGCACCTGATGGGCAATTCATCAATAATAAATCTAAAAAATGTTTCCTAGTTGATGAATTCAAACTGAATTTTCCTCTCTAATTAGTTCATTGTAGAGATGAATATTTCCAACTATTACTATATATTCTTGAATGTGCCTAAAAGGATACTGATGAAAATTATATGACTTGTTTAGATGTCTTAACAATACTGAATGGTGGTAATTGGGCTAAATTTTGTATGCATATAAAATGGAATTCAGTTTTCAATACCCACACACAGCTCATACCTAAAGAATTCTGTTGTAAATTGTAGATCACATCTGCAAGAGCAGAAAAGACCATTTATTAATAAAAGCAGAACATTTTAGTTTTTAAAAATTTACAAATATTTGGTATATGCAAAAGTATATTTAGCATGTAAGTTATGGACTATAATCAATGAATTTAATAATTGGCTTTTATACTTTCTTTGAATCTTAAGGGTCCATCTAGTGGATACTGTCTTATGTTTCTTCTCTTCGGTCCAGGAGTAGAATTGCAGATAGAACAATTCTCCAGGAGGAAGCATGCCCTCCTTTTCTCTTATTTTTGACCCTCAACCACTGTTCCCACTTCCTGTCTCATTGTTTTCATGCCCACGTGACAAAACCTGTTCATTCCACAATTCCTATTGTTACATATCAAAGGTCTAACCATACATAGAGACCAGTTCCTACAAGTGGGAATCTGATTCAGCTTTATTAGGTGTCTACCACTGGAACAAACTACCATTTCCAGGGGTGTAGGGTCACAGGGTAACAACATGCCTGCTGGGGCCATACCCTGGTGACTGGGGAAGCTCTCAGGGAAGGAGTAAGCTGACTAGACAGCCTAAATTGAGACCAAGTGGACACTGAACTGAATTCACAGCTTAGAACTGCTAACAACAAAACAGTCATGTTCTATTTCCAAGTGCTTCTATCTGCAGTAATCACTTCTCAGAGAAGAACCAGAATTCCTATCTTTCATGCAAATGGTAGCTCTAAAGAAAATATTACATATGAGTATTATTATAAATATTAGAAATTTTTTCCAGAGCTGGTTTCTCTTAGGAGAAGGCAGCTTAACTCGCTTCTCAGTTGTACAAAGTACCAAATACCATCTGCTTATTGGCTGTCTTTTTTCAAAGCTAGGTCCTATAAGGCACATAATGTTGGATTTTTTTCTTTCTAATTTTCTTGCTTGTTCCTTTGGTGTTTGTCCTAAACTGGAAGGCTACAGGGAAGAAACTGACTGGTTTGCTCCTATTTAGATCCTATTTATTGATATTTTTAAATATTAGGAAGAAAAACTTTTGTTTCCAACAATCAGAAGAAATTCCAATGCATTCATCTATACCTTTATCTAAAATATAGCTAAATATGTGTATGTAGTGGTTATACAATTTTTGACATAAGAGAAGGAACTTAAAATTTTTTTTATGAGAATTTTGGTATGAGTCAGTAAGCACAAAGCAAGGGGTCAAAATTTTTTTTCTCCCAGAATAAAATGACTGAAGGTGCTTGGCATTACCCTGTGAGTCCCACCTCAAGGCTTTGGGGGAATATAATAGACCCAGCAGTAGATGCTCATTTTAATTCATAGCATACAAAAAACCCAGTGATTTCTTTTTGTGCTATTACCTGCACCTCAAAGAACATCACAGGGGAGCACTGATGCTCAGAGCTGGGACTCTGCCTTACACAGACCTGGGCCAACAGCCTGGCTCCGTCTCTTTCCATTTGTGTGATATTGAACAATAACTTGGACACTTTGAATCTGAGTTTCTCCATTTCTAAAATGTAATAGCCTTGCTCCATGGATTATATCAGCATTGATAAAGGACCTGCTATAGGATCTAAGATCTGATTGGTACCTAACATTTTTCCAAACAAATGAAGTGGGCTCAGGAATGACTAACATTTACTATGTGTTTACAATATGCCAAACACCATTATCAGCACTTTATATACTCATTGAATCCTTGTGAAAATCCTGTGAATAAAGCACTACTATTATTCTATTTTACAGATTAGAAAGTTAAGGTATAGAGAAGTTCAGAACCTTGCTGAGGGCTACTATGACAAAACCAGGCAGTCTGGCTAATATTTGTGATCTTAACACCACGTGGTGCAGCCTTTTCAGTGGATGGTGGTTATTACCAATGCTGTTTCTATTGTGGCTGTTGTTACTTGGAAATCGGGGCATTCTGTACTCACACTAAATAAAACATCAGTAACTAATTTGGGAAAGAGAACTTCCTTTAGTGGAGGGACAACCAAGTTTCATATACATTGAAAAAAGTATCTGTAGTGTATCTGTAAAGGATTTATTATATGAACATAGGTGTATTTTGCTCTAGCCCTTATTCCACTTCCCACACACCCCAAACCTTCAAAATGGCTTTTGGCTACTCAAAGTCCCAGTGTTGGCTATCCTCCTCAGCTGTCTCCAGCTTCTTAATTCCTTCTATTTTCTGTCCAACAGATCTCCTAAATCTCTTGGTGATCGACATTCCAACCACATGCTAGAATGAAATATAGCTGGTTAACTAGTTAATCCAACTAGGCAAATTAACTGAAAGACACTCAAAGAAATGACATTTTGAAGAGCACATTAACAGAAATGGAGTTCTAATCTCAGACACTATGCTAAATTAAAGAGATGAATTTCAGGAAGCATAAGGATTGGATAAAAGAGAACTTTTTGTGGAAAATCACAATGCAGACTTTATCTTGCTATTAGGTTACCCTGCTTATAAGGTTATTCCTAGATAATGATGTAAATATCCTCCTTAAACATTATTTTGAGTAGTTATTTGACCAACTGATGGGCTATATTTGACTCTTCTTATTGAGATCATTGCTTCAAAGTTTACTCATTTCAGTAACAATTAACATTGCCAACTCCTACTGGAGGATGGAGTGGGTTCCTGTCAGCATATAAGAAATATGGATTCTGAATAATAACATAACCAGAAAAGTTGATTAAATCAGGACATAGGCCAAACTTTTGGAAAAGAAGCAATTGTTATGATAATTACATAAATATTGCTTTTTTATAAATAGTTGTATTTTCCATTGTAACATTACAATGTTTTGAAATGTATACAATCACAGACTTATATTAAATATAAAATATATCTATATTTTTAGAAATTAGGGCTAATAAGTAACCTAAGGACCACTGCAGTCACTGTTTATGTAAATTCATTAGAAAGCAGCTGTAGGTGTTAAGCACTTTTTTAAAAAAATATTTATTTTTATTTGTTTATTATTATTATTATTTTAATTTGACCAGAGAGAGAGAAAGGGAAAGTGAGAAAGCAAGCTTCCAGGTCCCGGACTCAAACTATGGTTGACCATGTGAGAAGTCCAATACTTTAACCACCACTCTACCTGCTTGCTTCTATGTTAAGCACATTTTTCCAAGCAAATGAAGTGGGCTCAGGGACATTAAGTGGCTCCTGTGGGGCATCAGTTGTTCTATGTCAAATAAAAAATAAAATTCAAGTACTGTGACAACAGAGGTTGGGTTATTTTTTTAAAGAATTATTTATTTAATTTTTATTTATTCATTTACTTATTTTAATTTGACCAGAGACAGAGAGAGGAAAAAGTGAGAAAGCAAGCTGCCAGGTCCTGGACTTGAACCATGGTAGCCACGGGAGAGTGTCCAGCACCTTAACCACCACGCCATCTGCTGGTTCCCATTGGGTTCTTTTAAGGAGACCTTGTGGAATAAAGGACACCTTGTCTTATCTCCATAAATCCTCTCATGGTTCCATGTATATGGGAATTGCCCAACCTATGTGTAATGCCTTACCTTATCACTTCATGTTTATTTTTATCTTCGTTTTTTAAAACATCTTGTTTACCTCTTTGGTCTACAAGAACACTGTCTATAATCCAAAACACACATCCTGATTTTTCTCATCTCTGAGCTTTTCTTTAACATATCCTCCCCATTTGGAAGACCATCCTGTCAAGCCTGATATATCTCCTCCCTTTTGGGTTATGTCAATCCTTTCCAACTACAAGATTAACTTCAGTTGCCACCTCCTCCAGGGAGCCTTACTTTATTTCCTACAGGTATGCTAAAATAGTTATGTTTAACCATTTAATTATAAAATGCATTACTATACTAATATTATATTATGGAACATCCACAAAAGGGAAATTGTAAAAGAATAAGATAAAAAAACACATATTTTCTTATATTTTCCCACCATACCACCAAGTCTGTCATGTGATTTCAATTGAGAGACGATTCGTCTAGAGCAGTGATTCTCAAATTTCAAAAACTAATAAATAGGATCAGTCAGGAGGTGTGGTGGGTAAGGCAGCTGGATCTCAGATGGCCAACAAGTTCAAGTCTCAGATTCCGTTGCTTGAAAACAAACCAGGTATGTATGCATACATACCCAAAATCCTTAGAGGAGAATGGAGGAGCACGCTGGAGGGTGCTTTTTCACTTTCCCCCTCTTTTTCTATGAGTGCATATGTACTATAGCCAAAAAGAAGCTTAAAAAAGTAATATACAGTAATTTATTATTATAAAATGTTATTATAGAATAACTCATATATAAATTATATGAGATATATTTAATGTATGCATACATACCCAAAATCCTTAGAGGAGAATGGAGGAGCACGCTGGAGGGTGCTTTTTCACTTTCCCCCTCTTTTTCTATGAGTGCATATGTACTATAGCCAAAAAGAAGCTTAAAAAAGTAATATACAGTAATTTATTATTATAAAATGTTATTATAGAATAACTCATATATAAATTATATGAGATATATTTATTATAGTATGTATTATATACTATAGTATGTTATACATTATAATGTATAATATATATGACATAATATAATTATTATACATTATGTATTATAACATATAATTTTAATACATAATTTAATAATATATAATATGTTAACTATATTATATTATAATTATATAATATGTACTGAATTTTGATAATATTTTCACATTATATATGTTTAACATATATATATTAACCATCATGTTGAAAACCTTGGATATATACAACTTCCATTTGTCAGTTATACCTCAATGAAATTGAAAAATATAAATTGGGAATGGTATGCATGCATACATACAAAAAATATCACTAGGATCTCTGTAAATTCCCAGGTTTCTCTGCAGGCACCGAATTCAGAGGAGATAATGAGTATCCTGGACTCTGTAATTTTAGATATATCTTGAGTGTTTCTGATTCAAAGGCTTCATAGATCACATTTTAGTAAACACTATTCTAGGAAAAGGTGTCTAAAGTCACCACTTGTGAAAATATGAGTCATATCAGAATTCTTCTCTCAGCAGGATTCTTTTTCTAATGGTAATCACATAAGCAGATGTTTATCAGTTATATTACTGTGTAACAAACCATACCAAAACTTGGTGTCTTAAAATACAATCCATCGTATTTGCTCATGTTTGAAGGAACCACTGTATTAGACTAATCACAGCTAGGTGGTTCTGATTTTCCTGGTGGTTGCTTACTGCAGTCAGCAGTCAGGTAATCAGAGAACAATGGTTCATGTTCTCGTCTAGATGTTCTCGTCTCTCCTCTATGTATCTCCTTTTCTAATAGGCTAGCCCTCTTCTTCCTCACATTTTAGGTCGGCAAGGAAAGACAAGATCTTCTACACAAGGAGTTTCAAAGCTTGGCTTGCATCACATTTCCTCCTGTCCCATTGGTCAAAGAAGACACATGGCAAAACTCAGTGACAGTGTATCCAGTACACCAGGGATGGATACAAGGAAGCATGCATCCTTAGGAGAATTGCTGTAGGGATTTATCACAACATGGATTCATTTGTATGAAGATCATTCACAACATTTAATCAATTTATAATTAAGTAAAAATCAAATGTATATAAATTTGACTGATAGTATTTAACAAATAAATGTTTTCTAGAAATAACTGAGAAGATATGAATATAATCCTCTCAGCTGCTTCAAATAGACACTTGATGGGGATGGGTAGAAAGGTCGATCAAGCCCAAAAACTCTTCTCCTTCATAGTTTATTATAAATTAGAGAAGAAGGACAAGGTAGATTACTCTCACCCTGAATTTTGCTCAGTAGTAGCTCCTAGGTTTCCATGGAAAGTGAGCCTAATGGTTTCCAATACCTGGGTCAACTGATAACAAGTACTAAAGATTAAAGAAGTGGTTTATGGTACTCTGTGAAGCTGGCCAAGCAGAATGCATGGTAGTGGTAGGTGGTAAAG
>NW_006198462.1:434625-464839 GCF_000334495.1 Tupaia belangeri chinensis | reverse complement strand
AGAGCGTCATGTGACCTAGGCTCTTGAGTATGTTTAAGCTAATAGTATAGTTATTAGGAACCAGAGTAGCATATCTTCATGTTCATCATTTAGTAACAGCTAAGGATTTATTTTTAAATTAATGTTCAAAAAGAAAAAGGCAAAAGGCAAGGTGGAAAATTTAGAGTCTAAATTTATATATGGAGGCCAGCTGGTTGCATGGTGATTACAGCAGCTGGATTCTATATGGCCAACTGTGGGATTCCAATCTTTGACCCAGTGGGTTGAAAAATATTCCAGGCACTTGTGTGCACACATCTAAAAAAATTCCAAAAGGAGAAGTGGAGAAGGGATTGTGACATGGTCATCCCCTATGGGGGCTGTTTTCTTACTTTCCCTTTCTCTGTCTCTTTCCAGTGAGCACATGCACTCTCTAACAAATTTTAAAGATATATAAATGATTCCCACCAATTCCTAATGTATTCCTAGTAATAAATATAATTTAAAAGCAAGAATTAGAATGTTTTACCTTTTGACTAACTGAACTATCAGCTTTTTAATGTATCTGTAAATTGGAATATCAAACTTAACACAATCAGCACTTTACATATGGAGATAGCAATAGTTTTGAAATAAATTGGAGTAATAATATTATTAGCTAGAGGGGCCAGCAAATAGCATAATGACTATGTTGCTGGACTCCCATGTTGTCAACCGCAGTTCGAGTCCTGGGCTCAGTGGCTTAAACTCACACCAGGTGTGTGTGTGTGCGTGTCCAAGATCCTGAGGAGAGAATGGAGGAGAAGGAATTACGGCGTGGCCATCCCCCAGGGTGAGATTTCTCGCTTTCTGTCTCTGTCTCTTTCTGTCTTTCTGGCGAGTGCACACGCCCTATAGCAAAAACCTCTCTCCTCCAAGAAAAAAAATATAAAATATATATATAAAGTATTTATATATATCTTGTTAACTAGAGTGGTGCTCTTAAGTGGAATAGTTAAAATGTAACTCACATAAATATTATGTCTAATTCTTGGCTACCGCTTTCACTCCACTAAAGCACTCACATCTAGGCTCTTGCTGCTCTCTCTGTCTAGAGTTCTCCTCTCCTCTATATCCACCTTGCATTTTGCCTTTTTCTTTTTTCTAATAATTTTAAAGTCCAAAGTCATAACATTCTCAGTCTTTAGAACATTTGTAAGAGAAAAGAAAATCTTTAATTTGTTTACATCAAACATGTGTTTAGTCAGTTATCTAAATACTAAATCTGTTCTAAATGGCTTTTTTAAAATTAACCTTTTATGTCTTGTTGGTTTCACAAGTATTTACAAAGTACAAGTAAGAACAAAGTACTCAATATAAATTGAAAACATCTTAGTCACTACATAATTTATTTGCTCTATATAGATAGCGAGACCAAAACATTTCAGCTCAGAAGAGCACTATTTCACTGCTTTTAAGTTATAAGAGAATAAGGATTCAAGATTCAGTTTGGTACATAGAAATTATTCCCACAAAGCCAACAAACAGGGCACACAAAGCAAATACCAAATTTAGGATATTGCCTCAGAGCTAATGGGCCTCATTCAAAGGTAGTCACCTTCTCACTTAGCTTTTTCTTCCTAAGTCCAAGTATAAACCTCAGTCCCTCTTCCTTCATTCAACACTCTCCTCCTTACCTGCTTCTCTTGGCTGTTGAAGTCAGTTTGACCACAATTATCCAGATTGTGAAGAGGTACAATGTTCATGTTTTAATGATGCTGAATACTGTATCAGCAACATATATTGATTGAAGACTACAATATACCAGATATTTTTTCAAATGCTGAGTATACAGCCATGGAGTATTAGAAATTCTTGTCCTTGAGAAGTTAGCATTCTCTTGGGAGAGACATGTTACACATAATATAAGTTCCTAAGTGGTATACATAACACAGAAATCAGAATGAGGGGACAACATGATGATGATTACTATTTTAGCTGCATGGCTAGGAAATGTCTTTCTAACAACATGGTATTTTAGCATAAACTTGAATAAACTGAGACAGCAGCTAATGTGTGTATTGAGGAAAGGAGAACTCCAGACAGAGGGAGCAGCAAGCACATAGGTCCTAAGATGTGAGTGAAAAGTGGTAGCCAAGAATTAGACGGGGGGGGGGCAGTCTTATAGGCTATAATAAGGAATTTAGACCTAATTCTAAATGTGAAGGGAATCACGGAAGGACATGATCTGAGTAAAGAGTTAACTTCCATAACACTCTTACATGGACATTGAACTCTTTTTCTGAGCTCCTTCATGTGTATTACTTATCTTGGTTCAAATGGATATGATGAGAGTTGAATATGTAGCTAAGCAAATGTAATAAAATTCATGTCTATGTAAATTAAAAGATAATGCAGCTAAATTGAATGTTAGATGAATTCATCCAAAATTATGTTTTCATCTCTATTTCTGGAGGATCATAGGTCAGGAACTTGTACTCTTTTCTGAAGCACGTCTAAAACAGAGAAAAAAAATCTCTGATTTTACTAAAGTGTGCACTGAATGTTTTCAGAATACAATAGTGTGATCTTTTTTGATGCTCTCTTTTTACATGTTTTATAGATAATCCTCTGATATTGCCTTCTGAGGGTTTTATTTCAAAAACTCTATGTTCATTTGTTAATGTGTATTATGGAGAAAGGAGAACATAATCCCAATACTTACGTGAAATGTGTCAGTATTCACCAGACATATTGCATTCATGGTATTGGGATACCAATGTTGTTTTTCATGTACCTGACCCAGGGCCCTATTTTTGTTTGACGGGTGTGCTTATATCGTTAGCATCGTATATGAAAAACGTTTATTGGAGAAAATGAGAAACACTAACAAACCCCCATCTCAAAAAAATAAACAACTAGCAAAAATATTGTCAATGAAAAAAAATCCTTTTGCTTACCCTAAGTAAACCTGCAATAGGAATAGAAAAATCAATGTAGTGCAGTGGTTCTCAAATGGGGTCCAAAGACTAGCAGCATTGAAATCACCTGGGAACCTGTTAGAAATGGAAATTCACCATTGTCTTTCTTCCCACCACACTTAGTGAATCAGAAATTACATGGACAGAGTACAGCAATTTGATTTGATGAGCCCTCTAGCTTTGTGATTCCAATACCTGATAAAATTTGAGACCTGTCCTGTAAATTAATATGTAGATGGCAAATGTAAGAATAGTAACTAACTATATAGAGATCACAATATATTCAAACTATTTTGAACAATAGTCTACAGTATAATCACAAGATAATTGAACCTGAATAGATCTCATGGACACTTTTGAGTCTAGCCTTTGCATGAAATCAGATAGATGTGTAAACAAAAGGGAACAGATTTCTGTGCTCTTACTGACATATAGACATGTAGACCCCACTGCTCTCATAAACACCTTATTCTGGAAATCATGCATATTAGAAAATCTGGAAAGATCTAGTTTATAACTTAAGAGATTATACACATGAGACAAATCAGAGGAAAAAATGGCAAAGTTGATAATTATGAACTTTATTTTATACGAGAATCAACTTCTTTCTAATACCTGACTAAAACATTTTCTATTTCAATTTACCATCTTGGAGAATGGTCAGTCAGAACCTCATTATGAAAATGTTTTTAATGGATATATACTAAATGTCATAATTTGAATGACAGTGAACTATATACTGGAAACCACAAACTAAAATTTCCTGAGAGTTTCTATAAACTGTACATCACAGTAGACTTATGTGATGTATCTAAATTAAAATGTACTATATGTTTTTACTGCACTTTTGGAAAATGCATGAAAGTATATGGAAAATCAAACACTTGTAAAGACTCCAGAGTTAATTAGTATTAACAGATCACATATAATTGTCCAGTCTTTTATCTAGGTATTTTGACGGAATGGGCATTATATGACATTTATAATTTTTTATTTGTTTAATTAACCCAGATTTTATATTATAAATATTTTCCTAGGTCATTAAGAAAAATTATCTTTACAGTCATTATTTACTATAATCACATAATATGCTAGCATATACATATGCCATGATTTATTTATAAACTTATAATATGGGGAGTTAGAGCCATTTCCTTTCTCTTTCCTTTTTTTTGCTATTACACATAACTCTTAATGTACATCATTGCACATAAGTTTGTGTCTAAAGTTCTGGTCATTTCCAATGGGTATTTTCTAATAGTAGAACTATTAGATCTAGCACCATAAATATTTTAAAAACACTTGATACCTATTGCTAACTTTTCCCTCCAACAATATTGCATTGGTTTATATGCTCTCAAACAGCTCCCAAGAGGTCTTATCTCATTCACTCTCAGCAACAAAGTATTAATTTTTCTTTAATCATGAGCATTTTTATAATAAAATATATTATTTCTTTATTATCTTAAGATACATACATTTCATTACTTAATGGGTTGAACATTTATTCCATTATTAGTCACTGTTATTTGCTTTATTAAGAAATCTTATCATACTCTTTTTCCATTAATTTGTTAGAATCTGAGTGTTTTTCTTACTACTTTTATGAACTGAACTGTTTTTTCAAGGGTTTAGATTTAGATTTATTCAAATATCGTCTTAACAAGACCTACCTTGGCTGCCTTTTATTTGAAATTGTTATCCTGTCTCCCTGATCCTCCATAACCCCTTTCCCAACTTAGTTTTATTGTAGGACTTCTCATCTTTTGCTCTACTGCGTCTTCACTTATTATTTTGAATGCCTCTCCAGTAGAAGGTAAATTCTGTGAGAATGGGAGCTTTTGTTGGATTGGTTATTCCTACATTGTTCATTTTGCAGGCATTCCCATTCTCAATAAATTTTTTATATCTGGGGGAAGAAAGAAATGAATTCTGGGTTAATAACACACTTTTTAGGTGGGGGATAGGATTATCTAAATTATTGGTAGAAATTAGTGGAGTGTGGGAAAAGAGTTTTTACAGATCAGGTACCAACTATGGACAAGTGAGCCCAATTAGAAGCTGGGGACAGACAGAATCACTAAAGGCCCCACTCTGCATTTTGTGCATCTACAAGGCCTCCCTTCCCTGCGACCTCTGTTGCAACCTTCCACCGAGGCCTGATGCGTTGCCTTCTCAGCATCCTGGATTCATCAACTTCACTTCTCTCTAATCTAAGCCATTGTCAGCTATCACCTGGACTACGATAAGTTCCTCCTGTTTCCTGGAATTATATCTAATCCCAATTTAACTGGAATTTGATTATACTCCTCTTATCAATTTTTAAAATTAGTTATTTTATTTTTTCACTTTGATCAATTTTTTATTTTGAGAGGTTTTTGCCTTCAGGCATGTGTGCTCACTGGAAAGAGAGAAAGATAGACACAGTGAGAGGGAAAATGAGAACTCATTCCCCAACGGGGATGGCCACACTGTAATCTCTTCTCTATTCTCCTCCCAGCATCTTGAGTATGCATGCACATGCACCTAGTGTGATTTTTAAGCCACTGTGTCCCGGCCTAGAACCGTGGTCAGCCATGAGGGTATGCAGCAACATAACCACTTCACCATCTGCTAGTCCCCTCAGTAGAACAAAAGATGAGAAGTCCTACAATAAAACTAAGTTGGAAAAGGGGTTATGGAGGAACAGGGAGACAGGATAACAATTTTAAATAAAAGGCAGTCAAGGCAGGTCTTGTTAAGATGATATTTGAGTAAAAACTTAAACTGGAGGTGGGTAACTGGAGAGAAGTATGGGGAACAGCTAAACAGTTTCTCCACTTTGTCACTGTGGACATTTGAGTTAGGTAAGTGTTTGTTTTAGAGATCTGGCTGTCCTGCACATTGTAGGATGCTCAGCGGCATCGTGAGAAGAAAAGGGGGGGGGGGGGGGGCAGTCTTATAGGCTATAATAAGGAATTTAGACCTAATTCTAAATGTGAAGGGAATCACGGAAGGACATGATCTGAGTTACATTTTAACTATTTCACTTAAGATCACCACTATAGCTAACATTATAGATTCCAATTTATTGAGTAGTACTTTATATCAACCATTACTTAAATTTGTGTAGCATTTCATATAATCCCCACAACAATCTAGTATATGAGTGATTTCCAAAACATCCACAGAAAAATAGATTTAAAGTATGAGCTTATTTTGGTAAAAAAATACTTCCAAATTCATGCACAATTTGTGATAATATACATGTTTTATGTATCTTTGAAGACCTCTTACATAGATTGTATTGTGTTTATCTTATAGATGGGAAATAGAAGTACAAGTGGTTAAATTAGCAAGTTGTCCTTGCATACGTGATTGAGCTTCGAGAGTTATTAGGTAAACATACTCTGTTCCATTTGCTCAATTGCATAACAAAAGGTAACTGCCATAACACTCTTACATGTACATTGAACTCTTTTTCTGAGCTCCTTCATGTGTATTACTTATCTTGGTTCAAATGGATATGATGAGAATTGAATATGTAGCTAAGCAAATGTAATAAAATTCATGTCTATGTAAATTAAAAGATAATGCAGCTAAATTGAATGTTAGATGAATTCATCCAAAATTATGTTTTCATCTCTATTTCTGGAGGATCATAGGTCAGGAACTTGTACTCTTTTCTGAAGCACGTCTAAAACAGAGAAAAAAAATCTCTGATTTTACTAAAGTGTGCACTGAATGTTTTCAGAATACAATAGTGTGATCTTTTTTGATGCTCTCTTTTTACAACAATAGTGTGATCTTTTTTGATGCTCTCTTCAAAATGTTTTATAGATAATCCTCTGATATTGCCTTCTGAGGGTTTTATTTCAAAAACTCTATGTTCATTTGTTAATGTGTATTATGGAGAAAGGAGAACATAATCCCAATACTTACGTGAAATGTGTCAGTATTCACCAGACATATTGCATTCATGGTATTGGGATACCAATGTTGTTTTTCATGTACCTGACCCAGGGCCCTATTTTTGTTTGACGGGTGTGCTTATATCGTTAGCATCGTATATGAAAAACGTTTATTGGAGAAAATGAGAAACACTAACAAACCCCCATCTCAAAAAAATAAACAACTAGCAAAAATATTGTCAATGAAAAAAAATCCTTTTGCTTACCCTAAGTAAACCTGCAATAGGAATAGAAAAATCAATGTAGTGCAGTGGTTCTCAAATGGGGTCCAAAGACTAGCAGCATTGAAATCACCTGGGAACCTGTTAGAAATGGAAATTCACCATTGTCTTTCTTCCCACCACACTTAGTGAATCAGAAATTACATGGACAGAGTACAGCAATTTGATTTGATGAGCCCTCTAGCTTTGTGATTCCAATACCTGATAAAATTTGAGACCTGTCCTGTAAATTAATATGTAGATGGCAAATGTAAGAATAGTAACTAACTATATAGAGATCACAATATATTCAAACTATTTTGAACAATAGTCTACAGTATAATCACAAGATAATTGAACCTGAATAGATCTCATGGACACTTTTGAGTCTAGCCTTTGCATGAAATCAGATAGATGTGTAAACAAAAGGGAACAGATTTCTGTGCTCTTACTGACATATAGACATGTAGACCCCACTGCTCTCATAAACACCTTATTCTGGAAATCATGCATATTAGAAAATCTGGAAAGATCTAGTTTATAACTTAAGAGATTATACACATGAGACAAATCAGAGGAAAAAATGGCAAAGTTGATAATTATGAACTTTATTTTATACGAGAATCAACTTCTTTCTAATACCTGACTAAAACATTTTCTATTTCAATTTACCATCTTGGAGAATGGTCAGTCAGAACCTCATTATGAAAATGTTTTTAATGGATATATACTAAATGTCATAATTTGAATGACAGTGAACTATATACTGGAAACCACAAACTAAAATTTCCTGAGAGTTTCTATAAACTGTACATCACAGTAGACTTATGTGATGTATCTAAATTAAAATGTACTATATGTTTTTACTGCACTTTTGGAAAATGCATGAAAGTATATGGAAAATCAAACACTTGTAAAGACTCCAGAGTTAATTAGTATTAACAGATCACATATAATTGTCCAGTCTTTTATCTAGGTATTTTGACGGAATGGGCATTATATGACATTTATAATTTTTTATTTGTTTAATTAACCCAGATTTTATATTATAAATATTTTCCTAGGTCATTAAGAAAAATTATCTTTACAGTCATTATTTACTATAATCACATAATATGCTAGCATATACATATGCCATGATTTATTTATAAACTTATAATATGGGGAGTTAGAGCCATTTCCTTTCTCTTTCCTTTTTTTTGCTATTACACATAACTCTTAATGTACATCATTGCACATAAGTTTGTGTCTAAAGTTCTGGTCATTTCCAATGGGTATTTTCTAATAGTAGAACTATTAGATCTAGCACCATAAATATTTTAAAAACACTTGATACCTATTGCTAACTTTTCCCTCCAACAATATTGCATTGGTTTATATGCTCTCAAACAGCTCCCAAGAGGTCTTATCTCATTCACTCTCAGCAACAAAGTATTAATTTTTCTTTAATCATGAGCATTTTTATAATAAAATATATTATTTCTTTATTATCTTAAGATACATACATTTCATTACTTAATGGGTTGAACATTTATTCCATTATTAGTCACTGTTATTTGCTTTATTAAGAAATCTTATCATACTCTTTTTCCATTAATTTGTTAGAATCTGAGTGTTTTTCTTACTACTTTTATGAACTGAACTGTTTTTTCAAGGGTTTAGATTTAGATTTATTCAAATATCGTCTTAACAAGACCTACCTTGGCTGCCTTTTATTTGAAATTGTTATCCTGTCTCCCTGATCCTCCATAACCCCTTTCCCAACTTAGTTTTATTGTAGGACTTCTCATCTTTTGCTCTACTGCGTCTTCACTTATTATTTTGAATGCCTCTCCAGTAGAAGGTAAATTCTGTGAGAATGGGAGCTTTTGTTGGATTGGTTATTCCTACATTGTTCATTTTGCAGGCATTCCCATTCTCAATAAATTTTTTATATCTGGGGGAAGAAAGAAATGAATTCTGGGTTAATAACACACTTTTTAGGTGGGGGATAGGATTATCTAAATTATTGGTAGAAATTAGTGGAGTGTGGGAAAAGAGTTTTTACAGATCAGGTACCAACTATGGACAAGTGAGCCCAATTAGAAGCTGGGGACAGACAGAATCACTAAAGGCCCCACTCTGCATTTTGTGCATCTACAAGGCCTCCCTTCCCTGCGACCTCTGTTGCAACCTTCCACCGAGGCCTGATGCGTTGCCTTCTCAGCATCCTGGATTCATCAACTTCACTTCTCTCTAATCTAAGCCATTGTCAGCTATCACCTGGACTACGATAAGTTCCTCCTGTTTCCTGGAATTATATCTAATCCCAATTTAACTGGAATTTGATTATACTCCTCTTATCAATTTTTAAAATTAGTTATTTTATTTTTTCACTTTGATCAATTTTTTATTTTGAGAGGTTTTTGCCTTCAGGCATGTGTGCTCACTGGAAAGAGAGAAAGATAGACACAGTGAGAGGGAAAATGAGAACTCATTCCCCAACGGGGATGGCCACACTGTAATCTCTTCTCTATTCTCCTCCCAGCATCTTGAGTATGCATGCACATGCACCTAGTGTGATTTTTAAGCCACTGTGTCCCGGCCTAGAACCGTGGTCAGCCATGAGGGTATGCAGCAACATAACCACTTCACCATCTGCTAGTCCCCTCAGTAGAACAAAAGATGAGAAGTCCTACAATAAAACTAAGTTGGAAAAGGGGTTATGGAGGAACAGGGAGACAGGATAACAATTTTAAATAAAAGGCAGTCAAGGCAGGTCTTGTTAAGATGATATTTGAGTAAAAACTTAAACTGGAGGTGGGTAACTGGAGAGAAGTATGGGGAACAGCTAAACAGTTTCTCCACTTTGTCACTGTGGACATTTGAGTTAGGTAAGTGTTTGTTTTAGAGATCTGGCTGTCCTGCACATTGTAGGATGCTCAGCGGCATCTCTCGTCCACTCCTAACAGATACCTGTAGCGTTCCTTTCCCCCTGTTGTGAAAATCAGAAATGACTCCAGACATTGCTAGATATGTCCTGGTGGAAAAAAAATTATCTCTAGTTGGAATGACTGAGCTAGACAGCGCAAAGTTCCCAAACCAAGAATACATCAAAAAGGATACAATCCTTGGTTATATTTTTTCAATTGTATGTAGCTTACTGCTGACCCCTAGTGTGTGTCACAGTGACTGGACCACTTTTGGTACTTAAAAAATATTTATTGACTGATTCTTCTCTGAGTCTCTTCTAATGCTCCCATGATCGTCTGGAGAAGAAAAAACAGAGTTACAATATCACTTTTTTAATTTATAAAAGAGTTATTTCCAGGTTCTCATGAATGGTATCAATCTTTATTTGTTTTTAGCCCAAAGCGATATGTATCTTAATAATCTTATGCCTAAATCTCATTAGTCTTCTGAACAAGCCAGAATTTGATTATTCTTGCTCTTTCTCCTTCTTAAATGATTTTTTTTAACCTTTCAATTCCCTCTTACTTTCCTGTTATACTTTCTAGTAAGAACTCTGGTGCTTCTTAGCCAAATAAGATGGACCCCGGGACTCTCCAAAGGCTTTAACAGATTTTCAGAGATGAGAGAGATGGGGAGGAAGGAGAAAGAATGGGGGGAAGGGGAGAGAGAAGACATTATTTAGAGTAGACAATTTAACTCATTATTATTTAGCTCATTGAGAAGCAATAGCACTCTTTGTAATGAAGAAAATTCAGGTGGTTCATCTTTTATTTTTACTGTGGTGATTAATTGGGGTTGACTTATTTATCCACTCATCTGAGTTTTTAGCTTGTATTAATTTTTATCAAAGTGCAATTACTGTTATTATCTGGCAGTGACAAACCAATAAGCAATAACTTCCTTGCCTGAAATAATATCGCTCTCTCTGAACTCCCTAACATTTTATTTTTAATTCTCTTATTACACTTACCATTTCATCTCTTTTATAATAGTTCTCATATCTATTAGATTACATGAAGACAGGAACTTTATCTTATGTAAGCCCTTTAGCACTTAGTTTATTCAGTAGTTCTATTATACATTCTCAGAAAACAAAAGAAAAATAGCATCAGGTAGGAACTTCTGTTTGTGACTTCAAATTATTTTATTAAATATAGTCCCCTCCGAATCTTGCTTTCTCTGTTTTCCAGTCTTGGTAGAATGACCACCATTCCATCAGCCAATGCTAATTCAGCTTTCAGAGCCTGCTGCTTGGAAGCTCTCCCACCTCTCTCCTAACAGATTTTTCTCCGTGATGTAGTCCTCTCATCTCTTTTGTATTTTTACCCTCTCCCTCTTTCTCTTTATTGAATCAGTGAACAAATAAAATACTTGCCTCTCCTGCCTTTACAACAAAGAGAGGACAACGAGAAGAGGAAGAGGATGGAAAGGGAGAAAACGCAGTAACAGGTCTCCACTTCCAACCACAAGACCCCTTAATGCCCAAACACAGCATCCTTTGTCAGTTGGTTTTCTCTTGGAGTCCTTCTCTATTGGCCATACCTATTCATTCCTTGAATCTCAGACCAAGACATTTCTTTCAGGAAGTCTTCAGTGGTGCTTTCAGGTACCCTTCCTCTTTGTTCATATAATAATTATCGTAAAGTATTTTTACATAATCTTGCTTCTTTGTTTTCTGCTCTGGACTATGACCAACTTGGAGACAAGAAGATATTCTTCAGTACTGCATCCTTCTGTGAAGTATCCGATACATGTTTATTTGCTGAATAAATAAGATTATTCCTGTATGGGAATGAATGCAGTAATGATTGAAAGAATACAGTAATTTTTTTATAATAAAAAACATATACCGAAACACTACAAGTGTTCAGTTCTAGGTACCATTTAGAAAACTCCAGGTCTTTGAATAAAAGTTTTCTAACATGTTTGTTCTGTATTATAAAAACGTAATGCTCTATTATTAAATATTTGCATATGCTAAAAAGTATTAAGTAAAAATTCTTCTGTCATATTCCTCTTCTACTTCATTTCTGCTCTCCAAAAGAAGCCACTGTCAATCATTGTTTTTTAGGCATATATAGAGAGCTCTTGTTTTAAAAATGAGTAAAACCCAGTTTGGAGTTGTTTTTCTCTTAAAAAAAAAAATTGCTGCCTGTTCCTGCCTCCTACCTCAACTTCAGACACTGCTGAATTGCCAGTCATGATGACAGCCCTTTTGCATCAGAGTCTGAGGGCAATATGTGTATTTTCCTGGGGTGATTGTATGACAGGAGAACACAAAGTGAAATACACTGGACAAGATATGGAAGAGGTGGTTCACAGAAAGACTTCTTAACCTCAGAATTTTTGATATTTGGGGTCAAAATGAAAAATTAAAATAAAATTAAACAAACAAACAAAACCCTCTGCAATCTAAATATATCATTTAAAGTCTTTAGGATTTAATGTAGTCCCTCATAAAATTGGGGGCCAGATTAATTTTAAAGATTCCCTATAATTCTAGAATCTCAATCTAGAAGAATTAAGAAAAGTGTATCGTAAGTAAGAGATCAATAAATCATTTCTACCTGTGAAATGGGACTAGATTTTCTCCATCGAAAGGAGGGTGGGAGAAGAGAAAAGTGTAGTGAAGGTAATTAGGGAGAAAAATAGAGAGAGGAAAGACATTTGTGGGACATAGAAATGTTTTATTACCTATTGATAATGACGGGCACAGTGTTCTCAACTGGACTGGTCTGAGGTGTATTTCATGTTGGGTAAATTTTCTATACAAGCTAAACAATGTATAGCAATTGAGTGTATGAAAAATAATAGTAATAATAATAAAGATTTAAAAAGTTAATATAGAAAACAAATAATATACCATATAAAACTCAGTAACTTGATAAATATGAAGCCCTGGCATTATTACGTCTTATGCTGAGTTATACTATGATTCTTCATTTCCAGTAACTGCATATTCACTACAAATGAGTTGGTATAATTAATGTGCTTTAATAACTTCAAGTAAAAGTCACCATGTAAACAATATGTACTTAATAATATAATTAACAATTACAATGTTATTTTTAGATTGGTCACCCATGTTTACAAGCTTTTCTTTCAGCAAAATTATGAACACATTTTAAACGGCAGTTAACCTGGACACATAGATATGGCTTATGTTGTTTCCAGAATGATTGCCTCAACACATTAATTTTTGACAACTTTACAGTGACAAAGACAGTTCAAAATTCGATTTAATTTTCTAGCACAAAATAATAGAATAAAATGTCTAGTTAGATGGGAAGAAAAAAGTGATTAGAGATGGCATAAAAAAAGAAACCTACAATGAATACATTTTACCCATGTATTTACACAATAGCAATCCAGTAATAGAAGTGATCAACACAACCCCAAGCACCGAGAAACCAAGCTCCTACTTTCTCTCAGTACCCCAAACCCAGCCCTTGTTAGCCCTTTTCTTACCCACCCTTCCCTTCTGCCTTCCAGACCTATTTGTTTCTTTTTAGTATCTTTGTATCTTTTCCTGTGTAAGTCTCTTAATCTTCTCAAATTTCTCATTTCACTCACCCCACAGCTTCTGGTCACAGAGAACACGTGGTCTCTCAGACCCTAAATTCATAGGTTAGGTTGTTAGGGACTCTCTTTGACCCAATACAGAACAAAAATCCACCATTGGTCTTTTTCAGAGTTGCTGTCTGAGGAGCAAAATCACCCAGTATATATATAGCTTCCAGATTTTAATCTCCAAGGACCTAGTAAGGGGACAGGAGTAGGGAATAACCTACAGAGAAAGAGGATTGTAAGAACACTCTAGGTAGCATAATCCATATTGGATGCGACAACATTAAGTAGAAAATATAAAAGTTCATTGTAAATTGTCAAATCTGTTTAGAAGGAAGATAATACTATTGCTCTAAATGAAGAGATGACAAAAATAGCTATTACCTTTAGGTGTCTGTCTATCACATTTCCTAAGATGGTAATTGATTCTTTCTACAAAATGTTACTGTCATAACACTTCTTTACTGGCTTAGCTGAAAAATACTTAGGTAATCACATTATTGTATCAAGCTTCATATTAAGTTAGGAGAAATTAATAACATTAAATTTGCCCTAAAGGAATATGTGTTCTAATTAGAAATAATTATTGGTCATAGTGGGAGTAGTTAGGAAAGAATAACTATCTATTCAATAGGTATTTATTAAGCATCATTCTTCACCAATATATGTGGTTTAACATTTTTAATTGCCCACTAGAATATAAGCATCATAAATGCAGAGATTTTTGTCTCTTTTATTCACTTTTATGTCATTAGTACCAGATTTTGTCTCTTTTATTCACTTTCATATCATTAATGCCTAGAACAGTTTGTGGCACAAATTAAGCTCTTGAAAATTTTAGTGTATTAATAAATAAATGGATGAATTTTTTCTATAACTTTTGCACTGTGCTATGTGTTGGTATTGTCATGAATAAAACAGGAATTTGCCATCTAGGAGCTTGAAATATAGCAAGATAAAAAGACATTAAACCAATACATTTATAAATATATAATAAAAGCAGTATGATAAGAAAGAGTATATGATTCTATCTGAACTTGGGGGAGAACATATCAAAAAAAACATAGAGAGGAGATGCAGCCTGAGGTGTCTCAAAAGATGACCAAGAATTTCTCAAGCAAAAACAAAATTTCCCTCAATAAGAGAAATGGATTGATCATAGGGAGAAAGCAGTATGTGCAAAGGTTTTGGATTTTGAATATTCTGGCATATTCAGGAAACTAAATTTCAGGTAGTAGAAAGTGAGCAAAGGTATACAGAATGAAACGGCTCAGTAAAGGAGAAACTGCAAGTGGTTCAGGGCAGCTGGGATAGATGGTGTTTGATGGGCAACCAGGTCAAGTCTGTCCTTGGGACTCACAGTAATGAGTTTAGACTTTTCCTAAAGGCATCAGGACACCAATAAAGACTTTTAAGCAAGTGAGTTTTAGAAAGAGAACTTCATGCATTCATCATACAAGCCAGATACCAAAGATCTGAAGTCTGAAAGTAGAGGAAAAACGACACAGAAATTAGTTTTTAAAAATTATTAGACTACTTCTCAGACCAATCCAGTTGAGAATACTATACATGTCATCATCAACAGGTAATATTTTATGATGGGTAAAGTCCTTTTACAAGCAAAATGAGAAATAGTGATTGTTTTAAAAAATAATTGGAATAATAATAATAATGATTGGGAAAAATAATGAAAAGATATTGAATGATGAAGTGGGGAGATTAATGTCTCTGTATTGACTGACATGCATGGCATTCCCTTTTGAAAAAGCAATGTAATACCCTGTAAAGTTATATGCAATCCAATGTAATATAAACAAGATTATGATGATAATAAATAAATAAATAAATAAATATTATTAGGATAAAATGGAGAAACACAAAGTGTTTAGATTTTGCATGGAGGGAATGTACAAAACATACTTCTCTGAAAGTGTATTGAATTTCATTTCAAATTGTTTTGTAATGAATTATGGCCCTGTGGAGGAGAGTTGATTTATAGTTGGACTAGAAAAGCTCAACCTTTATCTCAGTGGACTCTTGGGTGTCTGATTTCTGAGTCTTGGCCAAGATTAAGGCCAGTACTGTCTAAAGATGTGCTGTTTAAAATCCTAAAATCCAGTGGCCCTAGGGTTATATTGTTTGCAAGAGGTGTACAGCTGGCATAATTTTGCCAGCTTATATGACCATAAGAGCATAAAACCACCTTGGAAATTCTGAAGCCTAGATTCCTTTCATCGATCTTGATAGTTGAATTCTGTGACAGAATATGGTCTAATCCTTGTGACCCTGAAAACTTACTTACAGGATGCCAGTCGACTGCCCCCTCCCCCTCAGGGCTTGCCTCGCTCTTTCTGTTGCTGCATCATATCCACTGCCTTTGAATAAAAGTGGTACATGCGTATGGTTAGTGGAGTGTGTTGAGTCCTCTGAAATAACCAGACTAGTGGAGCGTGATGATTCCTTTTAAATATCCAAACTAGGGTAACTTTTCCAGATTCTAACAGTGAGATAAATACTCTTATTGTCGTTCGGATTTCTAATGTTCTGTTATGACTCAGGACTTCTAAGCCAAGGTAGTTCTACAAAAAGTAAAGCCCCTACATTTTAGTAATTATTTTAAAAGTAAACTTTAAAAAGTACAGTAAGCAAACATGACTGAATTCTAGAATTCAGCTTGGATCCTTAAACCAAACATATTACAGAACATGTTTAACCACCTAGAATACATCTTTTTCCCTTTGTTCTAGTACTAACATAATATTTAACATTTTATTTTATTAACATATAATACTGTATATACTTATAAGGGTATAATGTGATTTTTCATTACATGATATAATGTATAATTATTAAATCAGGGTGATTAGTTTATCATCTCAACTATTTATCATTACTTTGTTTTAGGAACATTCAAAATACCCTCTTACTAAGCTACAATGAATATATAGTAAATTGTTAACCACATTATTCCTGCTATATTTTATAACAGTAGACATAATTCATCCTATCTATCTGCTATTTTGTTTCCGTTAATCAACATCCCTCTACTCCCTCCACCCTTATTTTTCCCAGATACTAGTAGTCATTCTTCATTTTTCTATTCTATGTGGTCTTTTCTTCTGAATTTCCACATATGAGATAGAACATTTTTTTTCCTCCTTTTTCTGTGCCTGGCTTATTTCACTTATCATAATACTCTATAGGCTTACCCATTCAGCCACAAATGACTGGATTTCACCCCTTCAATGACTGCATTATATATATATATATGTGTGTGTGTGTGTGTGTGTGTGTGTGTATTCTAAAGTGTACACACGTACTCAGACATATCATATTTTCTTTATCTGTTGATCTGTTGAAGGACAGTAGAGTCGAATCAATTTTTTGGCTTTTGTAAATGGTACTTCAATAAACATTGGGGTGTAGATAACTCTTTTATTGACATAGAAAATTTGTCAGTTTCTTTTAGAGAGATTTTTTACTATAGGGCAGATGTGTTTGCCAGAGAGACAGAGACAGAAAGTGAGAAATCACCCCCCAATGGGGATGGCCACACCACAATCCATTCTCTATTCTCCTCTCATGATATTGGGCACACATGTACAAACACAAAGTATGAGTTTAAGCCTCCAAGTCCGGGACTTGAACCACAGTCTACTACATGGGAGTCTAGCAACATAATTACTATGCAACATGCTAGTTCCTAAATATTTTAATAACATATTGCTTTCCTCTGGGTATATGCCTAGTAGTGGTATTGGTTGATTATACGGTAGTTCTATTTTTAGTTTTGTGAGGAATTTCCATACTGTTTTCTGTAATCACTTTGCTAATTAATTCATGGTCCCATAACAGTGTAAAAGAGTGTGCTGTTCTCCACATCCTCACCAGTATTTGCTATTTTTTTGTCCTTTTGACAAAAGCCATTTTCACTGGGGTGAGGTAAGACCACTTTGTGGTTTTGATTCTCATTTCCCTAGCGATTAGTTTTGCTGAGAATTTTTTCACGTGTTTGTTAGTCATTTGTATGTATTCTTTGAGAACTTTTTATTTAGGTTATTTGCCCATCTTTAAAGCAGATTTTTTTTTTCGCTGCTGAGTTGTTTGAATTCTATGTCTATTCTGGTTATTAATCTCTTGTCAGATGCATAGTAAACAAATATTTTCTCCCATTCTGTGGATGATCTCTTCACTCTGATTGTTTTCTGTACTGTGCAGGAACTTTTTAGTTTGAAATAATTCCATTTATCTATTTTTATTTTTGTTGCTTTTTTTGAGGTTTTATTCAAGAACTGTTTACCTATACTAATGTCCAGTGGCTTTATAGTTTCATTGATTTTTGTATATGGTGAGAGATATGGTAGCTTTATTTTCATGCATATGAATGTTCAGTTTTCCATTCTCAACTGGATTGGTCTAAGAAGTATTTCATGATGGGTAAAGTCTTTTTGCAAGCAAAATGAGAAATAGTGATTGTTTTAAAAAATAATTGGAATAATAATAATAATGATTGGGAAAAATAATGAAAAGATATTGAATGATGAAGTGGGGAGATTAATGTCTCTGTATTGACTGACATGCATGGCATTCCCTTTTGAAAAAGCAATGTAATACCCTGTAAAGTTATATGCAATCCAATGTAATATAAACAAGATTATGATGATAATAAATAAATAAATAAATAAATATTATTAGGATAAAATGGAGAAACACAAAGTGTTTAGATTTTGCATGGAGGGAATGTACAAAACATACTTCTCTGAAAGTGTATTGAATTTCATTTCAAATTGTTTTGTAATGAATTATGGCCCTGTGGAGGAGAGTTGATTTATAGTTGGACTAGAAAAGCTCAACCTTTATCTCAGTGGACTCTTGGGTGTCTGATTTCTGAGTCTTGGCCAAGATTAAGGCCAGTACTGTCTAAAGATGTGCTGTTTAAAATCCTAAAATCCAGTGGCCCTAGGGTTATATTGTTTGCAAGAGGTGTACAGCTGGCATAATTTTGCCAGCTTATATGACCATAAGAGCATAAAACCACCTTGGAAATTCTGAAGCCTAGATTCCTTTCATCGATCTTGATAGTTGAATTCTGTGACAGAATATGGTCTAATCCTTGTGACCCTGAAAACTTACTTACAGGATGCCAGTCGACTGCCCCCTCCCCCTCAGGGCTTGCCTCGCTCTTTCTGTTGCTGCATCATATCCACTGCCTTTGAATAAAAGTGGTACATGCGTATGGTTAGTGGAGTGTGTTGAGTCCTCTGAAATAACCAGACTAGTGGAGCGTGATGATTCCTTTTAAATATCCAAACTAGGGTAACTTTTCCAGATTCTAACAGTGAGATAAATACTCTTATTGTCGTTCGGATTTCTAATGTTCTGTTATGACTCAGGACTTCTAAGCCAAGGTAGTTCTACAAAAAGTAAAGCCCCTACATTTTAGTAATTATTTTAAAAGTAAACTTTAAAAAGTACAGTAAGCAAACATGACTGAATTCTAGAATTCAGCTTGGATCCTTAAACCAAACATATTACAGAACATGTTTAACCACCTAGAATACATCTTTTTCCCTTTGTTCTAGTACTAACATAATATTTAACATTTTATTTTATTAACATATAATACTGTATATACTTATAAGGGTATAATGTGATTTTTCATTACATGATATAATGTATAATTATTAAATCAGGGTGATTAGTTTATCATCTCAACTATTTATCATTACTTTGTTTTAGGAACATTCAAAATACCCTCTTACTAAGCTACAATGAATATATAGTAAATTGTTAACCACATTATTCCTGCTATATTTTATAACAGTAGACATAATTCATCCTATCTATCTGCTATTTTGTTTCCGTTAATCAACATCCCTCTACTCCCTCCACCCTTATTTTTCCCAGATACTAGTAGTCATTCTTCATTTTTCTATTCTATGTGGTCTTTTCTTCTGAATTTCCACATATGAGATAGAACATTTTTTTTCCTCCTTTTTCTGTGCCTGGCTTATTTCACTTATCATAATACTCTATAGGCTTACCCATTCAGCCACAAATGACTGGATTTCACCCCTTCAATGACTGCATTATATATATATATATGTGTGTGTGTGTGTGTGTGTGTGTGTGTATTCTAAAGTGTACACACGTACTCAGACATATCATATTTTCTTTATCTGTTGATCTGTTGAAGGACAGTAGAGTCGAATCAATTTTTTGGCTTTTGTAAATGGTACTTCAATAAACATTGGGGTGTAGATAACTCTTTTATTGACATAGAAAATTTGTCAGTTTCTTTTAGAGAGATTTTTTACTATAGGGCAGATGTGTTTGCCAGAGAGACAGAGACAGAAAGTGAGAAATCACCCCCCAATGGGGATGGCCACACCACAATCCATTCTCTATTCTCCTCTCATGATATTGGGCACACATGTACAAACACAAAGTATGAGTTTAAGCCTCCAAGTCCGGGACTTGAACCACAGTCTACTACATGGGAGTCTAGCAACATAATTACTATGCAACATGCTAGTTCCTAAATATTTTAATAACATATTGCTTTCCTCTGGGTATATGCCTAGTAGTGGTATTGGTTGATTATACGGTAGTTCTATTTTTAGTTTTGTGAGGAATTTCCATACTGTTTTCTGTAATCACTTTGCTAATTAATTCATGGTCCCATAACAGTGTAAAAGAGTGTGCTGTTCTCCACATCCTCACCAGTATTTGCTATTTTTTTGTCCTTTTGACAAAAGCCATTTTCACTGGGGTGAGGTAAGACCACTTTGTGGTTTTGATTCTCATTTCCCTAGCGATTAGTTTTGCTGAGAATTTTTTCACGTGTTTGTTAGTCATTTGTATGTATTCTTTGAGAACTTTTTATTTAGGTTATTTGCCCATCTTTAAAGCAGATTTTTTTTTTCGCTGCTGAGTTGTTTGAATTCTATGTCTATTCTGGTTATTAATCTCTTGTCAGATGCATAGTAAACAAATATTTTCTCCCATTCTGTGGATGATCTCTTCACTCTGATTGTTTTCTGTACTGTGCAGGAACTTTTTAGTTTGAAATAATTCCATTTATCTATTTTTATTTTTGTTGCTTTTTTTGAGGTTTTATTCAAGAACTGTTTACCTATACTAATGTCCAGTGGCTTTATAGTTTCATTGATTTTTGTATATGGTGAGAGATATGGTAGCTTTATTTTCATGCATATGAATGTTCAGTTTTCCAAGTACCATTTATTACAGATACTGTCTTGTCTTTGCAAAAGACTCTTGGCATTTTTGTTGAAAGTCAACAACAGACTGTAATACTTGGAGTTATTGGATTTATTTATGGGTTCTTTGTTTTGTTCCATTGGTCTATATGTCTGTTCTGTTTTTGGTTTTTTTGCCAGTGCCTTACTGACTTTTTTTCTTCTCACTATAGCTTCAAAGTGTATTTTGAAATTAGTAGTATGATGCCTCCATATTGTTACAATTTTTTGAAGTAATTAATCCCCAAGGTTAAAGAAGTATAGTGTCGGTGGTTTTAGCAAGTAATTTCTATTTTTGACATACAGAGTTTTACTTTATGGGACTTAGTTCTTTTTAGATGTGACACACTGTCTTACATGCTGTGGATCTATGTATTAACATATGGTTAGAAGAAAGTTCAACCCAATATATGTTCTTTTTTATTTTTATTCATTTTCTTTCTTTATTTCTCTCTCTGTTTCTTTCTTTCCTTTTGTCAGGGTGTCTCTATGTTGTAATCTTTCCTCAGCCTCCTGAGTAACTAGGACTACAGGTGTGATCACAACACCTCACTCATTTTTAGATAAGGGTCTCATTATGTTGCCCAGATCAGCCTTGAGTTTGCCATCTTCCTGGCTCAGCTTCTTGAGTTGCCTGAATTACAGACACAATCAGCTGTGCCTGACCTTTAGGATGGACCGGGAACTAAACTTGGGCCTCCAGAGTAGTCCTATTCTACAGAGTACAGCATCTTAGACTACATTACCAGACTGGGTTTAGATACATATTCTTTGGAATACAAAGAAGGAAATGAAGAGTTCTTTGCATAGTTTTGTACTCTGGTTTTAGATAAACATCACCTGAAAATGAGTTCTAGAAACAGATCCATCCAGGACCAATCCCCTGAGTTTAATTAAATCATTCCTTGGAATGGCATGTATATGTATATTTTTAAAAACCTCATCAGTTACCCAATATGCAGCCAAGTTGAGAACTATGAAGCTGGAGAAGATGCAAATCCTCTTTTGCACTGAACAGCTTGTTCACTCTGTATCTCAAGCATGAAATGACATGTAGGATTTCCAATTCTTTACAGAGCATCCTGCCCTCAGTGTTTTAAAGATGTGAGGACAATAGGAAATGAAGAGGATATGTTAATATTACTATATCTTGAAACCATTTGAATTGGAGAAAGAGAGAAAGAGATACGTAGGTAGATAATATTCCATGTAAAAAACAGAGAGCTTTGCAAACTCAGAAAATATTTGAAAACCATGGTGTTATAGTTTGAATGTTTCTGTCTCTCTAAAATTTATGTGTTTGAAAATCTCAACACACAGTGTGATATTGGGAAGTGGGGACTTCGAGTGATAACTGGGTCATGAGGGTGGAACCCTTGTAAATTGGAAGAGTGCCTTTCAAGAGAGAGTGTGTGCCCTCTCTATTCTCCTTTGTATCCATGTGAGCATAAAATGAGAAGATGCCATCTGCCAACTACAAGAGGACTCTCATCAGAGACTGGGTCTGCAACCATCCTGATCTTGAGTTTCCCAGTCTCTAAAACTGTGAGAAATAAATGCTTATTGCTTGTCACCAAGTCTATGGTAGCCTGAACTAAGACACATGTTCTCAAAATAATTGTCAATAGGTAATTAAAGTCATGCTCTTAACTAATTGATATTTATTTCCTCTTTAAAGATTCAAATATTTAATATGCTAATCCTTGAGCTATTATTGTTAGATAGAAAAAAAAAAAGAAGAAACTGTTCCTTTGGCATAAATATACCAATGTTTAAATAATTTTTAAAACTTTTGTTAGAAAGATGACTACTACCATGTCCTACAGGGAAAAATAACATCTAGCTAGCTAGCTAGCTAAATATTATATAACTATCTTTTTAAAAATTTTGCTAGCAGGTACATGCACTCTCTAGAGAGATACAGGGACAGGGGGAAAGGATTCTCCATAGGGCGTGGTCATGCCACAACCTGGTCTACATTTCTACCTCCTTTTAGAATTTTGGGCATGCACACACATGCACTTGACATATTTGTTAAACTGCCAGGTCTGGCACTCAAATCATGTGGTAGGCCATGTGCCATCCAGCTGTCTTAACCACAAGGCCATGGACTGACCCCTATCTCTTATTTATCTAACTATTCGTACACACACACACACACACACACACACACACACGAAAACATCAACATTATTTGAAATGTGTACATGTATATGTATCAGAAAATATTAAAAATGATTTATGCCAATGAAAGATAAAACCACATTCAATGAAATATGTATATATAAAAAGAATTGCCTAAATTTCTACTGTAGAAAAGAATGAGAACCACTCAATAGAGTAAAAAATCAAAACCATTTGTCATAGGGCTAGAGAGTGGAAGTGAAAGAGGAAGCTGAGATAGCTAAAGGGTCTTGCAATCACCACAGTGAGTATACATACCAGAGCTATCGAGGGACCTGTAATTTCTTTGCTCCCAGTGGCAAAGAGAAGGGAAAAGTGAAAAGTGACAGGTGGTAAGATGAACACTATGGAAATACTAAATTGATGAGATGATAAATACTACATGGATGAGTTGGCTAAATAGTACAAAGGTATATATAAAAATGTATCTTAATAGGTGGAAGTGTACTGAAATGCTGAAAATCGCTGCCACCTCCTGGGCATTGTTTTTGCAGCTATGTGTTGCCATGGTCACTTTTATGAAATAGATATTTCCATTAAATGAAATAATGAAAAAAACACAGTTGATTTTGCTCTACTTGCTGACAAGGCTGATACAAAAAAAAAAAAAAGAACAAAAAAAGAAATGAATTTCTTCTAATATCAGATAACAAATATCAGCTATTTTCACTGGAGCTAGTCAGGAAATAATGCAGTAATTGGCTAAACAACTACAGAAGGCAAACAGGACATAGTTTTAGGGAGAGTTTAAAAGGTATTCAGAGAAAAGTAAGTAAAAAATACACTGTAAATAATATTGAAATATTTTTGGTACAAATATTTGAAATGAGGTTGAAAAGCTTAACAATTCGAAAAAAGTTGACTGAAAATTTGATGAAGTTGCTTCTTGAAACTCTAGAACATTTTACTGTAAAAAAAGTAACAACCACCACAACAAAACAATGTGCATTTAAATATTCATATCATTGCCTACACTATTTTTTTCAAACCTGTCTATTAAAAATCTCCTACGCTGGTTACACAATCTATATTTTATCAAAATTCAGAACATGGAAACTTCACTAAAGATTCTATTTTTTTGGCAATGCAATATAAAAGTTTAAATTTTTAAAAATCTAATTTGTGGACCCATATGAGGAGGAGAGTAGTGTGAAATAAACAAGGACAACTGTATCTGTATCTGCATCTATCTATCTATCTATCTATCTATTTATTTATATGTATACATTTGTGTGTGTGTGTGTGTGTGTGTTTGCATAGCCCCTCTGTATTTTTTAAGCAAACACAGCTATACAAAAAAAGGGCTGGGAGCTAGCAAATAGATGACAAAGATCTTCCAAAAGTACATGGAAGTATGTATTATGAAAAAACTATGCATGGATTTCAAAAATATTTTGCACCAAAATCAAGTTATGCTTTCATTCCATTTTCCAAAAAAACTTTTTGAAGTCTCCTGATACTAACGTAGAAACGGTTCTGCCAGCTGCCACTTTACTATTTCTTGATTATGAAATGTCATATATTAAGCATTCAAACACACCAAAGCACAATGTTTTCCCAAGTCATTTCCTTCTATGCACTTCTTGTTATAGAAAATTAATTTTTCATAAATTAGTACAACTTAATGGTAAACAGTATGGCGTTTCCTCAAAAAAACTAAAAATAGACTCCCATATGATCCAGAAATCCCACTACTGGGTAGCTATCCACAGGAAAACAAATCAGTATGTCAAAGAGAGATCTACACTCGCTTGCTTCTTCCAACAGTTTTGACAATAGCTGAGATGTGGAATCAACGTAGGTATCCACTAATAGATGAGTGGGAAAAGAATTGTGGCATAGATAAGCAATGGAATATTGTTCAGCCATAATACAATAATATCTTGTCATCTGAGGCAACATGGATGATCCTGAAGAATGCTATGTTAAGTTAAATAAGCCAGACACAGAAAGAAATACCACATGTTCTCATGCATTTGTGGAAACTTATAAAAACTGATCTCATAGAAGCAAAGAGTAGCATAGGGATTACCAGAGCAAAAGTGGGAGTGGTGAAGAGGGGCTGGTTAAATAGTTCGAAATTATAGTTAGATAGGAGGATTGATTTATAGTGTTCAGTAGCACAGCAGAATGACTATAGTTAATGATTTATTATATATTTCATAACAGTTAGAAGAAATGTTGATTATTCACAACATAAAGAAATGAAAAATGTTTGAAGTGATGGATATACTACTTGTACTGATTTCATCATGGTACATTGCATACACCCATCAAAATATCACACTGTAACCCATAAATATGTGCAATTCTTATGCATCAAAATAATTTTTTCAGTTTTTTTTTTTTGAATAGGTTTTTGCTATAGGGTGCGTGCGCTTGCCAGACAGACAGAGACAGACAGAAAGATAGAAAGTGAGAAATCACCCCCCAGGGGGGATGGCCACGCTGCAATCCCTTCTCCTCCATTCTCCTCTTGGGATCTTGGGCACACACGCACATGCGCCTGGCGTGAGTTTAAGCCACCAGGTCCGGGACTCGAACAGCAGTCAACTACGTGGGAGTCTAACGACATAGCCATTACGCTAACTGCTGGTCCCATAATTTTTTCAGTTTTAAAAAGAAAATTGAAATTCCCTTTATTTAAAAGAGAGAAATTTTGAACTAATTTCTCTTCATCTATCTTCCTTTCCATTTTATTCAGGTATGACATTGCAAATCCAAACTTATGGCTTGATCACTTCTCCAATTTTTTTTGTGGAAATATGCTATCTAGAAGAAAATAAAGAGAATTTTCTCTACATATAGTCTCATTTTTTAAAATGGTTGTTGCCATAAGGCATGTGCACTTGCTGGAGAGAGACAGAAAGCTAGTGAGAGAGAAACTGAAAAATCACTGCTCAGGGGGATGGCCACACTGCATTCCCTTCTCCATTCTCTTCTCAGAATTTTGGGCATGCGCACACATATGCCAGGTGTGATTTTCCAGCTGCTGGTCCAGGGGTAGGCCATGTTACAGTCCAGCACCTCTTACCCACCATGCCACCTACTGGACCCATTCTTTTCTATTTTTTTTTTAAAGAGAGATTTTTGCTATAGGCATGTGTGTTTGACAGACAGAGACAGAAAGAGAGAAATCACCCCCCAGGAAGGATGATCATGTTGCAATCCATTCCCCTCCATTCTCCTCTTGGGAACTTGGACACACACATACATGTACCTGGCGTGAGTTTCAAGCCAGAGTCTGGGACTCGAACCATGATAGGCCATATGGGAGTCCAGCAACATAACTGCCATGCCATCTACTGGTTCCCATTCTCATTCTTTTAAATAAAGAAATTTTAAGTAGAATTGTGGTAAATATAGTTAATTTTCATTTTATGCACTGTTTTATTTTAATTTTCTAGATTCCAAGAATAGAAATATTTTAAAAGAAAAATCTACTAATCACATTAGTCCCTCAAAGCAACCTCTTTGAAGATGTATGGATGTTTAATTTGAGAGATGAGTGGGAAGGGAATTCTGTCCCTTTTAAACTTTGCCATCCAGCCTGTTTTCACTAATTCTGTTGATTCTTTATAAGGATTTTTTTTTAAAAAAAAAAGACAGTAAACATCAAACCCAACCAGATCACTTTTAAAATAGGTAATAAGATGCAAATAATTGTAGTGAATAATTTTTCCATTCAATTATTTGCACCATTAGTATGATAATTATCTGATAGTGTGAACTCTACAGCTTAAGGAGTGAGAATTGAGTGCAGATATCTCTTTGACATGCTGATTTCGTATTTTTTAGATATGCATTTATACACAGACGTAGAATAGCTAGATTGATTATGTGTCAGTTCCATTTTTAATCTTTTTCTTTTTTTTTTGGAGAGATATTTTTGCTATAGAGTACATGAGCTCGCCAGAGAGACAGAGAGAGACAGACAGAAAGTGAGAAATCACCTTGCAGGGAGGATGACCACACCACAATCCCTTCTCCATTCTCTTCTCAGGATCTTGGTCATGCACACATATGCACCCAGTGTGAATTTCAAGTCGCTGGATCCGGAACTCAGACTGCAGTCAACCATGTGAGAATCTAGCTACATAACCATATGATATCTGCTGGCCCCACTATTTTTAATTTCTAAGGAGACTCCATTTAATTTTATATAATGGTTGTACTAATTTTATATAATGGTTGTACCCATTTACAGTCTCACCAACAGTATACAAGGGTTCTCTTTTCTTCCATCAATGCCATCCTTTCTCTTTTTGATAACAACTATTCTTTTAAAAAAATTTTTATAGGATGTGTGCACTCACCATAGACACAGAAAGAGAGAGAAAGAAAGCAAGAAAGCACTCCCCATGGAGTTGCCACAATCCCCTCTCCTTCATTCTCCTGTTTGGATTTTGGACACACATGCACATGTGCATGACATGACTCTCAAACAGCTGGAGTCTGGCACTCAAACCTCACAGTTGGCATGTGGAATCCAGCCACCTCAACCACCATGCCACTGAATGGTCCTGATAACAGCTATTCTAACAGGTGTAAGGTGATGTCTCTTTATGGTTTTAATGTCCATTTTTTGTGATAATTAGTGATTTCAGCATTTTTCTTATACCAGTTGACCTTTTGAAAAATGTCTATTCCTGTCCTTTGCATTTTCTTATTAGGTGATTTGTTTTCTTGCTATGGAGTTACTTGAATTTCTTATATTTTGGATACTAATCCCTTATCACCATGTATGGTTTGCAAATACTTTTTCCCCCAGTCTGTAGATTGCTTCTATACTTTGCTATTTCTTTGCTGTTCAGAAGCTTTTTAATTTGATACAGTCTCATTTGTCTACTTTTGCTTTTGCTGCATGTGATTTGTTGTCAAATACAGAGGGGAAAAAGAAAGAGAAGGAGAAAGAAAGAAAGAAAGAAAGAAAAAGAAAGAAAGAAAGAAAGAAAGAAAGAAGAAAGAAAGAGAAAGAGAAAAAAAAAGAAATCATTGCCCAGACCAATGTCAATAAGCTTTTTTTCCCTATGTTTTTTTCCAATTTCAATCTTCATGTTTAAGTCTTATGTTTTAGCCCCAGTAGCCAATATATGGAAACAACCCATGTATATTTACAAATGAATTGATACAAAATGTGATATGTGCAATGGAATATTATTCAGCTTTTAAAGAGGAGGGAGTCCTGTTGTTTTTGACAACATAGATGATCCTGGAGGATGAGATGCTAAATGAAGTAAACCAGACACAGAAAGACAAATATTGTATGATACCACTCATATGTGAAATCTAAAAAAGCTGAACTCAGAGGCAGAATACAATGGTGGTTATCAGGGTCTGGGAAGGTGGGGAGATGTTGGTTGAGGGTACAAAATTTCATTTAGGGTGAATGTGTTTTGGAGAGCTAACATACAAAATGGGGACCATAATTAATAATATGAGTTAATTATATAAATGATATATTTATTATTGTAGTCTTTTTTTAAGTTTTGCTGTAGAGTGCATACACTCACCAGAGAAAAACAGAGAAAGGGAGGGAAAGGGAGAAATCAACCCTCGCAACCCCAGGATATGGCCATGCCTCATTCCCTTCTCTTCCATTCTTTTCTTGGGATTTTGAGCATTCAGGAACATACACCAGGCATTTCAAGCCACCAGGTCCAGTACTCAAACTGTGGTCAGCCTTTTGGGACTCTAGTGCCTTAACCACTACACTACCTGCTGGCTCTAAGCTCAATTTTCAAGCCAGTAAGTCCAGGACTCAAATTGTGGTAAGCCATGTGGGATCCAGCTACTTAACTTCCATGCCACCTGCTGGCTCACATTACTGTTTTCTTGAAATTGCTATGACAGAAGGTCTTACACGCTTTCACCACATACACACACATACACATATGCACATATACACACAGTTATAAAGTGAGGTAGTATGTTAACTAATTTGATTGTGATAGAATTGTATTATACCCAGAATCTTTACAAGTTTATTTAAAATGCATGTTATGAAAAACTATATGTGGATTTCAAAAATTTTTGCACCAAAATAATCTTGTATTTTAAGTATATCAATATTTTCCACAAACTTTTTTGAAGTTGCCATTATATATGTATGTATATCAAAACACCATATATTATACTTTAAATATATACAGTTTTCATTGACTAGTTATCCCTCTAATAAGGCTGAGTAAAAAAGAATGAGAATGAATTGCAATTGGGATTTATAGCCAATAGCAAATGAGCATGAGCAAGGTTTAAAAGACATCATTGTTTGCATACTGTGATTCCTGGGAAATATGGCCAAAGTACCAAATAAAGATGTGTTCCAGTTGGAGGGCTGCAACTGAAGAAGTCAATGACCTTCAGCACCAGGAAAGTTGATTGGTTAAGGAGAACAAGTATTCTCTTTCTTGAAGTACACTGGGCTTTCCTGCAGTATTATTAATTCTGCTTTCCTGTGGTATTATTAATTCACTGTGAAACATTAATGCTGCTCAATGGACTATGAAGAGGTGAGACTCTAAATATCCATAGGGGTCCCCTGATGGCAGGGCTTCCCAGATATTATATATGGAGAGAAGGCCAAAGCTACTAATGTATTTTAAGAGGTTGGTATTACCAATATAACAGAGAATTTTAGAGGTCAGAACGAAGCTTAAGATTGGAGGACTTGAATGTCAGGTTGGGGAAATGGAGTGGTTGTTGTGAAACTATTGCAGCTGAATAGTAATAGAAGCCTCAACTGAGCAGTAGCAGTGAAAATCAAAAAGAAAGAGTGAAATTGATTATAATAGTAAAGGCACTTCATAGTCAGACCTTCATTGAGAGTTAGATTTAGTTCCCAGGTCTGGAACATAACAGTTGAAATTCCACCAGAAGATAACACGTGTTTAATAAATTAGCCTAATTAACTCATGTAGGAAATAAAGCTAAAACCAGATGCTGTATCACATTTACCCTCCTGGTAACCTATATCCTGAATCTCTCTGCCATGCTTTCTTTGAAATCCTTTAATATTTTCCCATTACTGGTGAGATCCTTTGGGGCAAGAATACTAATAACAACAAATTGCAATGTGTTTTGAACATGGAGTTAAGGAAAAGTTGGGTACTAGAATTTTAGAATTCAATTTTAATTTAGATAAGTATCCGATTCTTAAGAAT
>NW_006198462.1:433150-434594 GCF_000334495.1 Tupaia belangeri chinensis | reverse complement strand
GAAAGAGTGATAGTCTCACTTGAACCTGATGAACAGCTGCTGATTGCATTAAAGATTATTTACTTTGATTTGATGTGAGGGTCCAATCAGCAAGTGGATTTTCATTTACCCCTTAATGTGTACACAACGTAATTTTATATTTAGGAGTTACCCAGAAAATGAAACCATACAAGGACATAAAATCCCATTTCCACAGCTTGTCAAAATCAAGACTAGAATAGACATTGCAATATTGAAATTACTTAGCATGATTGATTAGAACACAAACAGTCACGTAGACAGAGAATAGCAGGAAGTTCAAGGAGTGGACCTCCCTTTGACTTTGCCAGAGCTCAGAAAAGTAAGGAATACTCATTTGCTTTCATTCTACTTGTATGCAGCACACAGCAGTAGAGCAGAAGATCAGAGAACAAATCATTGCAAACAAAATTAGTTTCTTTCTCAAGGATGCTTTCTTCTTCATATGAGGCCATAATAAGCATATCACCTTCCTACAAAAGAAGCACATGATAAATACCCTACATATCTGGACATGCATGAAGTAGCATCATTTTACGAAAAGTGTTGATCAGAATCTAAAGACATTGGTCCCAATCTTATTTGCCGGGAGGTCATTGGGTGACTGAGTCAACCCATATGATCATGAGCAATATTCAAAATAGTTAACTATTAGTAGGTATCAGGCTATGCAGAACAAATGCTGTGTTCTGCATTATAACACTATAAGTAGACTGAATATCAGGTCCATTTGTGGAACAGCAAAGGGAAGGAATGTCAGAATTTCTCAACATCAGCATAATTGACATTTTTCCCGTGTTAATTTTGTGCTGTGATGGTGTCCATAGGACAACCAACATTTCATACACTTCATCCTTGGCCTCTACCTACTAGATGCCAGTATCTGCTCTCGCTCTCTCTCTCTCTCTTTTTTACACACACACACACACACACACACACACACACACACACACGCATACAGAGACTCACTCAGCTATAATTATAAAAAAATGTCTCTGGTCATTGGAAGTTGGTGCAAAACTCTCCTAGGTGAAAAATCACTGAATTTGATTTATTTATTTAATGAACAAGTTCACTGAATATCTCTTTTCCTTCTCCCATAATCTTTTTCCATTCCCTTAAATCTGAGTAACTCTCCATATTCAAAGTAATTTGGAACCTACTTTAAAAAGCAAAATCGATTGGTATTTACTTGTATGGATCTATATAGATGCTAATTTAGATATTCCTGAAAGTCTTATGCTCTGTGTTTTTTGTTTGTTTGTTTTATAATTTGGTAGAAGCATGTATGCTCACCAGAAAGACAGAAAAAGAGAAAGAGAAAAAGCAAGAAAGCATCTTTCATGAGGCATCATCACACCATAATACCCTCTCTTCTATTTTTCTGCCATTCAGGATTTTGGTCACTCACGCACATGTGCCAAGT
>NW_006198462.1:408686-432343 GCF_000334495.1 Tupaia belangeri chinensis | reverse complement strand
CTCTCTCTCTCTCTCTTTTTCACACACACACACACACACACACACACACACACACGCATACAGAGACTCACTCAGCTATAATTATAAAAAAATGTCTCTGGTCATTGGAAGTTGGTGCAAAACTCTCCTAGGTGAAAAATCACTGAATTTGATTTATTTATTTAATGAACAAGTTCACTGAATATCTCTTTTCCTTCTCCCATAATCTTTTTCCATTCCCTTAAATCTGAGTAACTCTCCATATTCAAAGTAATTTGGAACCTACTTTAAAAAGCAAAATCGATTGGTATTTACTTGTATGGATCTATATAGATGCTAATTTAGATATTCCTGAAAGTCTTATGCTCTGTGTTTTTTGTTTGTTTGTTTTATAATTTGGTAGAAGCATGTATGCTCACCAGAAAGACAGAAAAAGAGAAAGAGAAAAAGCAAGAAAGCATCTTTCATGAGGCATCATCACACCATAATACCCTCTCTTCTATTTTTCTGCCATTCAGGATTTTGGTCACTCACGCACATGTGCCCAGTGTGTTTTCAAGCCACTGGGTCCTGGACTTGAACTGCATGGTTAGCCATATGGGATCCAGCTACCTTAATCACTATGCCATGGGTTTACCCACTCTATTTTTCAATAGTAAGTTTCAGTAACTAAGATTTTTGCATAATATTTCTATTACAGGGAAGTTAGTATACTTAGTCCTTAATCAGAAATTTTAAGTATTATATGTACAAACTTGATCTCATGGGCAGGCTCTCATCTTGAAATTTTTAAAAAAATTATGGTTTTCTGTCTGGAAAAAGGTAATTATTAAAGCATACTGCCATGTAAACATAACCCTGTTAAGATTTTTAAAATCAATTTATATATATGGATAAAACTGAGTTATAAAAAATTCACTTAAAAACTCCATGAAATTATTCTGATAAGCAAGAAAGAATCTAGGAATGAGAGCAGCTATTACTGTAACAAGGACAAAACAATAACAGCTACCATGTATTAAACCTTTATATTTATCCATGTCCTGATTAGGTAATATATATGTTTCCATTTAATCAACCAGTAACACATTCATTCAACAAATGTTTCGTATGTACTTATGATGCTGAAGATACATTCTAAATATTAGAGACATAAGAGTAAACTCAGTAAGTCCTCTCTGTTATTGGAGCTTACTTTCTATAGGTTGGGGCAGGATGAAAGGTGGGGAGAAAAGAAATAAGAAGGGTCGTATATATTATTAGGTGGTGATAAGAGCTATAGAGAAGAATAAAGTAGGGTTAGGAGAAAGTAATAATGGGGGCCAGTAGAGGGTATTGTTTTTACTTTGTGTTTTGAGGTGATAATGGAAAGGTTTTCTTTTTTTCTTTTTTTTTTTGTTTTCTAAAGGATCATATGCTCACCAGGAAGAGACACAGAGAGATGAGAGAGAAGGAAAGAAGAAATCACCCTTCCTGTGGGGAACAATCATACCTCAATCCCTTCTCTTCCACTTTTCCCTCCTTTTGGGAATTTGGGCAAGCATGTATGTTTCTTAAGCCATTGGGTCAAGGACTCAAACTATAAGGTCAGAAAGTATCTTTTAAAAATTGACATTTGAACAGAGATCTAAAGATCTTGAAGGAGCATCTTTCAGTGAAGAGTATTCTCGATAGGGAAGGACCAGGTATAAAAATTTTGAAGCAAACAATTTCTTGGCATGTTCAGGACCATTATGGCAGAATGTTAAGTTGAGAAATGTGTGGTTTGTGTTTGGCCAAGGCAGCAAAGAATTGAAAGACAAACAACCTGCTGAGCACAACAGCTCCTTGAGAGAGAGAAAAAGACAGATACATTCCACAGATGGAACAGGACAGTGCCAAGAGAGGTAAGCAGGCCTAAGGTTTATTGAGAAATAGAGGTATGCCAGGCAGGAAAGAAAGAGGTAGGAAATGGGGTGGGTTGGGGAGGCTACAGATGCTCCAGGACCTTTGAGATTATTGTTACAAAAAGCTTCTATTTTGAGAATGAAAAGAAGTCAGTAGAAGGGTTTAAGCAGAAGAGAGACCATCAGAATTAATGTCTTGGCGCCGGCAAATGCAAGGTAAAGGACTCCCACATGGCCGACCACGATTCAAGTACTGTACCTGGTGGCTTGCCTTCTCACTTTCTCTCTCTATCACTCTGTCCTTCTCTGGTCAAATTTAAATAAATAAATAAATAAATAAAAATAATTCTTCAACAAGAAAAAAAGAAAGAAAAGAAACAGAAGGAACTCTTCATGGAGAACAGAATAACCGAGTGGGACCAGAGACCAGTTGATGAGGTAAATATGACTTCCCCAATTTTACTTCTAAGAAAATGAGAATTAGTAAATTAACTTTTAGAAGACATGTGGTGGACTGGCTCCATAGCAGTGGGGGGAGCCAGATCCCATATGGCTGACTACAGTTCAGATTAGGCCATGGAAGTTTAAAAAGCATACTGGGTACGTGCATATATGCTCCAAATTCTGATGGGATGGAGAAATGAAGAAGAAGGGATTATGGTGTGACAACACCCAGCCAGGTGGTATTTTCTCCCTCTCTGTTTCTGTCTTTGTCCTTCCCTCTCTCTCTCTCTCTCTGGCAATTGAAAAATAAAAAAAAGAAACACAGAAATACACTTAATAAATAAATGATGGAACTGCTATTAGCACTTAGAGTTTATCTCTCCTAGAAAACCAAGAAGAGTATGAGCTCTAAGATCCACAGGTATTGATACTTCAGTTATCAAAGGAGAGGAATTATAAATCTTTCTCACTAACAGTACAAATAAAAAGGAAAACAGAGATGATGATTCATAATCATTAAGGATTCAAGAGCATGATTAGGATTTTACTTTTAATACTTACATTTCAACTATTATATTAAATCAAATCTTGTGTTTGGTGTATATGTAACTGGATAGTTTATTACAACAGTTGTAATCATAAAAGGCAGAATAACTGAATGAAGAACTGAATTAAGAATCTATGTATTTATCTTAAGCAATTTTGTAGTGAATCTGGCTGCTTAGAATGACAGGCCACAATTCAGATTTCAATATTCAGCTGAGAATAACTTACTCTAAGTTTTGTTATGAGTTCATAAATAGCTTCTTGAGGGCTGACTCTTTGTGTTATAGTTAAGGGAACTGGACCTCATATGTCCAATCACAGTTTAAATCCTGACTCTGGAGACTGAGCAACATGCTGAGTGTGTGTGTGTGTGTGTGTGTGTGTGTGTGTGTGTATGCTCAGAATCTTAACAAGAGGGAAAAGTGAAGGAAGAGGGATTGTAGCATGACTATATCCTATTGAGTGGGCGTGCTTTCTCTCCCTCTCTCTAGCAAGTAGACATGCCCTTTGGCAACTACGTAAATAAATAAATAGTTTCTTGAAAACTCCAACTCAGAAAAGAATGGCATATGCAATTGAATTTTTTCCCCCAATAAGTGTTTCCCTTTGGGTCCAGTTTCATGGCTTGGTAATTAAGGCAGCTGATCCCACAAGGCCAACTGCAAAGTTTAAGTCCAGACCTGGCAGCTTGAGAAACATGCTATGTGTGTATGTCCCAAGTCCCCTAAGGATGGAGAGATGGAGGAGAAAGATTGTGGTGTGATTCCTTATGGCAGCAGTGGTGGGGAGTGGAGGTGCTTTTTTGCTCCCTTTCGCTCTGTCTCCCTCCAGTGAGTACATGTGCTCTCTAGCAAAAACAAACAAAATAGTTTCACTTTTGCTTTACAGAACTACTCAAGACAATAGGTCAATTATTTTAGCAGAACATATGGGCCCTCAGGAAAATTCCTTCTCTTCAAATTTTGTTTTGTGAATCATCTCATTTCATGGAGTTTTTTCCAGTCTTAGGACTCTGTTGAGAGTTTGTTGGTGAGAACATGAGGCTGACAAGGACAATATTATAAATATGATGCTTCTCTAGACTGATGATATTCATTCAGCCTCATAATCACAGGCTCTACATCTCTATGTTATTTAAGATAAAGATTATCTGTTACAGTAATTATTCTATGACTTAACTAGGATAGAAATTTATTTCTCTTTCATAGACAATTTAGAAGTAAGTGGTCCAGGCCTAGAGGAGTAGATCTTCTCACCTTGATAAATGATTTCGAGTTTTTCTTCAGTCATTACAATTGCCTGATAGCAAGAAATGGCAAAGAGGAAGTTAGGGTAAGCAGAAATTGCTTAACTTTTTTTCAGATAGCCACACAAAGCTGCAAAGGAGGTTGGCTGATGTAGTTTCTAGCTTGGGCAACCATGTTCCCAACTAAAATTTAAAGAGATCTAGTACTGGAAGGAAAGAAGAGAAAATGAATATTGGGTCATAATTAGCAGTTTTTGCCACAAATCAAATTCAGAAAATCATATCGCAAAAGCCATGGCATTAACATCATGGGCAGTAAAATGGCAATTTGCTGATGGATGAGAACAGTAACATATTGCCACAGAAGAAATATTTCAAATGTTTCAGTATTATAAATGAAATACTGTGTGTGAGCCCAGTTCTAAAATGATAAGGATTCCAGTGTCTCATTCCTCTAGCAGTGTTCTTACTCCCTAAAACAAGACTTTAAACTTTACTTTTGTATACACTACATGTTTAAATACAAGTATTTCATATAAGAAGGGCTATACCACTCATAACAACACTGAATGAGCCAATAAACATGGCAATGAAATCACTATTACACAGTTACAAGGTCTTATGGTGCCTATAAGAACATGCACAATTATGACAACTATTCCTGGGTTGGCCAGTAGGCACTGTGTTATATTGAGTCTAATTACTTCCTACCTAGCTGTTCTTCCTTATGTTTCAGTATACCCCAGAGCTTGCTTTGGCCCTGACTTAATATTTTGCTCTATCTTTTAACTCTCACAACAATCTTAAGTCTATTACTTGCAATATGCACTGGGATCAACACTTCACCTGACAGAATGGTACTGAAACAGTATGTAAGCTCCATTAAAGCAAAAATAAATAAATATTGAATGGAATTTAATGACAAGCCTGTGAAGTGTCCATGGCACTCAGTGTGGCCACATGCTATAAAAATGCCCCAAGTTGCTTGAACCATTATGCATGCCTAACATGGAAGGACTTTTTAGTAGTATTCCCTTAGATACCAGTGTTCCTTTGGAAAATCAAAGAGATTTATAACACTAACAAGTTGACTGGTTTGCTCTGTATGCGGTGGACTTACCATTCAAGAACAAAAGATTATGCTGAAATATATCAGTATTTTATGGGGTAGACCTTTAAAGTTTAGTACATCAAATATTTGGGTTAAAGATATATTAATATTCTGATTCTTCCTAGAAGAACAATATTTGGGAGTCTAATAAAACCAAGCACAAGTTAAGATCAAACAAAAGAAAGTAACAAGGACCAATATAAAAGAAAATCCCTTTGCACAGATACCATTAAAGAGTAGTTTGCTTTTCTAAAATGGGATATTTATACTCTAATGAGTTGAGTTAGAAAACCATTCAGGACTTACAATAATAAAAAGTTTGATCTTTTCATCATTCTTTGGGAAACTGAAATTCTTTGTTTACTTGAAAACTATTAGATGTTTTTTAGTCCTATAAATTACTGCCTGATACAGGACGAGGTAATTAATATACTAAAGGCTCTACCTTTACATTTATAAATTGTTGTAAATATCATAAGAAACTTATGTACTTAAAATGCTTTGTAAACCATTAAGAATATGTAAATATGAGCTCTAATGAAGATAAAGATGAAGCTCCTTGCTGAAAAACATCTTAGATAAACAAAATATTGATCTAAATTCTCATACACGAGTATAGAATAAATTAAAATTTGTCTTGGGTACGGGGCCAGCAGATGGCATAGATGGTTATGTCGCTGGACTCCCACAAGGCTGACTGTGGTTCTAGTCCTGGACTTGGTGGCTTGAAAATCACTCCAGGCATGTGTGTGTATGTGCCCAAGATTCCATGAGAGGAGTAGAGGAGAAAGGATTGTGGGATGGTTATCCCCCTTAGGAGGTGATTTTTCACTTTCCCTCTCACTGTCTCCATCTCTGTCTCTAGTGAGTGCACATACCCTATGACAAAAACCTCTTTTAAAAAAATTGTTTGTGGGCTAACAGGTTATGTGAAGGTTAAGATGACTGGATCCCTCATGACTGGCTGTGTGGTTCAAGAGTGATACCTTGGCTTGAAACATATTCTGGGTGAATGTGTGTGCATGACTTAAAGTCTGAAAGGAGAATTGAGGAGAAGGGATTTTCTGTTATCTCCCTGTTGGGGTGGGTAAGATTTCTCACTTTCTCATTCTCTCTCTCTCTCTCTCTCTGTTTCTCTCCAGCAAGTGTATACACTCCATATCAAAAACCAAAAAAAAAAAAAAAAAAGTGTCTCTAATCTCACATCCTTTTCTTGACATGCTAGCTTCAGCCTGAAAGATACGTGTACAATGTGCAATTAAACTTGGGACTGAGGGGTGTGAGAGGTTGCACAGTTAATAAGATGTCACAGGTAATGGGAAGAAGACACTGTGAGTAAAAAGAAAGTATAAACTACAGAGATTGTCTATGCTCTTCTTTACCTTTCTGTTTTCTCCAACTGAACATCTTCCAAGTCCTTGCTAGAGGTTACCTCCTCTGCAAAGGCTTCCCTAAATCCATTAATCAATCCATTCACCATTCAAATGCCCCAATCCAAACACACACACACACACACACACACACACACACACTAGTTATTTCTTCCATCGGTCTGGGTATTCTCTGAAAGAAGGATTTTGATTTATTCCTTTGTATCTCTAGCTTGCCATATTAAAGATTCATTTATTTTTTTTTTTAAATTGATTTTATATTCATTCACTATACATCATTACAGCATACAAAATGAACTTTCCCATCAGGAATACACTGAACATTGGCCTAATCAATGATATCACCATATCTACTATCTTCAACAGATAATTTTCAATTTTCTGTCTCTTAACTGTTTTACTTCTTTCTTTTGTCCCTTTGATTTCCTCTCTCTCACACTCTGCCATTTCCCACCTTTCTCCCATACTGCCTCTGGTGTCCACAGTTGCTCTCTATGCTTTTACATTGTTCAATATTTCGGTTTCTGTCATAGAGTGCAGACATTCGGTATATATTGAGTGGGGACATGCAATGCCTCTTTTTCATTTTCTGGCTTGCTTCACTTAGCAGTAAATCTTCCATATTTGCCCACTTTCTATCAAATGCCAGAGTCTCATTGTTTTTTTTTATGGCTGAGTATTATTCTGTAGTGTATACGTTCCACACTTTTCCAATCAATTCATCTGTTTGTGGACATTTGGGTTGGTTTTATATCTTAGCAATCATGAATAATGCTGCAATAAATACGGATGTGCAAATGTTTTTCTAACCGAGTATGCTCCAATTCTTTGGGTAGATACCCAGGAATGAAATTGCTGGATCATAATGTAATTCTAGTTATAGGTCTTGGAGGAACCTTTATATTGTTCTCCACAGTGACTGTACTAATTTACATTCCCACCTACAGTGTAGGAGAGTTCCCTTTTCACTACAGCCTCGCCAGCACTTATCATTCTTTATTTTTCTTAATCTCAGCCATTCTGAATGATAATAGCTGGTATCTCATTGTACTTTTGATTTGCATTTCCCTGTGATAAAAGATATTGAGCATTTTTTCATATGCTTTTTGGCCATTCATGTCTTCCTTAGAGAGTTGTCTGTCCAGCTCACTTTCTCATCTTTTAATTGGGCTGATAATATTTTTTCATGTAAACTGTTTGAATTCCCTTTATATCCTGATTACCAGTCCTTTATCTGAGACATACTTTGAAAATACAGTCTCTCATTCTGAGGATTGTTGATTCACTCTAATTGTTTCTTTTGCTGTGCAGAAGCTTTTTAATCTAATATAATCCCATTTGTCTATTTTTTGGGATTATTGCCTATACTTCAGGGCTCTTGTTCAAGAAATTTTTTTCTACTCATATGTCTCTAAGTGTTTCCCCAGTGTTTTCCACCAGCAGTATATTGTTTTGTTTTTGTTTTATAATTTTATTCATAAAAAGTCTGTACATTGGTTCTAATTTTAAGAATTTTAAAATTTATAGATCTCTCATTACTTTATAGTTTCTAAGTAATGATTAGGCATACATAAGAAAGATATTGTTGGTATATGTTAATTTTTCTTGTATATGTATTAGTATTAGTATACAGTTGAATCTCTCCCTTTCATTTTCTCTATTTTTTAGTATATTTTTTTAATTTCAAAAATATCAATTTTAGCTTTAATAAATCAAAATCAAAGAAATGCTACAAGAGCTTTGCTTAAAACTTAAAGTCAGGAAACAGGTTAGAATTCTGTTCAAATAGTAAGTACATGAACCTAACAGCAGCTCAATACAAGACAAAAACCCCTAAATCCAGAAAACAAGGCCTAGAAGATCAGTAATGTTTTAGTCAAAAGTCATAAGATTCTCGTTCACCAGTTCAGTCACATGTATTTAATCTATCTTCTATTGTGGCCCAATCATCCTGGTTATATTCTGGGATATAATAATCAACTCCAGACTTGTCTCTACTATTAAGTTGGCCATTTTCTTAGTTGTTTTTGAATTCTTATTTCTGCGTGTCTGTATTTAGTTTTCCTGGTATAGCACTCCCTTCAGAACTTCTTGGAGAGCTGGTCTAGTGTTCATAAATTCTTTCTGGTTTTGTTTATCTGAGAATGTCTTTGTCTTTTCTTCCCATATAAAGGATAATCTTGCCAGGTACAGTATTCTTGGTTGAAATTGCTTTTCCCTTAAGACTTTGAATATATTTTCCCATTCTTTCCTTGCTCACATCATTTCCAATGAGAGGTTCACTGTTGGCCTGAGGGGAAATCATTTGTAGGTACCTTGATATTTCTCTCTTGCCAATCTTAGTAGCTTGTCTTTATCTATGGTTTTGGTCAATCTTGCTATAATGTGTCTTCTTGAGTTGATTTTATTTTGGGTCCTTTGTATTTCTTGGGAATGGATCTTTGAATGCTTCTCTAGGTTTGGAAAGTTTTCTTCCAGGATTTCATGGAATATATTATCAATGCCTTTATGAGTCTCTTCACCTTCTGGGATACTAATTATCCAGATATTTGGATATTTGATGGTAACTAGTATTTCTCATATATTATTCTCTCTCTCTCTCTTTTTGGGGGAGCAGTTTTCTCAGTCTTCGTAGTGGATTTTTCTAGGCCAGTGATTCTATCTTCTACATCTGAGATTCAATTTTCTGTATGATCTAGTCTGCTTTTAATACTTTTGAGGGAGGTTTTGACTTTCTGTATTATAGCCTTCATCTCTAACAGTTCCATTTGATTCTTTTTTATGGTATGTGTTTCCTCTTTCAGATATTGCAAGAATTTCCTGACCCCCTAGAACTCATTGGCTCCTTTCTCCTGCCTCTTCTGTCGTTCATTGTTTCTCTTCTCTTTCATCACTGTTAGCTTTTCACTGTGAATATCCTAAATTCCTTATCTAACATTTCCATGAGTATCATTGTACTGTCTGAGGATGAAGAAAAGTTATTGTTTACAAAACCACAATGAAATACCACCTAACCCCAGTCAGAACGGCGAAGCTTAAAAAAGAAATAATGGTAAGTGCTGGAGAGGATGTGGTGAAAGGAGGAACACTCCTACACTGTTGGTGGGATTGTAAATTGGTCCAGCCACTGTGGAGAATGATATGGAGACCTAAAAATAAAACTACCATATTATCCAGCAGTTCCACTCCTGGGTATCTACTCAAAGGACAGGAGAGCACTCAGTCAGAAAAGCACTTGCACAACTATTTTCATTGCAGCATTATTCACCATTGCTAAGACATGGAACCAAACCAAATGTCCACAAACAGATGAATGGGATTGAAAAATTATGGTATATATACTCCATGGAATACTATTCAGTCATAAAAAACAAGGCCCTGGAATTTGATGGAAAGTGGACTAATATGGAATTGAAGCAAGTCAGGCTATGAAAGAGAGACATTGTATGTCTCCACTTAACATATGCTGACTGTCTGCACTCTATGGTAGAGACTGAAAGACTGGAGAACATAAAAGTATTAAAAATTGTAATGGACACTAGAGACAAAGTGGAAAGAGAGTGTGGGAGGGAAAAAGCATAGGAAAGGAAATATGGGGGGGAAATGGAGAGGTAAGACACTTGTGGGACACAGATAAGGTTTATTATCTGTTGATGAGGATGGGTATGGTAGTCTAAACTAGGTTGGACTGAGGTGTATATCATGCTGGGTAAAGTCTCTTCACAATCTAAATGATGTATAGTGATTTAATGTATAAATAATAAAAAAAAATAAAAATAAAATAAAAGTTTTTGTAAAATTCAGAAGTAAACCCATCAGGACCTGAGCTTTTCTTTGTTGGGAGGTCATTTATTATGGATTTGATCTCATTATGTCTTATGGATCTATTCAGATTTTCTATGTCTTCCTAATTCAACCTTGGTAGAGTACATGTGTCTAAGAAACTGTCTATCTCATCCAGGTTTTCTTGTTTTTTGGATTATAGCCTCTTATAGTATTCTCTGGTGATGTTTTTTGTTTCTACTGTGTCTGTTGTAATATTGCCTGCTTCATTGTGAATCTGATTTTTTTTCCCTTCTTAATTAGTCTAGTTAATGGTGTGCCAATTTTGTTTATCTTTGGAAAGAACAAACTTGTGGTTTTATTTATTTTCTGAATAGTTTGTTTATTCTCCATTTTCCTTTATTTTTTTTTCTTGGATCTTTATTATTTCTTTTCTCCTGGCATTTTTTTTTTGTTGTTGTTTTTCCAGCTTCTTGAGATGTATTATCAGGTTGTCTATTTGCCACCTTTCCATCTCTCTTTTTTTTAAAATAAAAATACACACTCATTGCAATAAACTTCTGTCTTAGGACTGCTTTCACTTTGTCCCATGTTATGAAAACTCATTTGCTCATTATTGTTAGTTTTGATGAATCTTTTGATTTCAGTCTTAATTTATATTATTATGTTTTTTTGGGGGGGGAGTTTTTTGCTATAGGGCGAGTGTGCTCTCAGAAAGACAGTGAGAGATAGACAGAAAATGAGAAGTCACCCCCCACAGAGGATGGCCATGCCGCAATCCTTTCTCCTCCATTCGGCTCTTGGGATCTTGGGCATAGATGTACATGTGCCCCGTGTGAGTTTAAGCCACTGGGTCCAGGACTCAAACTGTGGTAGACTACATGGGAGTCCAGTGACATAGTCATTATGCCAACTGCTGGTCCTGATTTCAGGATTTCAATCTTAATTTCTTCAGTGGTTATAAAGTAATTAAGGAGTAGGTTGTTTAGTTTCTATATGTTTGTGTATTTTCAAAGGTTCTTTCTGAAATTAATATCAAGTTTAATTCCATCATGGCTGAAGAAGATGCTGGATGTAGTTTCTATGTCTTTGAATCTGTAAAAGCTTGTTTTGTGCCCTATCATATAGTCAGTCTTCAAAAAGGTTTCATGGCGGGGCTTGCGAGAGGCATGTGTATTTCGTGGTTTTGGGTAGAAGGCTCCATAGATGTCTGTCAAGTTCATTTAATTTACGGTATCATTTAAATCCTCTATCTCTTTGCTTCTTTTTCGTCTAGATGATCTGCCCAAAGGAGTTAGTGGGGTGTTGAGATCCTCAATGATTGGTGAGTTGCAGTTTTTGTCTCCTTTCAGATCTAGCAGTCTTTCCTTCATGTATTTGGATGCTCCTGAGTTTGATGCATAAATTTTTATAAGCATTACATCTTCTAGATAAATTAGCCCTTTTACTACTATATAATACTTTTTTTGGTCACTTCTTATCTTAAAACTTATTTAGTCTGAAATGTGTCATGACTCCAACCTTTTCTTGGTTTCTGTTCACATGGAATACCTTTTTATAGCCCTTCACTTTTAGTCTGTAAATGTCTTTATCATGAGGTGCATTTCTTGTAGGCAACAGATAGAAGTTTTGTTTTTGTTTTTTAAACCCATTCAGTGAGTCTGTGTCTCTTGATGGGAGGATTTAATCCATAAACATTCAACATTATTGATATTTCTAGGCTCGTCCCTGTCCTTATGTTAGCCATATTCTTGGTTGTATTTTGTTCTATTATTTCTGTCTGTTTCTCTTGAGTTTTCCTGTTATAGTGCTTTCTTCAGTACTTTTTGAAGAGCTAGTCTGGTTTGGTCAATTCTTTCAGGCTTTGTTTATAAAAGAATGTGTTTATCTTTTATTCCCATATGAAGGATAATCTTGCCAGGTATAGTAGTCTTAGTTGAAATAGTTTTTCTTTTAACACTTTGAATATATATCATCCTATTCTTTCCTTGTTTACATTGTTTCCATTGAGAGGTCCAGTGTTAGCCTGATAGGGTAACCTTTGTAAGTAACTTGAAGTTTCTCTTGCTTTTAGTAGAATCTTGTCTTTTTCTATGATTTTGGCCAATCTGGCTATGATGTGCCATGGAAAGGATCTTCCTGGATTGACTCTGTTTGGAGTTTTTTTTTATTTCTTGGGTCTGGATGTTTGAATGCTTCTCTAGGTTTGGAAAGTTTTCTTTAAGTGTTTCATGGAATAGATTATCAGTGCCCTTATTAGATTCTTCACCTTCTGGGATACCAATTATTTGGCTATTTGGGCATTTAATGGTTATCTTGTATTTCTCATGCATTATCTTCATGGGGGGGTATTTTTTCATACTTTTTGGTAATATTTCCTAGGTCAGAGGTTTGGTTTTCTAGATTTGACCTGCATGATCTAATCTGCTTTTAATACTTTCAAGGGAGGTTTAGGTCTCTTGCAGTACAGTCTTTAACTCTAGAAGTTCTGCTTCATTATTATTATTATTATTTTGAGAAGTTTTCGCTATAGGGCGTGTGTGCTCACCAGACAGACCAAGAGAGACAGAGAGATAGAAAGTGAGAAATCACCCCCCAGGGGGGATGGTCACGCTGCAATCCCTTCTCCTCCATTCTCTCTTGGGATCTTGGGCACGCACACACACACGCCCAGTGTGAGTTTTAAGCCACGGGGTCCAGGACGCGAACCGCGGTCGACTATGTGGGAGTCCAGCGACATAACCATTACGCTAACTGCTGGTTCCCTGCTTCATTATTTTTTATATAGTCTATCTCCTCCTCCCAGTCATGAAAGGACTTCCTCATCTCCTGGGTTTGGTGTCTCTTATCTCTTGCTTCTCATTAAGTTTTGTCACCATAAACTTCTGAATACTTTTTCTAAAATTTTGGTAATTTCTTCTGGTTTTTCCCTAGTTGGAGACAAGTTACTGTGTTCCCTTGTTGGAGACATATTTCATGGTTTTCTCATACTTGAGGCTGTTCTCCAAGTTTTAGTCATTGGTGATATATTCACTTTTGGCTAATTTGTTGAAGAATGCTTCTGCAACTGTGAGCTTGTGTGTTTCCATTTACTATGAGGTACTTCTGTGCCAGTTTCTCTCTTCTACTGTGTTTTGCAATGTGTTGTCCACAGGAGGAATTTTGAGTTCACATTTATGAAGAGGAGTTTCTCTCTTCTTGCTGCTAGTTCAGTATGGGCTGAGGATTTCTCCAAGCTTCACAATATCCAGACGTTTGGATAATATGCACATAAACCTTTCTAGACCCTCAGTGGGTGGAGGCTGAGCAGCAAAATAAAGTAAGATGTAAGAAAAAGAGAAAAGAAAACACATAAAAGCATTGAAAATTGTTATGGACACTTGGGACAAAGTGAAAAGAGAGTGAGAGAGGAAAAGAGTGTTCAGAAGGAAATTTGGGGAGTGAAATAGAGAGGTAAGACATTTGTGGAACACAGATATGACTTATTACTTCTTCATGATGACGTCTATAGTATTCTCAACTGGAGGGGTCTGAGGTGTATATCATGCTGTGTAAATTATCTTTAAAATCTAAATTATATTTAGCAATTGAACGTATAAATAATAATAATAATTTGAAAAAGAAAAACTCAACTTTGAGCTAGGAAAAAAAGAAAACACAGAAAAGAGAAAAGAAAAGTTGTGCCATGAGCTTGTGTAATGCGCAAGATGTGCAGGCAGCCTTCAGATGTAAATGTCTGCTGAAGAGGCCGGAAATTTCCCTGTCTTAAATGGGGGGAGGAGAATAAATAATTAGCCAAAGAAAGAAAAAAAAAATCTACCACCTTTCTAACTCTGGAAGAGTTACATTAGAGTCTGTGGCTCAGGGTGCTTAGCTCTGACCCTGGTCCCAAAATGGTCAGGGGGCTTCATACAGAGATGTCTGAAAACTCATTTAATAATTTACCTTGAACTAAGTCAACAGAATGCTGAAGTAAAATACAGATGGTAAGTATGGAATAGTAAATTGATATGAGTTTGAGAAAGACATTAAAAGCACAAATAAAAGAATGATTAACTTTATACTTACTATTGATGAAAAATCCATTTTATCTTTTAAAATTGGAAGGTCATCTGAAAAATTACTTGTAAATATATTTCCCCAAGTATCAACAGCCTTTGAAGGACAATTTTTACCTTAATAACTGATTCTTTTTTTAAGTTGCTGACTGCTACCATCATCACAAACCCAGGAATCACCACCCAAGTTCAGTTAATTTTGGAGGTTCAAGAGGCTAAACTGCACATTTTGCAACAAATGTTTTCATATTCTTTTCTTGTAGCTTTTTGTATAGGTTGACTACTCACAAGATCCTGGAGAGGAACTCCTCAGAAGCTCTGCTACTGTCAGGATCTTCTGGTAGAGCTGCTTTGCCCAGTTTTCTGTGACTTCTTCATCAGGCCAAATTGTTCTCTTCTGATGAGCTTTCTGAGCCTTCATGGGTCATCCTTGGGTGAGAACTGTCCTCTCTTTAATTCTGAGGGGAACTGGTCACTCAGATGCTGGAATGGAATTACTCACCTTCAAAATCCCTCAAGCTCAGTTTCTCCTCCTTCTCTCTCATAGAAGGAAACTTCAAAATGTTTGTGGAAAATAGAATTAAAGTACAAGTTTATTTTGGTGCAGAAAGCTTTTATATGCATGTGTTTTTAAAAAGTTACAACAGGGTCCACAAGCTCGCCAGAGAAAGATAGAAAAAGAAGTCAAAAGCACCCCTTAGTGGAAAATGATCACATCACAATCTCTTCCATGTCTCCACCCTTTTGGGATCTGGAGCACACATACACACACACAGGTATGTTTTTCAAGTCACTAGGGCAGGAATTTGAGCCAATATCTGGCAAGGTGTCTGACAAAAACTAAGTGTAGTCAGCCACGTGGGATCCAGCTCCCTTGACCACTATGCTACAGGGCCACCCCCACAAACTTTTTGAATAACCCTTATACATGGGAAAGACTTGGTCTTTCAAACTGTCTAAGGATTGAGCACTCTTCCTCTTCCAAATTGCCCCAGATTTACCTCCTTCTTATACCCTCCTTCTTACCTCTTATCTCATAGCAGGTTTCTATGGGGTGATAGTTAAATTATCTCACAGATGCCTCAAGCATTTTCTTTTTCTTTCTCTCCCCCCCCCCACCAAGGCTACCTTTTTTCCCAAGCAAAGTCATCATATAAACATATTCCAGGTAAGGAAAATGATTCAGAAGTCTACAATTTCCATACACTCCAGTCTCCCCATTGGCTTGGTCAAGACCACCTGCTAAAAAAATATCAATTTGTTGATAGTGTGCAGAAGGAGACAAGGAAAAATCTGGGAGCAAGAAAGATCCATTTAAAGCTCATGATGTAGAAATAAAATCAGAAGGAAGGTTGAAAACTATTACGGTAGCTGTGATTATGTAGAGAAAAAGAGTGAGTAGAACGATGTATGATTGCAACTATGAGTGAAATGCTGTTTGAAGTGCTGCTGAGAGAATAATAGGACCATTCTTAGGTAACATAGGAGTCAGGACAGAGAATTATTTTGATATTCAAGTCAATCAAGTTTCAGACTCGCTGGGTTTGGGCTGCTGGCAACATGCCAAATAGAAGCACTCTGTAGAAATTGGAAATAGAAGACTCAAGCATTGGAAAGGACATAGAACTAGTTGTTTGAATTGCTCAACAATTTTATAGATTTGTTTTGATGTTAGTAAAGAATAGGATTCCCAAGAGAGGGAAGGGAGAGAAAAGCAGAAAGGGCAGACTCATCTATGTTCTACTGTGTTTCTAAAAGCACCCTGGCTTCACAGACTCTGGTCTTCAGAATGTCTGATATTATGCTGTAAGAACAGAATAGTGCTTTTCTCTCCCCAAAACAAAAGAACCAATGTATAAGAATAATGCCAGGTAACAGAGAAATACAATTATTATGTACATCTCAGTTTGTAAACTGAAAATATAATTATTTCTGATGTGCTTCTTATTTCTTAAGAAGGATAATTCTGTTTCTACATTTTTTTCTCAGTTTGATAGTTCAGATTCTTATTAAATAATGTGATAAATATGGCTAATATTCACACCTAAATATGCACATGCAAGACCACTCTCTTCCATATTTTCAATGTCAGTAAGAGAAAATTATCTCTGAACTGTCAATATCTAGCAGACCGCATGACATAAAGTGTTCAATGAGTATTTTTTGACTCTGTAAATAAATAAATAAGAAAAAATGTATATGTAATTCCCTTGGCAAAATAAAAAAGCATTTAAAAAGTGTAAAGAAAATTTAGCATATGGTGCTATTTAGAAAACATGCTGCAGTTTTCCACTTTGAAATTAAAAAAATTTAAAACTGTACATTTAAAATAGATTTTTAAAGCTTTTCTAAAACCTAAATAGCATACTTATTTCTAAAAATGAATCTGCCAACATCTGGCAGCAGGATACAAACTCTTGCCCTTGGAGATTATCCCTTATTTGAAGACTTATCCTCTGGTGTTGCCATGACTACTGACCATGAACTGAAATTGCTGCATAATGCATTCTATCTCCCATAGTGATTGTACCTGAAATAAGCAGTAAATTTCTAGTAATTAAAGGAGACATCTCAAAGGTGGAATTGACAGAGTTTTCAAACAGTGTGTTAAAAAGCTTCTCTAGGGCCTTAGGCTACTGGCTGTTGATTCAAAGGCTATATTAGAATGAGTGGGATAATTAATTAAGAAGTTAGAAATCTGGTCAAGGAGAAATCTATCCGCATTCATATGTGTCAAGTCATGTTAAAAGGAAAGAGAAAACCCCATCCAACATTGATTGACTGTGCAAGAGAATAAGTTATGCATTCGTCACATAAATGCTGATTCTCTGAGCACTCCTAAAATAATGATTTCTGACCAAAGGCATATTAGTATTGAGTTGCATAGAAAGAGATAATGTTTGGTGTTCTTAAAAGCAAAAAGAATCCAGTGGAGTGTGCTCATCTATAATGCCTAGCAATTTACCTAATAATTTACTCATTCATTAGTGCTAGAATGATTTACATTATTTTTACAAAAGATTACAAGGCATATGAGTCATGTAAGGCAAAGTTAATCATGCTTTAATAGCATGTGGTCTCACAGAACTGCATTCTTCCTGAAGAAAGATAGATGGCTACCTTTACCTAGTGTCATTCAGGTTTGCGTAGGAATGGGGACAAGCAAAAGGACACACTGTTGAGATAGTGTCTCATGTGTAGTTTCCTTTTATGGACAGAAGTTATGTATTTCTTGAGGGGGAGGGCCTAAGGGCCATACATTTTCCAAGACCAGATGTGTCTTTTTCTTCTAGATGTGTTGCATTAATTATCCAAATGTTTGAATCTGAAAGTAGCTACCGGGAACATTATTCTAATTGAATTTCTACAGTTTGTTGGATGACAGGCTAGGATGAGCAAAGGGAATAAGCCTCTGCCCTCATCCTCATTGTGCTTCCATGGTAGTAGATGACGTAGGTTACAAAAGGAAAAAAAAAAAAGCAAAAAGAAAGGGAAAGAAAGAAGAAAAGTGAATTTAAAGAGACAGAAAAAAGGAAGCAGATAAGTCAATAAATGTCATAATGAAAGTAGATAGGGCGCTAAAGTACAGAATAAGGGGTGGTGGGAAGGTGGCAGACAGCTAGTGTAGAGAGGGTGGTCAGGCAAAGTTCCTGTGAAGAGGTTACATTTCAGCGAACCAGCAGTTAGCATAATGCTTATGTCGCTGGACTCCCATGTAGTTGACCACGGTTCGCGTCCTGGACCCAGTGGCTTAGAACTCACGCTGGACACGTGTGCGTGCATGCCCAAGATCCCGAGAGAAGAATGGAGGAGAAGGGATTGTGGTGTGACCATCCCCCCTGGGGGGTGATTTCTCGCTTTCTGTCTCTATGTCTCTCTCTGTCTGTCTGGTGAGTGCACGCACCCTATAGCAAAAACCTCTCCAAAAAAAAAAATAGAGGTTACATTTCAGAGGGATTTAACAGATTTATATGCTGTAGGCAGGATAGTGAAATGGAAAGAATAAGAAATTTGGAGTTTAAATGGTGCATCTTCTATTTAATCATTTATTAATTCATATTATATCATGTCTTGGACTGTTATTTGCCAATCACTGTGTGATGTGCTGGAAGCTAACTCAGAGAACAAAACAGACATGGCCCTCATTCTATCACTGTAAAATTGATTATATATTATATTTTTTAAATAAAAAGTTTCACATTAAGAGTAGAATAAAAGATTGCAGACTGGTGAAAGTGGTCCTTACTGTGCCTCAAGCCATATAAGCCCATAAAGTTCCCAGGAGATATAATGAGAAAGCATGACAAAGTAAAGTGAAGATGTATAACTAAATTGGAACTTTTGGAGGGCTCTGTGCACAGACTAGTTATATTTAAGTAACCTAAGAACAAGGGAGGCCCAGAAACCACCTTCTCTCTCACCCATGGTCCCTCAAATCTCTATCCTCTGTGTCTTGCATTTAATGTATGTTTGTTGCGGACACATACTGGAAAGAAAAGCTTTTGCTAAGCTCATTTTGAAAACCTTCAGGAAGAGCATTGCACCAAATCACCATTCCAGCTGCATATAAAAGAGAAAATCTAAAGAAAGCCACATAGACTTTGAATTTAACTGGTTGACTTGTTCATCACAATGTAAGTACTATTCCCCATGCTGGAGTTGAATAGAATGCCCTTCTCTTGACTTTGACCCTTCCTTATGGTAGAGAAGCATAAGCTGTCCTGGCCCAAAACAATGAGGATTAAACCTCTTATCTAAGATTATTATGAAAAGCAGCATTTACTGTATCTCCTCTTCATGTAGTGCCCTCCTGAGCACCAAGCCATCCCTGTGGCACTGTAGACCTCCATGTCTATATGTCACAAAAACAGTTCTTGAGAATCTTCACTCAGTGATGAGACAATAAAATAAATAGGATCTAAAGAAGAATCATGGGCATAGTTATATTTATTCTTTTATAAAAGATTGAGAAAAATATTTTTACTGAACTAGTTAAAACTTTGGTTTCCATGAGTTATATATATAGTATCACCTTATCAGTTTAACTAAGTGTTTAATGTTAAAAGCAGAATCCTTATTTAACTTTTAGAACTTATATTATGCTCAAGTCCAAACAGTGGTCTGTTTCACTCAGCGAAAGTATGAAGTAACAAATTTAGTGAGAATTAAAACTTTGTTTGTAGGAACCAGCAGGTAGCGTAATGCCTGTGTCGCTGGAGTCCCACGTAGTCAACTGTGGTTCGAGTCCCAGACACGGTGGCTAAAACTCACGCCGGGCGCGTGTGCATGCGTGCCCTTAGCATAATGCTTATGTCGCTGGACTCCCATGTAGTTGACCACGGTTCGCGTCCTGGACCCAGTGGCTTAGAACTCACGCTGGACACGTGTGCGTGCATGCCCAAGATCCCGAGAGAAGAATGGAGGAGAAGGGATTGTGGTGTGACCATCCCCCCTGGGGGGTGATTTCTCGCTTTCTGTCTCTATGTCTCTCTCTGTCTGTCTGGTGAGTGCACGCACCCTATAGCAAAAACCTCTCCAAAAAAAAAAATAGAGGTTACATTTCAGAGGGATTTAACAGATTTATATGCTGTAGGCAGGATAGTGAAATGGAAAGAATAAGAAATTTGGAGTTTAAATGGTGCATCTTCTATTTAATCATTTATTAATTCATATTATATCATGTCTTGGACTGTTATTTGCCAATCACTGTGTGATGTGCTGGAAGCTAACTCAGAGAACAAAACAGACATGGCCCTCATTCTATCACTGTAAAATTGATTATATATTATATTTTTTAAATAAAAAGTTTCACATTAAGAGTAGAATAAAAGATTGCAGACTGGTGAAAGTGGTCCTTACTGTGCCTCAAGCCATATAAGCCCATAAAGTTCCCAGGAGATATAATGAGAAAGCATGACAAAGTAAAGTGAAGATGTATAACTAAATTGGAACTTTTGGAGGGCTCTGTGCACAGACTAGTTATATTTAAGTAACCTAAGAACAAGGGAGGCCCAGAAACCACCTTCTCTCTCACCCATGGTCCCTCAAATCTCTATCCTCTGTGTCTTGCATTTAATGTATGTTTGTTGCGGACACATACTGGAAAGAAAAGCTTTTGCTAAGCTCATTTTGAAAACCTTCAGGAAGAGCATTGCACCAAATCACCATTCCAGCTGCATATAAAAGAGAAAATCTAAAGAAAGCCACATAGACTTTGAATTTAACTGGTTGACTTGTTCATCACAATGTAAGTACTATTCCCCATGCTGGAGTTGAATAGAATGCCCTTCTCTTGACTTTGACCCTTCCTTATGGTAGAGAAGCATAAGCTGTCCTGGCCCAAAACAATGAGGATTAAACCTCTTATCTAAGATTATTATGAAAAGCAGCATTTACTGTATCTCCTCTTCATGTAGTGCCCTCCTGAGCACCAAGCCATCCCTGTGGCACTGTAGACCTCCATGTCTATATGTCACAAAAACAGTTCTTGAGAATCTTCACTCAGTGATGAGACAATAAAATAAATAGGATCTAAAGAAGAATCATGGGCATAGTTATATTTATTCTTTTATAAAAGATTGAGAAAAATATTTTTACTGAACTAGTTAAAACTTTGGTTTCCATGAGTTATATATATAGTATCACCTTATCAGTTTAACTAAGTGTTTAATGTTAAAAGCAGAATCCTTATTTAACTTTTAGAACTTATATTATGCTCAAGTCCAAACAGTGGTCTGTTTCACTCAGCGAAAGTATGAAGTAACAAATTTAGTGAGAATTAAAACTTTGTTTGTAGGAACCAGCAGGTAGCGTAATGCCTGTGTCGCTGGAGTCCCACGTAGTCAACCGTGGTTCGAGTCCCAGACACGGTGGCTAAAACTCACGCCGGGCGCGTGTGCATGCGTGCCCAAGATCCCAAAAGGAGAATGGAGGAGAAGGCATTGCAACATGGTCATCACCCCAGGGGGTGATTTCTCTCTTTCTGTCTCTCTGTCTCTCTCTGTCTGACTGGCAAGCACACGCGCCCTATAGCAAAAACCTCTTCTCCCCCCCAAAAAAACCACCTTTGCTTGTGATAGGAAAACTCTCCGTTGGAAAAGCACTTGCACACTCATGCTTATTGCAGCATTATTCGCAATAGGTAGGACATGGAATCAACCCAAATGTTCAAGAACAGATGACTGGAGTGAAAAAAATATGGCACATGTACTCTATGAAATTCTACTCAGCCATTAAAAATAAAAGAGACTCTGACATTTGATACAAAGTGGAAGAATATGGAAGATTTAATGTTAAGCAAAGCAAATCAGACTATTAAAGACAGGTGTTGTATGTCACCACTCAATACACACTGAATATCTGCAGTCTGTAACAGAAACTGAAAGATTGGAAGGTATAATAGCAGGGAGGGCAACCAGATACAAGAGATAGCATAGGAGGGAGTGGGTAATAGTAGGTGAGTAATAGGGGGTGAGAGGGAGGGGATTGCAAAAGTGAAAAGGTACTGTTGAAGATAATGAATATGCTAATTTCTTGAACTCGACAATATGCATTGTATTCATGCTGAGGAAAACCACATGGTACATTGTAAAGATATACAGTGATTAAATGTAAATATATAGATATATACACACACACACACACACACACATATGAATAATTTTTTTTTTAAAAAAACCTTTCCTTGGACTAAGGCTTTCATCTGTTTGAATGGAGAAGCATATATCTATAACCAGCACAGGTTAGAGAAGCACAAAAGTACCATAAAATACAACTTTCCCACTCAATTACTCCAAGTTCTCTGTAAATGGGTATTTAGTGATATAAAGACAAAAGCAATTATGTAAAAAATCAAAGAAAAACTGTCACAAAGACTAATACACACAAGATGATAAGACACTATCAGTTTATATAGGTCATAATACTCAAAAATATCTTATTTTCATATTATAAAAACAGAAGGGGAAATCATAGAAACCTAACCCTCAGAATATAGTTCAGTCTCATGATAGTTCAGCCCCTTTTCTCTGGTCTTCTAAGTTAAAGGAGGAAAAAAATGAATTGTGATTGATATAACACATCATTCATTTTCCAACTTACTATGTTTTGCTCAATGTTAACTTAAAAATAAAGAGATGACATTGAGTTGAAATAGCCATTCCTGCATAGGCAAGACCTTAAACGTGGAGAATAAAAGATTAAATTCATAGATCATAAAGCAAATAATTAAGGCTAAGTATGCAATACCATATAAAATCTCATCAAAATAGTATATAGGAGCATCAGGGATTGCTGCATATGAAAATGAAGTGATTAGAGGAGCAGAAGGAGGAGAAAAGAAGACATCTAAGGATGAAAATGAATAGTTAAAGAATTAAAACAATCTGAAATATAATTTGGATCAGGAAATAAATAAAACTGGTGAATTAGAGAAAGAGATAACTGGATTTACGAAACTCTTAGAAATGGCAAGAAAGATGTTAAATGAATATGAAAATGAAGAAATTTGTATCTAAGATTTAAAAGCCAGTCAATTTGAAATGGATATTCAAATGAATATGCTAAAACATAAGACTGACACTCTTAAAGCAAAACTGAAAACCACATCTTCAAAATATGTACATCTAGATGTAAAGAACTGAATTCTTTAGCAGTTGTTTTCATCTATGAAAATAATACAGAAGAAATGTGTAAAACTACAGAATAAATTGAAGTTGGAAAAAGTAGTAGACCTCAAAAGTCGTGGAAATAAATATGGTAGAATGTGCTCAAGTAGAACAGTATAAACAGGAGATTGAAGGAAGAGCAAGATAGGATATAGAAATAATTTAAAAAGGTCAATCTATTTTTTTTCAAGGTTCATATTCGTTTCACAAATTAAAGCCACACAGCATTGTCTACGCATTTAATTCTATCTCCAAACGATGTTTCATTTAGGGTTAGGTTTCAACACAAATAAAAACTTGTCTTTGTTCCACTGCATTTCATTATGACTTTGTTCTTTTAATTTTTAAATTTTTTATTATTATTCATACATTAAATCACTATACATCATTTATATTGTGAAGAGACTTTACTCAGCATGATATACACCTCAGTCCAACCTAGTTGAGACTATTATACACATCGTCGTCAACAGATAATAAACCCTATCTGTGTCTCACAAGTGTCTTACCTCTCCATTTTTCCCCCAATTTTTCTTTCCTACGCTCT
>NW_006198462.1:397045-408321 GCF_000334495.1 Tupaia belangeri chinensis | reverse complement strand
TCTCCTGTCCTTTGGGTAGATACCCAGGAGTGGAATTGCTGGATCATATGGTAGGTCTATTTGAAGGTCTTTGAGGAATCTCCATATCATTCTCCACAGTGGCTGGATCAATTTACATTCCCACCGACAGTGTAGGAGTGTTCCCTTTTCACCACAGGCACAAGCAGCAGCTCAAGAAAACTTAGAGCAGTTAATTGAGAGTAACTATGCTTCAATTAAAAGTCAGAACTCAGAATTAAAGATCTTGAATTATAACTCTTTCTTTCTTTCTTTCTATTTTTTTTGAGAGTTTTTTGCGATAGGGCACGTGCGCTCGTCAGAGAGAGACAGAGAGACAGAGAGACAGAAAGCGAGAAATCACCCCCCTCCCCCCTAGGGGGGATGGCCACGCCGTAATCCCTTCTCCTCCATTCTCCTCTTGGGATCTTGGGCATGCATGCGCACGCACCCAGCGTGAGTTTTAAGCCACCAGGTCCAGGACGCAAACCACAGTCGACTACATGGGAGTCTAGCGACATATCCATTATGCTAACTGCTGGTCCCATAACTCTTCAAAATAAGAGCTTCTAAAGAAGATTCTAATAAAACAGAGTTTAAAAATATGAGCAACTCTATGTAGAAGAATCACAAATTAGAAGATTATTATCAGATAAACTGAACAAGATTAATGTGAAGTTAGCAGAAGTCGGTGCAAATCTTCTTGTGGAGAAACAACAGAATAGATCTTTACTCAACAGTTGTACAAGACCAGTCCTAGATTCACCTCATGTTGGAATTCTTAATAGCTAAGTGCACAACAGAAATCTTATTTCAAGAGAAATCTCTGAGATTCTGAAATAGGAATTAGACCCAATGAGTAGGTACATAAGGTAAGGGCCCCCAAGGAAGATCCTATCAGGAAATGCAAACAGATCCTCTTCCAAGATCCTTCCTCTCATTCTTCCCCAGTGGCCCTTGGCACCAGGAAGGTTGCTATCTTTTATCTACTATCCCAGTTACACACAGAAATTTACCACTGAGATGAAACTAAGTCAATACAAACCCTCCACATGCCTTCTAGACATGGGGCTGTAATTCCTTCCTATTATAAATCTTTATTTTTCTATTAAAACTTCTCTTTTCCTACTTAAAAAAATAGAATATAAAATACTAAAGCTTGAAAACTTGAAAATTATTTCTTAAAAGTTTTATCATGTAAGGCCAGTCAGTAGCATGGTATTTAAAGTAGCTGGATCCCACATTGACAACTACGTGGCTTGAGTCCTGGATCTAGAGGCTTGAAAACATCCCAGAGTTTGTGTATGTGTGTGTGTGTGTGTGTGTGTGTGTGTGTGTGCTCAAAATCCTGAAAGGAGGGAGAAATGGAGAAGGGATTGGGTAATGACTATTTTCCCTAGTGAGTGTTTTCTCTCTCTCTTTCACTGTCTCTCTCTGGCAAACACATGTGCCTTCTGGAAAAAAAAAAAAAAGAAGAGTTCACTGTGTATAAACTAACTTGCAACATGGAAGAAAAAATTAAAGTATTCTAATTCTAAAATTTATAAGGACACTTAGAATGTAAGTACCCTTAGAAAGAATTAGGCCTCTAGGTTCTGGCATGTGTGCTCATGCTTAGGATCCTGGTAGGCTGGAGGACTGGAGAAGGAGGATCCCAGCATTACTGAGCCTATGGAGGGAGCTTCTCTCTCTCTCTCTTTTATCTCTCTCTGTCTTGTATGTGCATGCATTATATTATGAACTAAAGAAAGAATTAAAACTTCAAAAATATTTAAGTAATAGTTACTGCTACAGTAAATACATAGTAGAAATTATAAAATTTTACCTGAGACAAGTTATTCATCTATTGAAAGGAGTACAGCCAAAAGGTATAAAAAGGTATTGCAATCCAAAAACACTGTAACTAGCATTTTACTTTTATAAAGATTTATTGCTGTATTTGAATAAAGATATGTAACATTTTTGAGTAGTCATGTGTAGTCATGCTTTAAAATATGACATGAACATTATAAAATCTAAATGGAATATTTATATTTCTTTCTACTAGATTCCTGATCTTTTGTTTCATGGGGAGGAAGTTGGATTACTACTAATCAGTGAAAAATTCTGCCTACAATAAAGCTAACCTTTATTTCTGAATCTCTTAGTTCATACTTTTCTTGAATAAGAAACCATTAGTTTGACTTAAGAGGCATGTTCTTCTGGCTCATGCCAAGATATGTAAAATCATGCCTTTGTCAATAAGTAATGAACTAAGCAAAAAAGAATAATCCTTGAACCTATAGTAATTTGAGAGTTAACTCAATTAACATGCATGTTATTAAATATTATAAAGAAGATGAAAATACATAGCTTGTAGTTGTTCTACTGAAGCATTGGTCTATATAGTCAAACAAAAGAAGATATAGCTCAGAAAACTAAAGAGAAGGGAATTAAGTTTTTGTTTGTTAACTAGAGCATCTAAAAAAGAAGGTTGGTGATAGTCATTAAGTATTTAAAAACTAGCATAATTTTTTAAACCAGATCAATAGCCCTAGTAGCTGTTGATATAAGTAAAACAGCATGATAAGATTAAAAAATCTTATCTCTCAATGGGCTCTATTTTTATTGGCTTTATTACATGAATCAACCTATGCATTTTATCAGCAGAAATACTCAGCTCTTGCAGCAAAGTGGGTTAGAAAATTTTCAATGGAAAATAAACAGAAAAGTTCCTCTGTACTCAGGATTCCTAGATAAATGTTTGAAGAAGTTTATGGATTTAAGACACTAAACGAATACATAGGCCAGCCGTGGTGATGCAGGTAAAGCGGTGCTCAGGGTGGCTGAAGCCATAGGGAAGGTACCGCCTTCACATCATGAGGTCTCCCTGTACATGCTGGGTACATGAATACCTGAAATCTTGACTGACTGAAGCTAGGGGTAAACTGATGCATGAAGATGCGGTGGGAAGGGGTGCCTCTCTATCTCTTTCTGTTTGTCTCATGGAATAAATAAAAAATAAATAAATAAATAAATATGATAATCTTAGGACTTGATTAATCCCTAACAAAAAAAAAGATGCTGCACATACAAATATTTAAGAATGTATTAAAAATGAAAATGCTAAAAGTGACAATGTTTAAATTGGCAGAAAGAATATTAAACTAGAAATCATGTGATGAAAATCTGGGGTATTTCCACAATTTATAGTCATGAGGTGTGCCAGGTATACCTTTTCATATGTCTATATTCATATCTGTAAAATTGAAAAAAATTGATGCTTGATTAATTAATGAATATTTATGTTTTATTTTTAAGAGGTAAGAAGTAAAGATCACTTGGATGTACAAAAACTGCTTTGAAAATAATTGAGCATTTTATAGATATAAGGTATTGTGTCTATGTTTAAAGCACTGTTAAATATATGAAGCAAGTTTTATGTAGCCTAGAATAGAGTTCTGTTAACCTAATTAAGATGTAAAACTAGGCTACACTAAACTTTTTTTTAACTTATGTCAAGTTGGAGTTTGTCTCTAAAACTGGAAAATTGTGCAAAGTATTTTGAAAAGAAACACAAGTTAAAAAATCTGTGAGTGATTATACATTTTTAATCTTGAAGAATAAAGTTTGGTCTTTTTTTCAATACTTTTATTTACATTGAGAGTGTCTGATTCTCAGAAATTAAATAAAGAGAAAAAAAACAAGTAAGTTGGTTCTTATGGGATTCCAAAAAGAGGTCAGTGGCTCCCTTCGCATACCTCAGGTTATTCTGGGAAAAGGCCATGCTGAACCATTAAGGTGTGGTTTCATCAGGTGTCACAGCCCTGGCATAGACACACAGTAGGCTGTCTTGCCAAAGATCTCTGGACATCCATGTAAACAGTGGACATTGCCATTATTTGAATGGAATGGATTTGCTAATTGATGGCTCAAAATGCTGCCCTGCAAAAATCTGCTAGGGCGTTTGCACTCATCCGAAAGTCACTTTGGGCCAATTCTTGTCTCCACTTATGAGCTGTGGCCAGCACAACCTGGAAACCACACCCACAACCACTGGCAGTGGGAACTCCTTACATGCAGTCTCACCTGATTTGACACCATTGGAAATGTATATTTAGGAAAAAGCAAGCATCATGTCCAACTAGTTGCAGACTTTCTTGCTTTTCTACACAGGAAGAAGCCCATGATAGGGATCTGGGCTCCATTTCTTTCAGGATTTCAAGGAGGAAATCTCATTAAACCCTTTGACTATTTCTCAGTTTAATGTAAGATCATTATCGAGATGGCTTGATGCTCTCATTTAGGAGCAAGAGCTTAGCATTTAGACTTTTGAGTGTCCCACCTGATGCCCTTTATAAGAAACTCACTTGTATTTCTTGTTTCCATGGTGGTTTGTTGTTGGAATCCTAGTAATTAGAATTTCCACTTCCTTGAACCTGTTTTGTTGTTGTTTTGTTTTAAATTGCTGTAAAGCATGTGTGCTCTTAGGAAAGAGAGAAAGAAAGGCAAAGTGAGACACCCCTCTATGGGGAAGATGGCCATTCTGCAACCCCTTTTCTTCCATTCTCTTAGGACCTTGGGCATGCATGCAGTTGTACCTGGTATGTTTCTCAAGCTGCTGGTCCAGGATTCATATCATACAGCCTAATTTGTGGGATCTCGCCTCCCCAATCATCAAGCACCAGCTGGCCAAAACCTGCTTTCTTAATCAGCAGACTGGCCATTGAACTTAGGTATCATAAGAAAAGACTTTGTTTCATGTTTACACTTGGGTCTGTGGTCGTGTAAACTGTTCAAATCATTAAATACAAAAGGGATGACAACAGTTTGGAAAACACATAATGAAAAGGATTGCCCAAAGATGTCAAATTATTTGAATATTTTTTTCTATGAAAATACTCAAAAATACTGAAGACAACATAATGAAAAAAATCACTTTGATTCCTGTGACAATAAAACCAAGTGCAACTGAAGTGAAAACACTTCCAGCTTAGATTTGTTACTAAAATTTATTTTTTCTATATTAGAATTCTTAAATTGGACTAGATGACTAACAAGGCTGAAAATCTGTATTACAAAACAATTTATTTTTTTAAAAAAAGCAAAGTCATTTACGTAAAATAGGTTTGTTGGGGCTGGCAAGTGGTGCAGTGGTTAAGCTGCAGGACTTCCACATGGCCAGTCACAGTTTGAGTCCTAGACCTGGTAGGTTGCTTTCTCACTTTCCCTCTTTCTCTCTGGTCAAATTAAAAATAATAATGGTAATTTAAAAATAAGTAAAATAAATAATTCTTTAAAAAATAAATACAAATAATATAGGTATGTTAATGACATTAGAAATAGCACATTGAAGCATGTAACAAATGTCTCAGCATAGAAAAGGCAAAATACATGCTTATCCTAAATAATTTATTTATCAATAACTGAGCTATTCAAAGCACATCACACACACACAAACACATACACCCACACATGGGGAAGTCTGGGGCCATAAATGACATCAGAGTATAAGTTTCTTTATGTAAATGACCTTTATTGAACAAATTAAAATATTACTATTCCAGAAAAATCTATAGAATACCAATGACTCTAATCACTATGACAAAAGGATTTAATTGGCTAAGTTACAGGTAGAATAATATAAAACAGAGCACTGTGCTACAGAGCCAGAGTCTCTCCAATTACGCTTGGAGATTAGGTTAGGCATTTAGAAAGACATAACATTTCTTTCAGTTTATAGGCATAATTATTTCATTTGTGATATAAGAATAGATTATTATTACTTAAGACATCTCTTTTGAAATTACATTTACTGTCAGAGTACAATTCTTCCATCCACATTAACCTTTTCCACATTTTTAAAGCTGCTATTTTGAAAAGTTTAAGAAATTCTTCTCTGAATATAATAGGCATAACATTTTCCCTCTTTCCAGAGAACAGCATATTATGAAGAGCAAAGTGCATAGTATTTGCCTAGACTATACTAAATTTAGCCAAGAATGCACTTGTTCCTACCCTCAAGGTATAAGTATAAATTGATGGAAGCTCATTATGAACCTAAGACAATAAAAAGAAAAAAAAAATAGATAAAATGACCTGAGGGGGTGTTGATATAATCCACTCTCCCTCAATATGAATTTATCATGTATTCAATTCTCAAAAGATGGGAATTTGACTTTTTTCCTAAATATTTATCTCTTTAGTCTTATATTTTGCATTCCTATTAAAATTTTTTATACAAATTCAATGAAATACCTCCAAGAATGCTTCCACTTAGTTAAAGGAAAATGTTGAATATAGTACATAAATAATGTCTAGAGATTTAGATATTTATATTACTACCCATTTATAATCACTGACCCACTTTGGGGAAGATCTAATATGGAATGGATGTCATTCTTTAGAAAACTATTATCAAAAGAAATTGAAAGACTACATGAGAAACATGAACTTTTACCAGGCAGCATTCACTTATCTACAACCCAACTGTAAAGTAACTAAGACTTTTAAGACTTAATGCCTTGGGACCAGCAGTTAGCATAATGGCTATTTCGCTGGACTCCCATGTAGTCGACCACGGTTCACATCCCGGACCTGGTGGCTTAAAACTCACGCCAGGCGCGTGTGCGTGCGTGCCCAAGATCCCGAGAGGAGAATGGAGGAGAAGGGATTGTGGCGTGGCCATTCCCCCTGGGGGGTGATTTCTCACTTTCTGTCTCTCTGTCTCTGTCTGTCTGGCGAGCACACACGCCCTATAGCAAAAACCTCTCAAAAAAAAAAAAAAAAAGACTTAATACCTTCACCACTTTCCCTATAATTATTGCAAAACCTTCCTAATATCCTCACATAGTCCCTCAACCAGCTCTTTTCAATCTGTTCTTCACACTACTGAGGGGTCTTTTCTAATTGATTCTTACAAGATACCCAGGAAAATCTGGCTGAATCACATTTCTGTGTAGAATCCTTTGTAGGCTGGTGCTCATAACAGCAACTTGTATAGTACCAAACCTTTCAGCATTGTTTACACGTTTCTCCCTGATCTGGAATCTGCTTAATTTTCTAGTCCCATCTTACCGTCTCAGCAGCCTCTTCTATTTACTATTGCTTTTTCTGAATTTTGTTTTATCTTCGTCTTCCTCAGCTGAGGGTAAAAGACCTCAATGTCTTTGCAAATGCTTTTCCACACTTCAAGCACCAGTCCTCTCCCCTGTCTACCTAAGCAACTATTTCTGACTGAGCCCTGTTGCCTGATGGAGTCTGGTATTCTCCTTGATGCTTCTGTATGATCCTCTGCTCACCGCACTCACAGAGATTAGCAAAGCTCTATTGTAATTATGCACTTAATCTCGCTCAATAAAACATGATTTTCTCAACGAGAGAGACATTTTCGTTTTCCTGATGAACTCATTAGGCTTCATTGGAGGCAATGCTAAGTTAACTTAAATGCATATAGTAACCAGAACACCTTTGTCAAATTCCACTGCTGCCACTTTTTTTTCTTTTTTTTTTTCAAACACCTCTTTATTGCAGACAATTCAGGCACAGATACATGGAAGAAGCTGTATTGCAGATTTTATACAGGGTGGGTTAAGAGGTTTATCTACCTCTTCCCCATCCCGACTCCCCCAAATACACAGCAGCCAAGATCTATCACCCTGGAATCTCCTGAGTATGCTGTCCTGTAAATGGCACACCATCCAGCTCTGTGCCCAGTGTAGCCAGGCATTGTGTGGGGTCTGAGAAAGCCCTTAGCCTCCACCCATAGCAGCGGAGGAGGGAAGGCTATCAGTTTACAGCTGCCACTTCTTGTGTGTCCTCGTGCAAGTTACCCAACCTTTCTGTACCTCAGTGTTCTCAACTGTAAAATGGGGATGATGAAATATTAATCTCATAACATTGAAGATGAAGGGAATTAAATCTATGCATGTGCTGAGAACATGTTATTTGTCCATCTGGCTTCAGTACTATCAGTGTCTGACACACGGTAAATGATTCACAAAACTTTATTGCAAAAACTAATGGATAATGAAATATCAACATAATTTTTTTCAATTATCCCCATTTTATTATCTTGTTTTCCACCTCTTATTGGCAATAATTGGTCCATTCATTCACCAAGTATCTATTATCTTCTCAGATAGAACTGAGGATTACCTTGAAAACACCCACTTCATTTTACGAAGAGCTCTGAAAAAAGGTATCTGTCATAAAAATAATGGAATTGGGTAAAAACTCATTTTCCTTCTAGAGGGCTCATAATAAAAGCCTTCAGTTAAGTATAAACTGGGAGCTCTCTGGGGTCTTTCCACAGATGAAGAAAATGATTATAACTTCTGATTTTCTAAAATTTCCAACTTCTGTGAGCTTTTAAACTCTTTCAGCACCTTGCCTAACTATTATATGATCAAGATCAAATGCAATTTCTTCAAGGAAAAATAAGGAAGTAAATCTACTACAAGCTTGTTGTTCCATAAAGTTGTTTGCTTCTGAAAAGCAAACTACATAAAAGAAACTGACCCGAGAAAAAATACAAAAGCCCATAAGAACAGACAAAAACATCTATGAAATTAAACTTATTTTCAAAGCAATCCAATTAAAAATAGCAACAAACATTATCAAAAGTACTTTGCCACAAACTATACTTTTTAACCTTTCAAAGGAATGTGCCAAGTTGGGCTGCTGTTCTCTAACTCCATTTCCCATTTCCTTCCTGTATTGTATACATTCTCCTCAGTCTTAGGCCCTGTCTTTGGGGAAGTAAGCTTCTGGTAACATTGGAGATACTGATGTGCTATCTCCCTGTTCTGTGTGCATGTGGAGTCCTTTTTGGAGAGACATGAGAGAGGAGCAGAGGGCATGTGTGTCCACCCTCAATTTTTTTGTGTGTATCTCTTCTCTTCCTATGCTTTCTGGACTCCCTTTTATGAGAGGTGCTCTATGCCCTATGTTGATAGAGTCAGTGATGTAGGCCCTGAGTGCTCTGTCTGGGTAACAATGTCCAGCACAGTGTACACTGGCTCTAGGCACAGGTTAAGACAGTTGGGAGCAGGCATTGCAAGATCCACCTTATTTGCAGCCCCTGGTGCATCCCTGACAGCCAGTTTTTCTCTTTTAAGCTTCTTTCTCTGTCTGTCTTTTTTTTTTTCTTGCTTTCTTCTTTCTCTTTCTTTCTTTCTTTTTCTTTCTTCCCTTTCTTTTTCTCCTTGTTCCTTTCTTTCCTGTTCCTTTCTTTCAGTTCATGAGAGAGAGAGAGAAAGGAAAGTAGAAACAGAGAGAGAGACTCACCCTCAACAAGATAGGTCTAAAGCTGTTATACTCCCCATAACCCGTCTCAGCTGGGCAGGATCAGGCATGCACACACAAATGTACAAGTATTCTGGGTACAGAAGTTAATCAATGAACCAAACCCCAATCTTCCATAAGGTCTCCAGCATTTTGCAGAGCTGTGTTCACTGTGGCATTCACAGTTTATACTGAATGAGTACCTACTACATGCTAGGCACTGCATTAGCTTTTAGGAATACGAAGATTAAAAGGGACAGCCTAGACCTTTTACACCCTAGTTCAGAGACCTCAGACTAGTTCAATCACTCTCAAAGCCCAAATCTCCTCAATTGCAAAGAGGAGCAATGCCCATTTTATACAATTATAATGATAAAAATGAATTAAGTTCTAGTGCAGTCCTTTGGATAGAGTAGGTGCTCAGAAATTATTATTGTTACTTTATTTCTTTGTCTTTTCTAACTTGCCAAAAGGCATGTGTACTCTCCAGAAAGAGACAGGGAGGAGAAACACCTTCCAATAGGGCATACTTATGCCACAATCTCTTCTCCTCCATTTTTTCATCCTGTCAGAATTCGGGGCATGTACTAATGCAAACTTTGAATGTTTTTCAAGAAATTGGGAATGGAATTTGAACTATGGTTGACCATGTGAGATACAGTTCTCTGAACCATCAGACCAGGAACCAGCTCCCATTATTTTTAAAAAGTATTTATTTTGCGGCCAGCAGTTGGCGTAATGGCTATGTCACTGGACTCCCATGTAGTCAACCATGGTTCGAGTCCTGGACCCAGTGGCTTAAACTCACACCGGGCCATTGTACATGTGTGCCCAAGCTCTTGAGAGGAGAATGGAGGAGAAGGGATTGTGGCATGGTCATTCTCCCTGGAGGGTGATTTTTCATTTTCTGTCTCTCTGTCTCTCTCTGTCTTTCTGGCACATGCAAAATAAATAAATAGATAAAATGTATTTATTTCGTCCATGAGTGAGAGCAAGCAAGAAAGAGTGTACACCCTCAAAAGGGTCTCAATGCTGCAAATCATCCCCAGCCTTCAACCAGCACTGCATGATGGACAAGAATGTGATCCACATACTCAAGGAGGTCTCTGGACTTGAATCAGTAGTCTTCTCCTGTGAAATTATCTCACAGAGAATTCTACTGTATCATTACACCACCATCTGACCCAGTGAACATTATTTCTGGTGATGAGGAGAAGGATTGTAAGTCATCCTTGCTTTCAAAAAGTTTAATGTCTAGTTTGAAGAGCAAGTTCAGCCTTAGTTATTGTGCGTGAAACTGAAAAGACAATGCAGGCCATAATAATTGTCTCTTTGGGGACCAGCAGTTAATGTAATGTCTATGTCGCTGGACTCCCACGTAGTCGGCCGTGGTTCACGTCCTGGACCCAGTGGCTTAAAACTCATGCTGGGTGCATGTGCGTGCGTGCCCAAGATCCCAAGAGGAGAACGAAGGAGAAGGGATTGCAGCGTGGCCATCCCTCCTGGGGGGTGATTTCTCACTTTCTGTCTCTCTGTCTCTGTCTGTCTGGTGAGCGCAAGTGCCCTTCAGCAAAAACCTCTCAAAAAAATTGTCTATTTTTTCCTAATTAATTTTTTGTGGTGGGTTTAACTGTATGCTACAAAAAAGATCGGGGATGTCACTTTCACAAGAACAACTCCGATTTCCATACCGGGATCCTGATAACTGGGAAGTGAAAAAATCGTGTGTTAGTAAAGAAAATCCCAGAAGAAAAGGGGTGTCACTCCCAGAAAAAATATGAAGATACCTTGCTCAGCTAAGACAGAGATATGTGAAGGCTCCAAGAGATGACAGATCCACACGTAGAGAAGAGGCACTTGCTTAGAGAGATTTCCAACTTTAGGATGAGAAAAAGCTTTAGAGAAGGCACTGAGGCTGTTTCTCACAATTAACATAAGTTGAAAGGTAAGGAAGCTTAAAGCAAGTACATTTTTCATTCAGTAGTATTTATCATCTGCTGACTACACTTTAGGGA
>NW_006198462.1:396554-397026 GCF_000334495.1 Tupaia belangeri chinensis | reverse complement strand
GGGAAAGAGCTCAGAGTGCTAAGCAAACACTGGCAAACAAAAGTCTGGATTCCCATTCTTGCAGAGCTCACAGATTTGTGAGGGGCAGACAATAATGGAATCAATTTTTAAAATCAGTGAATAATTATAAACATGACAAGTGTGTAAGGGAACAGTGTACTGGCTGTGCTAGTAGGTGTGCTAATAGATGTTCTCAATATTTCATGCCAGGTTCCTGGGCTCCCCTGTGACTGTGCTGCATGGGCGGGGGGCAGGGGGGGGAGTGCACAGGCCTGCCCATAACTTTTCATTAAGTTCCCATCTTGGAAGTTGTATTTGACTTGGAAATGTAGAGAGTTAAGGCGCCACAAAGCAATTTTTCACCAAAGGGCAATCTAGCTGGTGGATGAATGCCCCAGTCTTCCATTCTCCAGAAGAACAGTACTGAAATGAACTTTACATGGCTCCTTAGAAAGTCCTCAGCAGGCAAAAC
>NW_006198462.1:286678-396123 GCF_000334495.1 Tupaia belangeri chinensis | reverse complement strand
TTTACATGGCTCGTTAGAAAGTCCTCAGCAGAAAAAAAACAAAAAACAAAAAAAAAAAACTGTTTTCCATAGAGGTAACCACTATTGTCTTCTTCTCCTTATTCCACACTCGACTCTTTCGTCATTGCTTCCAGGAAGCACTTATTAAAAATTATCTAACTACATCAAGCCCTTGATCCAGGCTCTGCTTTGAGGGGAACCCAAACAAAGATCTTGTGAGAAAGAATAGAATGTAAGGAAGGGCGACCTAGATCTGAAGTACAAAGAGGTATCTAAGCACCCAACGAAGTCCAGGCACAGAGAATTGTGTGTGCAAATCCCAAGATATGAAAAGGATTGGTGCTTGAGAAACAGAGGGCAGCTCAAACATCTGGACAGCAGAGCCAGAGAGGCATGAGTGGCTGCAGACAGCCCTGGGAATGGAAGCAAACAAATATCTTGTCAAAATGTTCTTCTGGAGAAGCAAAGAATAAATAAGTCATCTTGTTAGTTTCTTGCTATTGGCAGTGAGTGACTTCGTGACTTGGAGAGATGAGTTTTATGCCAATAAGCTTCGTGGTTTTTCTAGCCTGGGAGAGTCTGTCATTCTTGCAGATGAGGTATTTGAAAATATTTGAAATATATTCTCCTTTCTCTCCCTTTCCCAAAAGCCCCACCGATTTTCCTAATATGCTCAGCATTAATTAAAAAATCCAAATTTCTTTTTATGATACACACGACTATCTCAAACTTGGGTCTGAATCTCAAGTCTGCTAGCTATAGATGCATGGTTGACCTTAAATTATACTCCCTCTTCTTCATTGTTAAAAGAAATAGCAACTACTTTACAGGGCTATTATAGAGATGATGTGAGCAACCATATGCATTAAGTACCTAATGCAGAATTCGTCTCATAGTAACAGCTCAATAAATATTTTTCTGCAGCAAAATTAACAGTGTACACATTAGTGTACTATCAATTAGAAGTTGTATCTCACAGATACAACTTCTTTTCAAGGTTGTATCTTTTCGAGGTTGTGGGGGTAGTAAACATATACAAAGCAAGCTTTGGAGCTGCCTAAGCACCCCTGGTGAAAGAAGTTGTGGATGCGTCTTGTGGCAGCTGCTGCAGCCTTAACATGCAGGAAAAAACATCCATGAGTTCAAGTTCACAGACCTGTGCATACTGGGAAATGCTCCACCTGCAATGACATCATCAGTGTATAGGATTACACATCCATCCAGATGCATACGGAGGAGATTAGCAGGTTGTGGGCATGGGTTTAAGGGCCAGTTTAAGACCTTTACCCTCAGTGGGGCTGTTCACATTAACCCATACTGGGTTAGTCAGACAATGTGATTCTCAGACTAGCATTGTCACAAAGGACTTCTAAGTGAAAAGAATATTGGTCATAAATGAATATCCCCCCAGTAAGTTATGAATTTCATACAAAGTATAGTTTATTAACTTTTCCGGACTATGTGCAAACATGTAGCCTTGTGTGTAATTGTCCTGTTTTTTGCTAGTTAACAGCAAAACTTAGTAAAGTTCTTGGTTAAACACAAACTTTGTGTTAAATCCAATCGAAGCCTCCATGGTAACATGCGATCTGGTTAGATTGTGACTGCTTCCAGGCTATGTTGGTGCATTTTCAGAAGAGCCTCCAAGAGAAGGGCTTCCTTCTGAAGCTGATTAATCAAGGGTAGCAAACTGTGAGAGCTTTACTAAAGTACCTTGAATTCTGGTTTTCTAACTTGCTAAAGTACCCTTCAGTTGATGCAGCATGTCTTGAATTAAATTCGAGTTACTGATCTTAAGCATTTGGTTTTTAAAAAAATAATTTTTTTTAATGGGTACAATGTGGTCAGTGGGGTTAAGATAGCTCCTTGAAATAAAAGTGATCGAAATAGGAACTCTTAGGTGAAACTGTGTGGATAAGTAATTTTACATTCCTACCAATTCATTTCTCAAAGAGTCATCACACTTTTATTGCATATTTGAAGCATCTTCTATGTAAGCACACTGGTGTATGAGAAAATTGCTGTTGGAAAAGCCGTTTTCATAGTTCATATATAAAGAAATCCCACAACATTATAGGGAGTATTGACCCACTGGTGCTCTTTCAAAAAAGAAGTATTCACAGCTATTGCATGATTTGTGAATAAAACACAGCATTAAAATGAGCATTCAAAACATTTACAAATTAACTGAATGTTTCCACATGGTACTTGCAATTTGTCTCCTTGTCCAATTTCTTCTCTCTCTCATTATTATTATTATTATTATTATTTTTGGTTTTGGAACTATCAGAAGGAATATAAGTTTCATTACTGACGAATAATTGTAATTCAGCAGTGGGTTAACAAAAGCATTCTTTTCCTAGAGTCAAACCATATACTGAGCAATAGTCAATTATTAAAATTATATCATGGGTTGCTGGAACACAAACTCAATCAGGACTTTACATAAATTCAGATTCACCTTTCCTTTCTTGTTTCCAGACTCAATAAATGTCAACCATGTAGGTAGCAGATGGCACAATCTCTGGCTCTTATTTTCTAATATGGCTTTTGCACAAAGGCATTAGAAAAAATAATAAGAACTTACATTTATTGAGTATTTACTGGGTGTCACTAGACTCTCACATGAACAATTGTATTTAATTCCAAAACAGGTCAATGTAACAGATATAATTTTTACTGTCAACTTCTGAAAACAGGAAACTGATGCACAAAGAAATTAAGGAACTTGAAAAATACACAAGCTGGTGAATAGCAAAGGAGGGACTGAGAGCCAGTGTTGTGTGTGTCTAAAACCCACTACTTCAACGACTAAACTATTCTGTGTTTTGTTCACAGCCAATTTTCTGAACCTTTTCTACTGTCCATCAAAACAATCCAATCCAAAAGAGTAGGCAGAATGGAACATTCTAATACTTAAATTCCTGCCTGTTTATAACTCTGGACACTGACTTGTATTTCATCAAATGTATGTACTGATACTGGTGTATTCTTTACCTTAGCAAAAGGCTTTTACACAACTGTATCATGACTGTTTCACTGTCGATGGCAATTTTCAGGTGCCATTGTTTTTAAGATGTATTCTAACTTCATTGTGAATGAAAATTTTAAAATGTTTATAATGTCTTAAAACCAGTGTAGCATAATAAATGCATATTAGTGTTGTCAAAAGTTATTGAAATGTGGTCTTGGTGGGGAAGTGGGGGCAGCAGGTGGATGGTGGTTAAGGCACTGGACTCCCACATGGCCAACCATGGTTTGAGTCCTGGACCAGAGACTTGCTTTTTCATTTTGTCTTTCTCTCTCTCCCCCTCTCTCTGTCTCTTGCTGGTAAGCACATGTACTCTACAACAGATTTTTTAAAAACTAATAATAATAAATAAAATTAAAATAATTCTTTAAAAATATAATCATGGCTTTATTCAGCAATCTGATTTTTATTTACATATCACTAACATATTATCCAAGGCAAAAATCAGTTTATCTTAACCTAACAAGTTTTCGAACCATGTGTCATGTTCATTGACCAATGGCTGTGACTCCCACTTAAACAGCTACAATCAGAGTCAGCCACAACCTTTCTTTTTCTAGAATTAAAAAAAAAAAAAAAGAATTATGGTAACTGTAGAACTTAGTCATTGACGACAGATTCCATGTCAACTTTTTTGGATAAAATATTTTTCATCTTTCAATGTCTATAAGAATCACAGAATCCTAAATCAGAAGACATCTTTCCATTCCAGTTCATCCAGATTCCCATCCTGGGTAGAAATTCTTGGTGGTAGAATATTGTCCAATCTAAGTGATGGTGATTTATGATATAGCAAATAAGCCGTTGATTCAGGGATGCAAGATACCATGTATTTTTTTCTTACAATATAAAAGATTCAAAATATTGGAAACAAATTACGTTGCAAAATCTCCACAAAATAAATATCTTTATTGCTTGCTACAAGAGGCAGCCACAGCATGGAATGCCTCAGGGTCTAGACTCCTCAATAATGATTGGTCCCATAGATCACCACTGGCTCCAGATTTCAGCCAGTCAGGCTGGTGAATACCTGCCTGTAGGACTTTGATTCTTTGCAACAGGGCAAGCACATCTGCTTTGCTCTATAGCAGCTCCTGAACAGCAGCGTCTTCAGTGTCTTCCCTATAAGTTCACTTTAGTGGTTATCACCAGCTGAGTATCTGGCCAAGACCATGTGTTTTCAGTTAGTGATCCTACTGTTCTGGTCAATACATTTCCACAATCCCAATAAAATACCAATTAGCCATCAAAAGTGTAACTGTGTCTGACTGGATTTTCTGCCTCCCAGTGCTAATGTGAACCTCTAAGCTCGAGTAAGTACATCCCTTTCATTGCTGTTGCCTGTTTCTGTCTTCCTGAGATCTTTCTCCCCACTCCTACCTGTAGTCATCCAACATTGATTTCGGTTCCACAAATTTATGAACTCCGATGGAATCCCTCAACTGCAGGGTCCTGGTTTCTCTTTTCAGTCAGCAAAGCACTGGTTTTATTTTGTTTGTCCTGTAAGTGACTTCATTATTTGTGTAATGCATTACAACTCCCTGTCTTCACAATTGTATTAACCCATAAGCTGTTTCCTGGGGCATGGATTTTCTCCTAATTTCTCCAGAGTGCCCACACAGTGGACACTAAGTCAATGCTCATTGAATCGAAGGAACAGTAGTCTCTGTCCAAATCCAAGGGATAATTACTCAACCAATAATTGAGTCACTGCTGTTCAGCAGCGCAGTGGGGTGTGGGTGGATGTTCCAGATACAAATAAAATGGAAGAATGCTAGATCCTGTTCTCTGATAGCATAAATCAACAAAGGACGTGATCAACTGAACAAAAGTTCTGTATAACATTATTAGTGACTTCTATGAGCCTCCTTCTTTTTTCTATTTCCAATGTGCACTTTTTTTCTTACCATCTACCTTCTATTTTCCATATAGGCTCTCTCTTCTCCACACTGATGACTACCCAAACTGGCCTACACTCTTACCACTTCATTCTGGACCACTGCAGTAGCTTCTTAGAGTCAGTCTAATATATCCTGCTCATCAGTATTCTCCAATGTTCACCAGCATCTGGAAAAAACACCACACACATTCCAGCTTGAAGATCTCACATATTTGTGTGACTCCACGCCACGCTCTGTGGCAGAATTGTTGCCTGATGCCAGTTCTCCCTGGTTGCATTGGAGATCTTTCCTGCTCTATTCCCAGATTTTCTGAGCAATTTTATATTTTCTTCTTCAAACCATCAGTGTCATTTCACTAAATAAATTTTTTGATGAGTGTGGATTTCAGACACTATAGGGGAAGGGGTGAGTAGTGGAGGAGGGTAGGAGAGACTTAGGTAGGAAGTATTTTAAAAGCAGAATGTAAAGCTCTCCAATGTAAAAGATGTATATGGTAATATTCTTGATTTGATAGTAACATAATACACATTTTTGAAAAACTATATTATGTACTATGGAGATGTAGATCAATTAAATATGATGTATGTTTATCAAATCACCACAGTGCATACATTAAATATTGCTCTCTACAATTTTTTTTGTTAATCTTAATTCAAAATCTGGGGTGGAGAAAATAAGAATTTAGGATCATATACATGAGCAGCTTGACAGAATGAGGGTGATTATCTGGACCTGGACACGACAAAGCTTTGAACCTGAAATGGGCATTGATGATTGGCCAAGGGTGTCACCTGGGGGTGTGTGAGAACAAAAGAAAATTCAGGTTCACATTTAATAAGCTGCATTTATATTTGCATTTTGAACTGAGACCATAGGTGGTGATGTGGGGAGAGGGGAAGGTACAGGTAGAGCATTGAAGAGAGAGAAAGCTCGCCAATCTGGCACATTTCTGAATTAACATAACTTATTTATCATTTTGATGATTTTCATAATCCTTTTTTATAAAACCAATATTGATTTATAAAACTGTTTTTCTGTTCTTGTTCTGGTGAGGATTATAAGGCCTTTCAGAATGAATAAAGTTATGACGATCTGCTCGGAATTGCTGTAGCAGAATACATCAGGCTGAACAATGAAGAAGAGGTTAATTTGGCTCACAATTCTGAAGTTGGGAAAGTCCAAGGAGCCCGATGCCAGTGTCTGGTCAGCTTCTGGTCCTGACCATGTGCAGTGTCATAAGAAGACTGAGAAGTGGGAGGAGAAGTGGGTTGTGTAAGGAGACCAAAAATGAGGAGGAATGTCCCTTTCTGGAAACCTGCTCTCACTCACTCCTGTGAGACCTATGCCATCCCACCAACCAGGCAGAGCTTCCCTTGCCCAACAGCTTCCCATTAGGCCCCCTCACTCCACACTGGGACCAAGCCTTGATATGAATTTTTATGGTGAAAAAAACCTCATCCAAACCATAGAATAATCTAAGTGATGTTGAGTTACCTAAAAATTTAAATTATATAAAACATTTGCATTTTTAGAAAATTATTTTTAAAATTTATTGGCTATAGTTACCTTGTTCTATTTGTACATTCATAGACTTATAAAAATATAAATACATTGAAATAATTCTTAAGTAAGGATGATGGGATATTTACTTTTTTAAGAACTTTCTATAACATTATTTTTCAACACATATTTATAAAAATGAAATGTAAAGGGTCTAGCAGATGGCATAGTAGTTGCATCATGGACTTCCACATGAGCATGGTTCAAGTCCCAGACTCGGTGGCTTGAAATCCATGCCAGGTACATGTGTGTGTATGCCAAAGATCCCAGGAGGAGAAAGGAGAAGGGATTGTGGAAAGGCCACAGGGGATGATTTTTCACTTTCTCTCTCACTATCTCTGTCTCTCTGTCTGTTTCTGGAAAGTGCATAGGCCCTAAGGCAAAAACGTCTGGATAAAAAGTAAAAATTTGGGTCTCTGAAGCTGATAGCAACTTGAGAATAGAAGACATATGTTCTTATATCTCCTTTTCAACTTTGGCTGTAATAATTTTTTTTTTTTTGAGAGATTTTTGCTATAGGGTGCGTGCGCTCGCCAGACAGACAGAGAGAGACATAGAGACAGAAAGCGAGAAATCACCCCCCAGGGGGGATGGTCACACCGCAATCCCTTCTCCTCCATTCTCCTCTCAGGATCTTGGGCACGCACGCACACGCGCCCGGCGTGAGTTTTAAGCCACCGGGTCCAGGACGCGACCCGCGGTCGACTATGTGGGAATCCAGCAACATAGCCATTACGCTAACTGCTGGTTCCCTGTAATGATTTTTTTAACTTATTTTAAATTTGTTAAAGTAAGATTAGAGAAGAATTAGCAACTGAATTGTGCAAAATTTCCATGCATGATAACCAAATATTTTCTTTAATACTGGAATGTTGCCATCAATTTTCTATACCTAATGAAAATAGTAGCATGTCATTCTATCACCAAAAGTTGGTCAAATAAAAACTCTCTTCTTCTAAAGGCATAAATTGGATCTGGATCTGAGTTTTGTGGGATGGTCACTAAGGGTAGGCTTCTTTTTGAACCGTGTTGCTTGTTTTTAAAGTCTAGGAAACGTGTATGCACGCACTTCCTTTTTGGTCAGTCACCTTTATCTCACTCTGCATGGCTGAGAGTCCTAGTCCTGAGGTCACATTAGGCATTAACCTGTGTAACTAAACTGCAGAGTGCCTTCATACTCCTTAGATAGTGGTCAAGCTGCTATCTGACATTTGCAAGTTCCTTTTTATAGAACAACATAATTTTAATGATGGCAGTATGCCTAATAAAAATGTCACGATTAAACTCTAATAAAGCTTTTGTAATGTTTGGCTGGGACTCATAGTATGTGGGGTTGTAATGTAGACAAAACACTCCTACACAGTGTCGCACTAGTTAAGTCTCCGACTGAATCAGCACCCTTCCTTAGGCGCAGGGCTTTCACTAGACTGCTTCTCCTCCTCTTTCATCAAAGTTCCCTGAAATAAATCCTGGCCTACAGATCAGTAACCTCAGCAGAAACTATTAAAAATCATGCAAGCGGAATTCAGCCACTGACTTCAATATCCTGATTGGGATGTCAGGAGTAAGAAATGTGCATGGGAAATTTTAAAAGCTGTCCAGAAGTTTATGGTGAATAATCAGACTGGAGAACCCATGTTCTGAAGGATATAATTCTGACCAAACCATAGAATAACCTAAGTAATGTTGAGCTACTTAAACATTTGAATTATATAAAACATTTGCATTTTTAGAAAATGATTTTTCTAAAATCCCAAATCTCAGCATTCACATTTTTCGTGTCTTACTTCAGTAAAACATAGTACCTGCTATAGCTGTCTACAACATGGTTATATCATGTTTTCACCATGCTCAGAAGTTTCTCTTTGGAACATGTGCTTACAGTCTAGGTGGTTTTTGGCAAGAAGTAGTAACTTCTGACAAAAATCACTAGGAAAAAGATAATCTCCCTCAAAAGCAAAGGATGACTTCCTTTATTTTCTTCCTCTTTTTTTTCCTTAAATACTTCCCTTCCTCTTTTGAAAATTCTTCAGTGAGAGGCTTTGGAATCAGACATATCTCAGTAGGCATCCTGGCTCCCCCATGTACAAGATAGGACATCTTCACCAAGATTTGTAACCCCTCAGTAACTCCATTTCCTTCCTGTGAACAGGATAATAAGATCTGAGGACCTATTTCTTGATAGTTTCAAGGGGAAATCATGCAGAGCATTTGGCATAGTATCTGATGTAATAGCAAGCATTTAATATATGTTAGCTATTAACATTAGCTATTATTTCTTTCTCCACAAATGCAAGAAAAGAGGCAGAACAGTTATACTGCATATGCAAAAACTGAAGCCTATATTTAAACTGTGGCTTGCCAGCTAAAAAGCCTTTAAGCCTCTCCTATTCCATCATGGTTAGAATAGCACATGGATTTTTAAGGCTGGAGCACTATGAAGGTAAGACAGATATTATTAGTAGAATGTAATTGTTGATGATGCCAATAACTAACTGATTATTTGAGATGAACTTGTCTAGGCCATACTGTCATCAAGCTTTTCTTTTTTTTTTCTTTTTTTTTTTTTTTTGCTATAGGGTGCATGTGCTCACCGGAGAGACAGGAAGTGAGAAATCACTCCCCAGGGGGGATGGCCATGCCACAATCCCTTCTCCTCCATTCTCCTCTCAGGATCTTGGGCATGCACGCACACGTGCCCGGCGTGAATTTAAGCCACCCGGTCTGGGACTCAAACCGCGGTAGGCTAAATGGGAGTTCAGCGACATAGCCATTACACTAACTGCTGGTCCCCTGTCATCAAGCTTTTCTACCAAAAGGTAAGCAACCTTGGAATTTAGATCTCTACTTTCTTTATGACAGAGCTTTAAATATGTAACAAATAAAACAATCACCTCTAAAAGGCAACCTTCAACATTGATGATGGTAATGTAAATAAGAGAAAAGGCTTATTTTATGAATTGGTATGATATTTACTTATTTCAGGCATGTACTTGGATATCCACTTGCCCAGAAAAAAAATTCATTAGGATCTTCCTATTTACAAGACATTTTGCATAATGTAAAGGATTAAGGATTTTGAAGTGAACAGAAAGAAGGCCCTTTCTTTCTTATAGCCTAGTGAAAGATGCAGATGGAGAGCAAACAATTGAACATAATCAGAATTACAAACTGTGATGCTAGTATGAAGGAAACATGCAGACTGTCAGAACACCATAACCAGGGCTGCCTGATCTAATGGAATAAGGTACTCTGCCTGATGTAATGGAATAAGCTCAAGAATCAGGCATGAATGAGGAAGAAGTTTCTAGTAGTGAGAACTATAGGGCAAAGGTGCAGATGTGGCAAGGACAGGGCTCCATTGAAGGAACGGAAAGACCAATATCACGGGGAACACCGCATAGGAGGGAATGAGGGGCAAGAGAGGAAACTAGAGAAACAGAGAGGGATGAGACTGAGGTCTCCACCTCAGTGCTATCAACATTTGGGGCTGACTGTACATGAGTTTGCTGTGGGAGCTGTCCTGTGCATTATTTCAGCAGCATCTCTGGTCTCCTTCCATTAGATGCCAGTAGCATCTCTCCTTTCAGTTGAAACAACCAAAAATGCTTCCAGATATTACAATATTCAAGATGTTCCCTGGTGGAGGAAGAAAGGGGGAGCTAAATCTCAAGATTAAAACACTGGATTAGAGCATGCAGAGCTCTTTAGGCCATAAAAGGATTTGGGTTTCGTGGACTTTTAAAATTGTATTTATTTCTTCCTTCCATGAGCACACACACGGGAGAGACAGAGAGAGAGAGAGAGAGAGAGAGAGAGAGAGTCTTCATAGGGTCCTAATGCTGTGATCCACCCTAGCCTCAGCCAATCTTGGAGCACAGGCACAAATATGCCTGCCATGTTCAGGGACTTCTCTGCATGTGAACCTAGAACCTTCCAACATGGGTCAGTTTTGCAGAGCATCGTGTTACCACTATGCTACCAACCTGCCCCAAGATTTGGGTCTTTTTTTTTGGAGGGGTTATTTTTTTCTATAGGGCGCATGTGTTCACCAGACAGACAGAGAGAGACAGAGAGACAGAAAGCGAGAAATCTCCCCACAGGGGGGATGGCCACGCCACAATCCCTTCTCCTCCTTTCTCCTCTTGGGATCTTGGGCACGCACACACACGCGCCCGGCATGAGTTTAAGCCACCAGGTCCTGGATTCAAACCGCAGTCGACTACGAGGGAGTCCAGCGACATAGCCATTACACTAACTGCTGGTCCCAAGATTTGGGTCTTTATGTGAAGAACAATGGAACACTCCTGAAGGGTTTTAGTAGACCAGTTAAATGATACACTCATGTAGCTAACACAAGAGTGTCTTCTTTTTCCTGTAAAATAGTAATTTTACCTCCTTACTTAGCCCCTTCCATCTATACCAAGCTATAGACTTCTATGTGGGATTATTTTTTTGTCTTATTTATTTATTTATCTATTTATCTATTTATTTGCAGTCATTCACTGTACATTAATACAGTAAACAAAATGAAATTTTCCATCCAGTATACATTGTATATTGGCTTATTTAAGAATATTACCATACATTTTATCATCAAGAAATAATTTTCTATTTCTTGTTTCTTACATATTTTGCTTTATTTTTCACTCCTTGATTCCCTCTCACCCTCTGCCAACTCCCTCACTTCTCATATACTGTCTCTGGTATGTACAGTTGTTTTTCATACATTTTTTTCCCACATTTTATTGATTCGCCAAAGATCTTAATTAATTTAAAAACTCTCATTAGGAAGCCCAGCTGATATATACATATTTGAATTCATGTCTGACTTTAGGCATAAACCTCAATGAGTAAAGTGAACATACTATAAAGCAGCACCTCTCTGGGACTATATAGCGTACTGGAGTCATTAAATAGATATTAATAGGTATTTTTAATGCATTTTTTAATTCAAAAAAGTTTTATTTTTAATAGATCAAAATAAAAAAAATGTTAAGAGAAATTTGCTTAAAACTTAAAGCCAGGAAAAAGGTTAGGTTTCAGTTCAAATAGTAGGTAGATGAACCTATCAACAGTTCAAGAGAAGACAGAAATCCTTAAATATGGAAATCAAAGCAACAAAAAAAAAATCAGTAATGTTTTAGTCTAAAGTAAAAAATTCTATTTCACTAGTTCAGACTCATGTAATTAATCTCTCTTCTATTGAAGTTGTGTTACTGTGGTCTGATCTTTCCATTTAAACTCTGGAAGTTAACATTCAACTCTGGACTTGTCCCTACCACTAGGCTGGCTATTCTTTTAGTTGTTTCAAGTACTCTTATTTCTGTGTGTCCAACTTCAGTTTTACTGGTATAGCACTTTCTTCAGCACTTCTTGGAGAGCTGATCTGGTGTTATTAAATTCTCTCAGGTTTTATTTATCTGAGAATGTTTTTGTCTTTTTTTCCATATGAAAGATCTTGCTGGATATAGTATTCTTGGTTGAAATTGTTTTTCACTTAACACTTTGAATATATTTTCCCATTCTTGCCTTGCTTGCATTGTTTCCAATGAGAGGTCCGACATTAGCCTTATGGGATATCCTTTGAAAGTAACTTGATGTTTCTCTCTTGCCAATTTTAATATCTTGTTTCTCTCTGTGTGGTTTTGATGTGCCTTGGGGAAGATCTTCTTGGGTCGATTCTATGTGGGATTCTCTGTATTTCTTGGGTCTAGATATTTGAGTGCCTCTCTAGTTTTGGAAAGTTTTCTTCCAGGATTTCATGAAATAGATTATCAATACCCTTATTAGTTTCTTCACCTTTTGGGATACCTATGATCCAGATGTTTGTATATTTAATGGTATCTAATATTACTTGCATTTCATTTTGGGGGGTTATTTTCTCAGAGTTCGTGGTGAATTTTTCTAGGTCAGAGATTCTATCTTTTACATCTGAGATTCGATCTTCTGCATGATCTAGTCTGCTTTTGATATTTTCAAGCAAAGTTTTGATTTCCTGTATTATAGCCTGCATCTCTTAACAATTCCATTTAATTCTTTTTTTATGATGTGTACCTATTTTAAGTTCTTTATCTGACATTTCTGTGAGTACTTTGTATTCTTTGTGGAGGAAAAGGAGTTATTCTTTTCCTTTAAAGGAGGTATATTTTCTTCATTTCTTATATTTCTAGTGCCTCTATGGTGGTTTCTGGTCATCTGATGGATTATATGTTTTTTCCTAGTTTTTGGAGTTAATTTGAGCAATCAGAGGAATGCAGAAGGAGGTAACCTGCAGTCTGTAAACAGTAACATTTTTCTCTCTTTGCACAAGTGATTCAATGAAAATTGAGGATTCATCAGATATTTGGCTACCGAGCACCTAGGCCTGTCTAGAAAAATCAGTGTATGGAGGCTAAGCAGAAAAGTTAGAAAGGCAAAAAGAAAAAGAAAAGGAATAGAAAAAAAAAAAAGAGAAGAAGAGAAAAAGATAAGAAAAAGAGAAGAGAAAAATTTTTTGTTAAAAAATGAAGACCACGCAGCTCTCAAATATGGATTGCTTCTGATTGGCTTATCCTATGGAGGCAGGATGAAAGGTAAGACTTAGAAAGACAAAGGAGCAGCAGAGAGCTAAGTTTATTTTTTTAAAAATTAAAAATATATAGAGAGAGATGGAAAGAGACAGAGACAATAAGTAGGGTTGTCTAACCTGACTCCTGGCTAGACTGGGGAGCAGGAGGGTGAAGTCTGGGCAGAGGGTCTTCAATGGTCGAAATCTTTATGTGGGATTCTTATTTCCGACAAATGAAATGCATACGCTCAGCTATCAATTATGTTCAAAGCATATCTAAACATTGCCTTTGAACATATTGTAGTGTCATGATAAAGTCATAATTATGATTTCTGCAGAATTTGTTTCCAACTCATATGTCAGTAGCATACAACTTTCAGAAAAGGTTTTTAGATGAATCGAGTGTGTATTCTGAATCTTACTTCAAAAAAGAGATATTGGAAGAACTTTATGACTTTTTTTTATTCATTAATAAAATGAAAAATAGCTTTTTTTTCATTTGGGTATAGTCTTCAACTTCTTTAATCTTTCTTAAGACACTAAAAGTGGCCTTGTTTTTACATTCAGGATTTAGCATTGACTTAAATGAAATGGGAAGATAATTATTGATTCTTCTCAAAAGGCAAAACTTAAGGGTGCAGGATGCAGATGAAAAGAAAAGGGAAAAGGGGCTGAAACTGCTGCTGAAAAAAATTAAAACAAAATAGAACCTGAAACAAGCAAGAAGAAAGTTCTAGAACCAGGCACCCACCTGTACTGTGGTCAGCTACAGTTATAAACAGAAACAACATACCTTGATTGGTGCAGTTCTGTGCTTGCCTTATTTAGGCATAAATTGTCACCCTTCATCCTGGGACTGGCTGAGGTGTTGACTACTGTGATCAGCTGAGGCTCAGTTGCTTGGACACCAGGATATACTCAAGTTATGTTACCTGTTGACTACACATCAAGCTAGGTTAGTATAGCATATACAGAAACTGCCTTAGGTCAAATTTTATCACCTACGTACAAAGGTCAGTGTAGGCCAACTTAATTCAATTTAACACAGCTGAGAGTAAGAAGAGGGAGGAAAGAATAACAGAAACTAAATCTAGCATGGAAGGGAGACATAGAGGAACCACTGCACTGTGCTTGACAAAGATTCAGTATTTATTGTAATGTTTCAGTAATATTAGTTTATTAGTAGGACTTTCAAACTTTGAGAAACATTTACTTAACAGTTTTTTACTTTTGTCACAAAAATGATCAAAAACGTGGGAAAAGGACATGAAGTGGAGTATATATTTTCAATATCTTATGGAGGTAAAAGTCAGTCAAAGTTTGTCTAGAAGAATGTACTTAATTAATCTCATTGTTTATCATTGACAAGTCTCAGATTTAATGTAGTTACTTAAGGATTAGATTTTTGTCCACTAAGATGAAAACAATTTGTTTAGTGAAATAAATGGTACCCACAACCTTATGACCTATAGGAAAATAACAAAGCTTTATTTATCTCATTTTATTATTTTTATTTTTTTCCCAGTACTTCAGATACCTACTCCTGAAGGCTACAGTGACCATGTATGGTTTCTGGGGGTGGCAGGGAGAAGGACAGACCCTCAGCCACTCTGCACCTGCCTCCCCACCCATGATGGGCAGTCGACTTCCAGGACTCTTTAAACCATCATGCCCGGACACTATAGGTACACGGATGCTAGAAGTGGAGGATGAGGAAGAGGTCCTGTAGCATTCCACCTGCCCTCCCCACTACCACCCCCCACCTCTGTCACCCCAATGAAAACCAATTAGCAGCAGCTGGCCCCAGTATGCCAAAACAAGACAAACTGCATGATGGTCCTGCAGGATGCTGCCATCAAGAACCCCCTGCCAGGTAAGTCAATAAATTCAACATTTGCTCCCTTTCCTGAAACTCAGAAGGGTTACTCTGGGATCCCTCCAAATCCCTCCCAACACCCATGTCCCAGCTCCTTGCAAGGAAAGATGGCTGAGCTGTGCTAATATGAGCCACACCCAAGTTCAAGGGAAGGGAGAAGAGCCAGAGACACCTGAAGCCCGGTGGGTGGGTGGTTGGGACAGACGATGGCCCAAAGCAGGAGACGGTGGGAGGAGGGAACCAAGGCTCCAAGCTCCTCTGGGACCCTGATCTGGGGAGTGGGTAAAAGGAGGCACTGTCCCTGGTCTCACAAGTAAACTGGAATTTGGGGTGGGGGGGTAGGGTGGGAAGGGGAAGTGTGGAATGAAGACTTCTAAAAAACATTTTAAATTAGTAATCATACCCCAACATTTAGTTGTTAAATCTAGCCTTCATTTTGTTTTGTTTTGTTTCGTTTCTGTAGGGGGGGCGGGGTGAGTGTACTGTTGGAGAGAGGAAAAGTGAAAAATCGCTCTCTAGGAGGAAGGGCCGAGCTTTAATCCTTCTCTTCCATTTCTTTCTTTTTTTTTTTTCTTTTCTTTTTATTTTAAATTTATTTATTTTACATTCATTCGCTGTGCATTATCACAGTAAGTAAAATGTGATTTCCCATCCAGAATGCACTGTATATTGGCTTAATCAAGGACATTACCATACATGTTATCATCAACAAATAATTTTCCATTTCTTGTATCTTATGTATTTTTTCTTTTTCTTTTCTCCTTAATTCCCTACTTCTCACCTTCTGCCATTTCCCACCCTCCTCCCACACTGTCTCTGGTATTTACAGTTGTTTCCAGTGCCTTCCCCCCAAATGCACACATTTTATTGACTCACAAAATATCTTAATTAATCTAAATACTTTCAATAATAAGTTCAGCTGATACATACATATATCTGTGAGCATATGTCTGACTTTAGGCATAAAACTCAGTGAGTAGAACATACTATAAAGTAGCACCTAACTGAGGCTATATAGCTTACTGAATTCATTAAATAGGTATTTTATATATTTTTTAATTTCAAAAAAATCAGTTTTAGCTTTATTAGATCAAAATAAAAAATATTGAAAAACAAAAGATAGAAGAAAATCAGTAATGTTTTCGTCAAAAGTTATAAAATTCTATTCCACCAGTTCTGTCTCATGTAATTAACCTCTCTTCTGTTGTGGTCCGATCTTCCCATTAAAATTCTAGAAGTTACCATTCAACTCTGGGCTTGTCCCCACCATTAAGTTGGCCATTTTCTTGGTGGCTTTTTGGATTCTTATTTCTGTGTGACTTTCTTTAGTTTTCCTGGTAAGCACTCTGTTCAGAATTTCTTGGAGAGCTGGTCTGGTGTTGGTAAATCTTTTCTGGTTTTGTTTATCTGAGAATGTTTCTGTCTTTTCTTTCTATATGAACAATTGTTTTTCTCTTTTCTTTCTATATGAAGATAATCTTACTGGCTATAGTATTCTTGGTTGAAATTGTTTTTCACTTAACACTTCGAACATATTTTGTCATTCTTTCATTGGTTGCATTGTTTCCGATGAGAGGTCCACTGTTAGCCTAATGTGATAGATATCCTTTGTAAATAATTTGATGTTTCTTTCTTGAAAATTTTACAATTTTAGTATCTTGTCTGTTGTTTTGGTCAATATGGCTATGATGTGCTTTGGAAAAGATCTTCTTGGGTCAATTCTATTTGAGATCCTTTGCATTTCTTGGATCTGGATGGTTAATGCCTCTCTAGGTTTGGAAAGTTTTTTTCCAGGCTGTCTTGGAATAGATTATCAATGACTTCATTAGTTTCTTCACTTTCTGGGATACTGATTATCCAGATGTTTGGACATTTAATTATATCTAATATTTATCATATATTATTCTCATTTTGGGGGGGGTGTTATCTTTTCAGTCTTTGCAGTGATTTTCTAGGCCAGAGGTTCTATCGTCTATATCTGAGATTCGCTCTTCTGCATGATCTAATCTACTTTGAACACTTTCAAGGGAGGTTTTGATTTCCTGTATTACAACCTTCATCTCTAATAATTCTGTCTGATTCTTTTTTATGCTGTGTATTTCCTCTTTCAGATACTGCAAGAACTTCCTCACCTCCTAGAATTCATTGTCTCTTTTCTCCTGCCTTTTCTGGAGTTCATTGTCTCTCTTCTCTTGCATCTCTGTTAGCTTTGTCACTGTGAATATTATAAATTCTTTTTCTGACATTTCCTCAAGTTCTACTGTACTATCTGTGGATGATGAGGAGTTGTTCTTTTCCCTTGGGGGAGAGATATTTTCTTGGTTTCCCATACTTCTTGTACCTCTGTGGTGGTTTTTGGTCATTTGATGGATTATGTGTTCCTAATTTTTCTCCACTCTAGATCTTAGGTTCTGAAGGGTGAAGCCTGAGCAGAAAATTTTCAGTTGTCCAAACCCCTGGAAGTGATTGCTCACAGCTCAAATGCAAATGACTTTTCAAAGTGCTTGTGCTTGGCCTTTCTACTCTAGTCTTGGGATCTGGAGAGTGAAATCTGAACAGAAAATCTTCAGTTGTCCTAGCCCCTGAAAGGAATTGTTCACAGTTCAAATGCATATGGCTTCTTTCTTCTCAATTTCTCATTTCAGGATTTTGGTCTTGCAGGCTGATATCCCAGAGCTATTTTTCAGGCTACCAGGTCCACATGCATAATGGGCCATGTGGAATCCAGGTGCCCTAACCACCTGCTAACCCAATCTCCTAGTATTTTAAGTATTCTTTGAACTAGTCATAGCATCATGTCAGTTCCCTCATTAATACATGGGTTAAACACAATCTTTTACAATTGTAACTTCTACCTTCTGATAGTTAAACTTTAACACTTTGAAAATATATTCTGGAGGAAGTTTCTCATTTCTAATTCTGAAAGAAAGGGAGTACCCACTGACTGGTGATATGGTTTGGACTTTAGGACTCATGAGTGAGTTTCTTTACTTGTATCACTGGCATGTTAAGTTTGTTCTCTAAACTCTGGTATAATTACATAAAATTCTTAAATTCCTTGAATACTTCATCCTCATTCATTAAACACCTCTACCTGAAAGTTTTGTTCTCTTTACTTAAAATGATCTTTGTAACTGGTGGGAAAATGATGGCATCTAGAGTGAATGGAAAGGAATAAAAATGTCTTGCAGTGGTGGCGGCATGCCATTTGCTTAAATAGTAACGATTTACTTTAACATATGGTCTTCTGATCCCACACTTGCAGTTCAGCAAATTCTCTTATTTGGATACAAAGCAAGGTCTGACTTGCCCTAATAAAAATGAAATCCTGGGAATTTATTGGCAATATTTCCACATCCATAAGAGCATGATAGTCTTTATCAATACCCTATTTAAAAGATAGGAATTAGATTTGAATAACCAAGCACTTTTCCATAACATAATGTGAGTAAACTAACATCAGTGATCAGAAAAAAAAGAAAGAAAAAGAAAGAAAGGAAGAAAAAAGGCCTTCGATGCAGATTTCCAGGGTTTGACATTTGTCTAACAATGGGGTTCAAATTTGAAATGTAGTGACAAATTGTTTTTTATAAAGGTTCTACTTTAATAAACTTTAATACATGCAAAGATATTCAAAACTATTAGAAGGATGAATCCCTAGAGACAAATTAGAATAAATTAAAATATTGCTCAACAATGCAATTAACCTTTCAAATTACAGAGGATACCAAGTAATGTCATACTGTGCTCCTATTACCTTAATAAAATACTATAGCCATAATGATTGTACTGAAATTATACCATCACTAGGATTTTACCAGGGTAAGTTTTAACATTATGGTCACTTGGCAGTGACATTTATTATACAGAAATTGAAAAGTTCAGGATAAAGTCATTCACTAACCATCTGGGTTATTTCAGCATAAACACCCAGTTTTATTTATGTGTTTATTTATTTCAAAATGAAAAGAAAAAATCACACAAGTATTGTTCAAAAGCTTGTAATTAGGTAGATTTTAATTAGATGGATATTGTGGCCTTTAGTTAAATAGAAATACTCTGGTTCGTAGGTTGAACATATTTATACTATTAGCTTGAAAAATATGTACTGCTTTCTTTCTGTAAATATTTCTACCTAAGACTCAAGCAAGAGACCTTACTTTTCTTTCTCTGAATCAAGGGTGATCATTAAAAAGAATTCTAATTCAGTGCTTTGCTTACTTTCCTATCAGCGATAACTAATTCCACTGCAAATATCTTACAGCTGGATACCAACATTGTATAGTATCTCATAAACTAAGAGGTGGAACTACATCTGTTATAATTTTGAGGAAATTGTTCAATATACTTATTTTTTAAATTTATACACTTATTTTTTAAAAATATTTTTGTTTTAGGGGTGTACAATTGCTGGAGAGAGAGAGAGAAAGTGAGAAATCAACTCCCAGGGGTAATGACTATGCCACATTCTCTTCTCCCCTCACTCTCCTCTCAGGATTTTGGGCACATATGCAGACACGCTCAGTGTGTTTTTTAAGTACCAGGTCTGGGACTCAAACCATGTAATTGGTCATGTGGGATCCCGCATGTTAAATACCATGCCACCTTTCTTGCATGAGAGAGACAGACAGATAAACAGGCACCCCCAATAGGATCTCAACACTTTTTTTCACCCATAGTCTCAACCAGCCAAGATCATGGGCATGCAAAGACACCTGGTGTACCAAGGGAGGTCGCAGGATGCAAACCCAGGACCTTCCCATATGGTCCAGTTGCATTATTGCTGTGCCACTGCCTGGCCTCATACTTAATTCTTAATGTGAAAATATTTCATCAATCTTTTTTTTTCTTTCAAAAGAAGAGAAATAACATTAATGAGCACTAACTCTAAACAGACAATGATGTATTTTATGCTGTATGGAACAGTTATTTTTACGTTGGGGGCTAGTAGAGTGAGGCATGGAGAAGTTACATAACCTGTCCAAGGACACACTGTGAATAAACAGCAAAGCTGGTAAGCAACCTCAGGATGCTAGCTGCAAATCTTACGCTCTTTCAGCTGAACCATGCTGCACTCAGTTCAATGAACAGCACTTCAGTCTCTGTTTACCCTTGACTTTGGCTGAACTAAGGTATCTCTGATGATTATTGGATGGTTTAGAAAAAGATCTTTTTGTCATGCTCTGTATTCATCCTTTTCCAGTAACATTTCAACTGTGGTATATCTAACTGTGTTCTGACAGAAGAAGTAGAAAAAAGAACTTGTTCAAAAACAGATGATTCTTATTCCAGAAAGCCTGGTAAAAATGGTCCCTAGCTCTGCCTCCATTTCCTAGCTCTATACCACCCCTTCCACTTCTGTTCCTGCTGCTTCTCTTTTGGCTTCTGGAATATAATTATATATTTCCCTGGAGTCAAAAGCTCTTCAGATTAAATCACCAAAAAAAAAGAAAAGAAGATAAATATAGTATAGGACCTCAACTTAAATAAAATAGAAGAAAGAGTGAAACCTAATAAATCAGGACATTACTTTACTCATTTATTTATTGAACATAGGTAGAAAGATTAATAAGAAATTATTATAACTCAGGAGATTAAAACATGTAAACAGTTAAATAATCATGGTATAATATTAACATTCTAACAAAAGCATACACATATTATTGTAGGAGCTCAGAAGTTGGAAAAAAGGATTTTGCCTAAAGAGTCTAGTGGTTCTTCAGAAATACATTAATTGAGCTGGTTTTAGCAACAAACCAAAAGAGTTTTACCAGGGAAGCAGATGCAGGAGGCATTTTCAGCAGATGGAATAAATTGAGCAAAGACAAAGAGAAGCAGAAAAGTATGAAGACATTTTGAAAATACTGAACTGTTCCTGTCTTTAGGTAGTACATGGACTAGGGTAAGGAGTATTTATCTACAGATTTGCTACTGTCAAGAGTTTGAGTTTATACTGTAGCCAAAGGAGAACCAAGAAAAGAAACATGAAAGGACATGTCTCTAATCCTAAGAGAGATGTGGATGGTCTTACCTATCCTGTTAGATTTCTTACACAGTATCAAGTCATACTTATATGACTTAAGGAGAAGAGCTATTCCTCTCAATGGGTATTTGTGATGTGAAAGGGAAATAAATGATCTTTTCTTCCCATTTCTCCAGTATTTTCAAGAGAAACCAACTAATACTATGAGGACATACCAAACCATCCCTTCTAGACACTGGATTTTTTTGTTTATTTGTTTGTTGCTTTTTAGACAAACCTTCCAACATTGCTATCATGATCCTCCTTTCTCAGTTTCCCAAATAAGCTGCAAGTAGCTGGGACTATAGATTGTGTATTTCTCTGTCCAACGTTTAGGGTAGGACAGAAATTGAACAATGCCTCTCTTGAAGCCTCAGCCTGGTTAGTAGCATCATCAGCATATACTACTATGTCTGCTTTTAGCAGAATTAGAAGTCAAGTGTATGTACTATACATACTTTTCCTCCATGAGGACTAGAGTCAGCCTCTTAGCCATATTGGTCGCTTTGTCCTACATACTGCCTAAGTCCATGGACTTGTCTCTTAAAATGTTTCAACAAGGCCAAGCCTGTACATAAAGAATCAAACACTCTGCACTGTAAGTGGGAGCATGACTCGATGCAGTACGACTTGAGTTTAAATTCTGACTGACTGCCTTGGGCATGTTGCTTAATGTCTTTGAAACTGGTTTCTTATTTGTAATGTGAGAGTAATGATATTTATCTTGCAGGGTTCTTGAGAATTAAACATGATAGTACATGGATGATAGAGCTTCAATAAATGCTACCTTTGCTGAAGAGACTTAATTTTCTTTCCTTCACCTTATAAAATATTTCCTTCCATGGTGGTGTTGGTGGGGGGGAATCAGGCAAGAGGGAGAAGAAAGTTTAGCATGTTATACATGCTAATTACAACTGGGATATAGCATATTTTCTTTGCTTTACTGAGATTTCCTGAAATCAAATGACATTATTCCCCATTCCTTACTAATTAGTCATTCACTGCTTAGAACAGTAGTGTTGCTATGTAATAACATGAAATAACCAATTGTCTAGTTAGAAACTAAGAGATTTATGCCTTAGTGAAGCTGGCAGAAAACCCGTAATTTTCTATTTCCTCTGAGAATTTTTTTCATTTTCTTTAATTATGAAGCAGAAGCAGAATATTTTCAACATTAGATCATTTCACACATGTTGACTTATTTAAATACTTCTACCACTGAGGGTCTTTGGCAAAAACTAAAATTTATTTCTCTACTTCAATTAGCAGTGGTGAGGTTTTCCCAAAGATTGTCAACTAACAGTTTACTAGTATCTCTTGGTTCCAATTTAAATTAGACACTATTTTGGCAAAGGTCGTCTTGAATATCTTATTTATCTACCTTCCATTTAGAACTACAATTTTATGTGTAGAATATAGGTTCAATTAATATTTAGTTAATGACTATAAGATGCAATACCATTGTAAAGATAAAACATGTAGTTAATCAACTGCTTGTACTTGAGAGTGTGGTGGTTGTCTGTTTTCCAAGGGCTCCTTCATGAGTAGTACCATACATAGTATTAATGCAGACAAAAAAAAAAAATGGAAAGAAAATATTTCAGAGTGTCTATGGCATGTTATATTTGCATTGTTTTCTGGGAATGCTGCATCGATTTAACATTCCTTAGTGGGTTGGAGAGGATGCACCACAATGAAGGAATTTAGTTTTCATCCCAAGATATCTCATTACATAGACGCAGATATTCCAAAATTGAACATTCAAAACATTTCAAGCACTTGGATAAACTATACTCTGTGAGGGTATGCAGCCTATAACAGGAGGCAGTTTTCAGAATGCCTCATTATTCACTTCATTGCAAACCAGTTGACACATGCCTTGTATACAAGGGGCTCCATGAAAATATTCATGGGGCACGGAAAACATCCTGACCCTGGCTAGGTTATGCAATGCTCATTTGATACAATATTTATGGCTTGCCCAGTATTCTCTCTGAAGTAAACCAGACTGCCTTCACTGAAGTTTCAACAAGCCAGCACATCTTCCAATAAGCAAGTTGGCTTGGTGCATCATGTATACCAAAGTCACACATGACAGCAACAAGATCCTAAAAGTGTATACTCTGAAGGTGCTTATCTCTGACTGTGAGACTTTAACCACATTCCTACATGCTTACACAAATATCACCACATTTTATAAAATAAATAAATAAAGACACTCAACAAGACTGCGACACAGTTTGTCTGTATTCACCTACATTTCTGTCTCTGCTTTTCCTTTTCCCCCAACATTTGGGCTTTACAGGACCAAGGCCCATAATAGATGCCAACAATACTCTACCTGGATTACAATATGATGGGATTGTTGTTAAGGAAAAGTACCATATATCATGGAAGTATGTTGGAGAGACATGACCTCTACTGAGGGAAGAACTAAAGTTCTAACCAAGCCTTGAAGGATAATTAATTTTCCAAATGAGAGTGGGAGGAAGTAGTAACAATAAAATTAATTACTCCTTCCTGGAAATAGGAGTAATTAAGGGATACAAAGAATTGGATGCAAGATTCAGGTCATGACTGAAAAAAAATTAAGTGTATGACTTAACTGTGCATATGGTACAGAAATTATATAAGAGGGCAAAGGTAGGGGTAGCAGAAGATAAGACGGGGAAGGTCTAGACATATAAAATCAGGCAGGAAATCATGAATTATATGAAAGGGTGGGCTTTTTCCTGAGTATTGGGGAAATCACTGAAGACTTTAAACACAAAAAGTCTTGACTAGAGCTGCTTTTTAAAAAGATGACTCTGACTATAGTGTGAAAAAAGTTTTAAGTAAGCTAAAATTAAAAGTACTGAGACCAGGTAGGTGTCTGTTTCAGTAATCCAGGCAAGAGTTCCTGTGGGTAAATTCATGAGATAAGATACATCACTATAGTGTTTAGAAACTGGCAGGATGAGGACAAAGGAGAGAAAAATAAATGAGAAGAAAGAGTAACACAAAGGTCAAGCTTTTAGCATGGTGATAGTATGCCATTCATAAAATAAATGCAGGTCAGTTTTTGACATCTTCAGTTTGAGATATATCTTGAAATGCTAAAGGATTCAAGAGTAGAGATCTAGAAAGCAGATACATAAAGGTGACCAAAGCACTAGATAGATGTCTGGCTTGGTTTAGAGATGTGTAAATCATTACTGTAGAACAGGTCATTGAATCAGTATTCATGGATGGAACAGGCTGGGTGTATGTGACCCAAACCTGGCCTAGCGTCAGGTTGGGTCCTACTTACCCAGTCTGTGTTCAGATTTAGTTTCTAAGTTACACTACACTATAAATTCTAAAGGGAAAAGAGCCAAATATGCTTCATTCAGGTGCATGTGGATGTTGACCAAATATTTGTTGAATGAATGAATGAGTAGTATAAGGAAAAAACAAAACAATAGTATCCATACAAAAGATGAAGAAGTAACCAAGAAGGTAGTACAAATACCAGTATTTTTCAGTATCAAACTGCAGGAAGAGAGGTGTCAAAGGAAAAAGTCATCAACTGAGTCATCTCTAACAGAGAGGTCAAACAAAGAAATGTTCAAGACATTGGACATACCAATTAGCTTTAGCAAGAATGAAGGTTGTTGCTTATCTTGACACATATTTCAGCCTGGATACTTAGTTATGCTACTTTAATTCTTTATTCCATTAAGGTAGCACAACTTAATCTCTGTTCTTTTGGAGGCTCTTCCTATCTTCTCAATCCAAACAAGTTTCTGAGGCAGTTTAGCACTTGAGAATGTTGGGAGGGTGGTCCTCACTCATTGATGTATGCTAGATGCTTCTTAGACATTCTCTGTCCATGTTTAAAGGGCCTCTTAAGTCCTGAGGTGCCACTGGACTTCTATGCCACATTTTGGGCATGAATATCAGTGGATCTATTGTCTAGATGCAGTAGGAAAACATTTCCTTTCTGGCCTTCCCTCAAAACTATGCCTAGAGAGCAAGGTGCATTCTACCATTGCTCTTCTTGATCTAGAAACCTTACTTGGGAATTGCCACATGTGCAGGGCTTTGCTTTCATTGTTTCTTTTCTTTCTTCCTCTTAACCCAAAGGCACCAGTTTTTTTGGTTTGTTTGTTTTTTGCTTTTTGGGTTTTTTCCTTTTTCTTTTTCTTTTTTTTTTTTTTTCCCAGGTGCACAGGTGAGTTTAACGCAAACGCCAGGAAACCTCGAGGCCCTTTCCAGGAACATAGCAGTCTGTAGTTGTGCTTGGAGATGTCCTGGGGTCCATCCTGAGACTCAGATATGGTGCTGGCATACCAGAGGCATGGTAGACAGCTGCTCAGTTGTCCTTAAACTTGCTGTTGATGTAGGGGACCCAGTCCAGGATCAGCTGCCAGTCAGTGGGCCAAACCAGCCCCCATGGTGCCCACAGCACCCCACATGCCAACTGTGGTGATCCTGTTCTTGGCCAGCTGCGGGTAGCAGGGGCCCAGAAACCTATTCAGCATCGCAATGGCATCTGCACCCGTGAGGTTACCCTGTCTGGCTGCAGGGCCACACTGCCAAAGGCATTTTTTTTTTGAGAGTTTTTTTTTTTTTCTATTGAGTGCCTGTGCTCGCCAGAAAGACAGAGAGAGACAGAGAGACAGAAAGCAAGAAATCACCCCCACCTCCACCTCAGGGAGGATGGCCATGCCGCAATCACTTTTCCTCCATTCTCTTCTTGGGATCTTGGACACACATGCACACGTGCCCAGTGTGAGTTTAAGCCACCGGGTCTGGGACTTGAACTACATGCGAGTCCAGTGAGATAGCCATTATGCCAACTGCTGGTCCTGCCAAGGGCATCTTTCAACAGGGCAAGCATAGTAATTCTTTTATCTGTTCCCATTTATCCTGTCTACGATCAAGCATATTTTTTACAATGGAATTAAAAGAAGACTCAAAGGTATATTCTATTTTAATTTGTGTTATTTAATTAATTTATTTTTAATGCCAGAGAGCTTGTGTGTGTAGGACAAGGAGAAAGAGAGAACTTGCAAATGGGGCCTAGTCGTACTGCAGTTCTTTTCTCCTCTATTTCTTTATCCCATTAAGATCCTGGGCACAAACATGTGCCTGGCATTCTTTGATCAAGCCACCAGAGCCAGGGTTAGCCATGTGGACTCGAACTCCCTCGTACCACATTTTGCTGTGACACTACAGGGCTGGCCCTCAAAGGCACATTCTAATTCTTCTCTGGTCTACCAATTTCTTGAGGAAATTGCCAGCTTAAATGAGAATAAAGAGAAGTGTGAAATATTATTAGTAACCCTTTGACATTAATAGCTTAAAAATAGTTCCATTATATAAAAGGGACAATACTTTTTTCAGAATTGTGACTATGAAAATAAGAACATGGAAGCTAGAGGCAGTTTGGGTTTGACAAAGTGCTTCATTTTTATTAGAAAGAACAGACTTAAGTATATTTAAGTAATAATGGGTGAGAGGAGTCAATAGAAAGAAAAAAGTAGAAATGGGAGGAAAGAGGAATTTATCAATAGCACGAAGTCCCTATGAAGGTAGTAGGAGCTGCACATCACTGTGGACTCTAGTAATCTTAGACTGTAAGAGGAATGACTTTTACAATGCAGAATGGAAAAAGTATAGCTATATAGGTTTCCCAGTGGGAAACATAAATATCCACTGTGATATTTCTAATTTCTAATTTCTCAATGAAGCAGAAGGCAAGCCAACTCACAGGGGTTTGAGTTTGGAGAGAATGAAGTTTGGAAAGGAAAGAAGATAATCAGAGTTTTGAGGACCCAGATGGAGCTGCTGACTATTTTTAATGGCACTTGTCATAATGATTCTGTAATTTTCTGCAGCAGAGGTTGGCAGTATAGATATAGGCAAGGAGCAGGCAAACCATAAAATTGAATCTAGTTTGGGGTTTTGACAAGTAAGCATAATGGATGGACAGCAGAGTCTTCTTAATTTGCTTATTAAAACTTGGAATAATAGATTGTAGTTTTCTTAATTTGCTTAGAAACAGTTCACTATCTTGCTCAAATCCAATATTTCTCACCTCCCTCTTGAATTTGACATCATAAAATTATATATTTACTATATCCCCATAAGCCTAAAAGCCCTAAAGAATTGTAGCAGCTGTAAAGCAAATGTAATTAGAACTGAAGTCTGATTTAGTGAGGCATATGCTGTGAAAACAACCAAGAATTCGCTGGGATACAACAGAGAAGTAGAATTTGTGTTTATTAAAAATGAAAGAAAATGATGTTTACAAAAGTTTTAGTAGCAGCAGAGAGATTGTGAGCAAGCCATGTCCTGTGTTGGCTTCTTATAATTGAGACTACATTTTAATGATTTGGAATGTAAGCTATATATTCTAGGGTGACATGTCCTCGTTTGACATGAAAGTGCACTCTAATGAATACATTTGAGTTTCAAGATTGGAATATATGTTTCTGTTTCTGTGATCCATTATAATTAAAGCCAATGATTTTTTAAAAAATAAATAAGTAATAGATGAGTCTATTAGTACTCTAAAACATTCAGCGATAGAAAACTATACACATTTTCATGGACTTTTTGAAGATTCTCTCATATGAAGTGAACATTTTTCTTCTTTTCCCTCCAATCTCATGCTTCATCCCTTCTCCAGAAGTAACATTGGTGTGACAACTACTTACATTTATATATAAATTTTCTCTAATCACCTCATATCTACAATGTGTTCTCCAAAAATGTCATGCCAATTAACGTTGCCACGAAGAGAATATTAACTTTTCCTATACTTACTTAAATTCTGAATGTTTTAAAAAAAAAAAAAAAAGGACCAGCAGTTAGAGTAATGGCTATGTCACTGGACTCCCATGTAGTCGACCGCGGTTCACGTCCCGGACCCGGTGGCTTAAAACTCACGCTGGGCGCGTGTGCGTGCGTGCCCAAGATCCTGAGAGGAGAATGGAGGAGAAGGGATTGCGGCGTGGCCATCCCCCCTCGGGGGTGATTTCTCGCCTTCTGTCTCTCTGTCTCTCTCTGTCTGTCTGGCGAGCACATGTGCCCTATAGCAAAAACCTCTCTAAAAAAAAAAAATTCTGAATGTTATCTCTCAAATTTAGTCTTCTTTTAAATTTTAATATTATGAGAGAAAATTGTATAGAATTTGCATTTTTCTGAATACTAGCGAGACTGATCATCTTTTCATTTGTTTTTAGGGATATTTGTATTTCTTTTGTGTATAATTTTTGTCTTTCATATAATACTATGTGTCCATTTTTTCAATTATACTGTCTTTTTTCATGTACTTAGAAAAGATGGATGGTGATGGAACCAGCAGGTGGTATGGTGGTTTGGGAGCTGGACTTCCACATGACTAGCCATGATTGGAGTCTCAGACTTGGCAGCTTGAAAATTATGCCCCCTATGTGCTCGTGTGTGTGTGTGTGTGTGTGTGTGCACCCAAAATCCCAGAAGGAGAATGGAGGAGAAGGGATTGTGGCATGGCCATCTCACCTGGTGGGTGCTTTCTCAATTTCATTCTCACTGTCTCTCTCTAACTAGTGCACGTGCCCAATGACAAAAACCTTTAAATAAATGGTAATCTTACCTTTTATAAATGGGTATTTTATTTATTTATTCAGATATTCTTTATGCTCAGTTTATGGTTTTACTCAAGAAAATTTTTGCAATTTTTTTTTCTAGAGAGCACATGAGCTTGCCAGAGAGAAACAGAGAGAGAGAGAAAGAGGAAGTGAGAAAACACCCCCCACATAAGGAATAATCATAACACAATCCTTTCCTCTCCATTTCTCCCTGCCTTTGGGTTTCGGGCATGCACATACCCAGTGTGTTTCTCAAGATGCCTGGTCGGAGACTCAAATCAGGTAGATGGCCATGTGGGATCTAGCCAAATTAACCACCACACCACAGGGAGCCCACAAATTTCTTTTTCAAGTTTTCTCAAAGTGTCTTAAATGTGTTGTTATTATAAATGTTTTGATTGATCGTCACTGCTATATCACAATTTTTTAGATTCTTAGTTTTAAGTGGTTTCTTTCTCTTGTTAGCTATAACCGCTTTCCAGTGGATTCTCTACGGATTTCTAAGTAGATAATCTGTGCTGTCTACAAATACCAATTCTAGAACCCTTATTTTGTTTTCTTATTTTTTGCATTATTAAGACCTGTTTTTGAATCACTGTGCAGATAGCATAAATTCTTGCCTTATTGTATTGGGAGTGTTTCCAATGTTGCAAAACTACAGTGCTTGCTATTGGTTTATGGTAAATAATATTTTTCAAGCTAAAGAAGTGTGGTTTTTTTCCTCTCAGTTTGCTCAAAACTTTAGATTTTTAAAAATTTGAGTGTGAGTTTGGATTTTTAAATTTTTAAATTGCATTAATCAAAGCAATTATATAGTTTTTCTTTGACGTGCTAATAAATCAAGGGGATTGCATTTAGAATCTTTTTTTTTTTTTCTGAGAGAGTTTTCTTTGCTGTTGTGTGCATGCACTCACTAGAGAAACAAACAGAAGGCAAGAAACCACTTCCCATGGGGGATGGCCATGCCATAATCCCTTGTCTTCCATTCTTCTCTTGTGATTTCAGACACACATGGACATGTGCCTGGTGTGAGTTTTAAGCCATCTGGTCCAGGACTCGAACCACGGTCAATAACGTGGGAGTCCAGTGACATAACCATTACACAATCTGCTGGTTTTATAATCATTTATAATCTTTCTAGGGAAATACATTTGGTTTTTCTTTGTAATTGCAATTAGAATTTCTCTAATGTTAAGTGTTTTTTTTTCATTCCTGGGATAAAATCTACTTCATGTTTTAGACTTTGATATCTTGTATTCTATTTTCTTATAATTAACCTAAGGCTTTTATGCTTACTTTTTAAAGTGAGTTTTGATCTATGCGTTTTCTTTCAGTTCTATTTATTTTTTCTTAATTTGTTATATGGTATATATGCTCTCTGGAGAGACAGAGTGAACGAGAGAGAGGGAAAGTGAGAAATCACCCACCAGAAGTGATGGCTACATTTCCATTCTTTCTCCTTCATTATCTTGTTGAGATTTTGGGGCATGCATACACCTGCACCTAATGTGTTTTTCAAGCCTCTGGGTCTAGGGCATGAATCATACAGCTGGCCATGTGGAATCCAGCTGCCCCCAAACCATGCCACTGGCTGGGCCTCAATGCCATTCTAATATGGCCTTAGATACTAGACTCACTTAATGAGTTAAAACTTTTTCTGTCTCTCTATGCTTTGGAGTGATTTATAAAGCATTAAAATTTACCATTCATTGAAATCTATCCAGATCTGTTGTCTTTTTTTTTTTTAAGTTTTTTTGTCATAGGGTACAACAAGAGCAAATAGAGAGAAATAGAGAGAGGGAAAATGAGAAATCACCCCCTGCCCTGGAAGGGTGGCCATACTGCAATCCCTTCTCCTTTATTGGGTTCCTAGATCTTTGGGCATGCATGCACATGTGTCTGGCATGATTTTCAAACTGTCGGGTCCGGGACTCAAAGTATGGTCAGCCGTGGGGGAGAAGCAGATATTTTACTACCTTTTCAATTTCTTCAGTTATCATTAGTATATTGAATTTTCTATTGTGATTCAAATTTGGTAACCCACATTTTCCTAAAAATTATTTGTCTAATTTATATATTAGTCAATTAATTTATTATACTGATATTTTATTTTAAAATATCTTTCATATCTCTATCTAAGCCAGCTTTCAAATTCCTAACACTATATGTTTATATAATGTCTTTCCTCATTTACTGATTTAAATTCCCAGGGGGCATATGCACTCACCAGAGAGACACACACAATCACAGAGAAAGCACCATCAATGGGATGTGGTCATGCTACAATCCCTCTCCTTCATTTCCACATCCTGTTGGGACTTGGGGCATGCATGCATTCAATATGGGCTGTTCTTCAGGGGAGAGTAAATGAGCAAGCCAGTTCAAAATGAATTTTTATTTTTTCTTTTCAGACTTTTAAGAAGAAGCCAGACCACTTTCCATTCTTTTTTAAGCATATCTTGAAAGCAGCATTAGCCGAAACTGATGGTGAATTTTCACTCCATGAACAGACAGTCCTACTACTTTTTCTTGATCATTGCTTCAATAGTTTGGTAATTTTGCTTTATGTCTTTAGGTGAATTGTCACGTTTTCTTGTCTTTTAGATTAAGTTTACATGGAATTGCTTCTATAGCCAACATTTCATTCATAATAATGGAGAATAAGGATAATGCTAAAAACTTGATTCTAGGGCCACTTCTCAGTAAACCTACTTATTAAGATAAACTCACTTTTTAATAGATTTGAAGTTAATATTTCCTTTTTTCTAACTAGACTCCAAGGAAAATAATAACGGTAACTCCTGAAGGAAAGCACAGAAATGAGAAGCAGCAGAGTCTGGTTAATACAGACTTTGAGTAGTGAGCTCTATGCTACAAGCTCCATACAAAAATGTAGTTTCACTTCTTTTTAGTTATGTTTCATACACAGGTTGGCTGTCAGTAAGAGAGAGGTTATTTGTGTTGACTGATTAAGGATGATTTTGAAAATCCCTTGTTTTGTATGATGCAATCTCAACCTTCTTAAAGATTATATTTTAGGGTCAGCAGGTGGCATAGTGGTTAAGGCGCTTGAGTCCCACCTGGCAGACTGAAGTTTGAATACTGGGCCCGGCGGCCTGAAACTCATGCTACATGCATGTGTGTGCACCCAAAATCCCAGAAGGAGAATGGAGGAGAAGGGATTGTGGCATGGCCATCTCACCTGGTGGGTGCTTTCTCAATTTCATTCTCACTGTCTCTCTCTAACTAGTGCACGTGCCCAATGACAAAAACCTTTAAATAAATGGTAATCTTACCTTTTATAAATGGGTATTTTATTTATTTATTCAGATATTCTTTATGCTCAGTTTATGGTTTTACTCAAGAAAATTTTTGCAATTTTTTTTTCTAGAGAGCACATGAGCTTGCCAGAGAGAAACAGAGAGAGAGAGAAAGAGGAAGTGAGAAAACACCCCCCACATAAGGAATAATCATAACACAATCCTTTCCTCTCCATTTCTCCCTGCCTTTGGGTTTCGGGCATGCACATACCCAGTGTGTTTCTCAAGATGCCTGGTCGGAGACTCAAATCAGGTAGATGGCCATGTGGGATCTAGCCAAATTAACCACCACACCACAGGGAGCCCACAAATTTCTTTTTCAAGTTTTCTCAAAGTGTCTTAAATGTGTTGTTATTATAAATGTTTTGATTGATCGTCACTGCTATATCACAATTTTTTAGATTCTTAGTTTTAAGTGGTTTCTTTCTCTTGTTAGCTATAACCGCTTTCCAGTGGATTCTCTACGGATTTCTAAGTAGATAATCTGTGCTGTCTACAAATACCAATTCTAGAACCCTTATTTTGTTTTCTTATTTTTTGCATTATTAAGACCTGTTTTTGAATCACTGTGCAGATAGCATAAATTCTTGCCTTATTGTATTGGGAGTGTTTCCAATGTTGCAAAACTACAGTGCTTGCTATTGGTTTATGGTAAATAATATTTTTCAAGCTAAAGAAGTGTGGTTTTTTTCCTCTCAGTTTGCTCAAAACTTTAGATTTTTAAAAATTTGAGTGTGAGTTTGGATTTTTAAATTTTTAAATTGCATTAATCAAAGCAATTATATAGTTTTTCTTTGACGTGCTAATAAATCAAGGGGATTGCATTTAGAATCTTTTTTTTTTTTTCTGAGAGAGTTTTCTTTGCTGTTGTGTGCATGCACTCACTAGAGAAACAAACAGAAGGCAAGAAACCACTTCCCATGGGGGATGGCCATGCCATAATCCCTTGTCTTCCATTCTTCTCTTGTGATTTCAGACACACATGGACATGTGCCTGGTGTGAGTTTTAAGCCATCTGGTCCAGGACTCGAACCACGGTCAATAACGTGGGAGTCCAGTGACATAACCATTACACAATCTGCTGGTTTTATAATCATTTATAATCTTTCTAGGGAAATACATTTGGTTTTTCTTTGTAATTGCAATTAGAATTTCTCTAATGTTAAGTGTTTTTTTTTCATTCCTGGGATAAAATCTACTTCATGTTTTAGACTTTGATATCTTGTATTCTATTTTCTTATAATTAACCTAAGGCTTTTATGCTTACTTTTTAAAGTGAGTTTTGATCTATGCGTTTTCTTTCAGTTCTATTTATTTTTTCTTAATTTGTTATATGGTATATATGCTCTCTGGAGAGACAGAGTGAACGAGAGAGAGGGAAAGTGAGAAATCACCCACCAGAAGTGATGGCTACATTTCCATTCTTTCTCCTTCATTATCTTGTTGAGATTTTGGGGCATGCATACACCTGCACCTAATGTGTTTTTCAAGCCTCTGGGTCTAGGGCATGAATCATACAGCTGGCCATGTGGAATCCAGCTGCCCCCAAACCATGCCACTGGCTGGCCCTCAATGCCATTCTAATATGGCCTTAGATACTAGACTCACTTAATGAGTTAAAACTTTTTCTGTCTCTCTATGCTTTGGAGTGATTTATAAAGCATTAAAATTTACCATTCATTGAAATCTATCCAGATCTGTTGTCTTTTTTTTTTTTAAGTTTTTTTGTCATAGGGTACAACAAGAGCAAATAGAGAGAAATAGAGAGAGGGAAAATGAGAAATCACCCCCTGCCCTGGAAGGGTGGCCATACTGCAATCCCTTCTCCTTTATTGGGTTCCTAGATCTTTGGGCATGCATGCACATGTGTCTGGCATGATTTTCAAACTGTCGGGTCCGGGACTCAAAGTATGGTCAGCCGTGGGGGAGAAGCAGATATTTTACTACCTTTTCAATTTCTTCAGTTATCATTAGTATATTGAATTTTCTATTGTGATTCAAATTTGGTAACCCACATTTTCCTAAAAATTATTTGTCTAATTTATATATTAGTCAATTAATTTATTATACTGATATTTTATTTTAAAATATCTTTCATATCTCTATCTAAGCCAGCTTTCAAATTCCTAACACTATATGTTTATATAATGTCTTTCCTCATTTACTGATTTAAATTCCCAGGGGGCATATGCACTCACCAGAGAGACACACACAATCACAGAGAAAGCACCATCAATGGGATGTGGTCATGCTACAATCCCTCTCCTTCATTTCCACATCCTGTTGGGACTTGGGGCATGCATGCATTCAATATGGGCTGTTCTTCAGTCCTCTAGGCCAGTCTTTGAACTGCAGTCACCCATGTGAGATCAACATTCTTCACCACTAAGTTACAGGGCCAGCCATCTTTTCTCCTTATCAAACACTTCAAATATAGGTATACATATATATATTTTTCTGTTTGTCTCTCATAAAGTCTTCTACTTTTAGTAAATCTATTGGTTTATTTTCTACTTAATTTTTTTTACATTTAATTTAATTTTTAGTTCTTTATTCTTCTGAGGATTTTTTTATTAATCAGATTTGGCTTCTTTACTTAAATTCTTAGTTCATGTACTGTTCATCTTTCTGTTTGTTATATAAGCAACAAAAAAGTGTGTCTTTTTTTAAAATAAAGGATCTTACTATGGTGTTATCCTCCCACCTAATCTAAGTAACTGGGATTATAGTTGTAAACCATTATAGCTGTCCATCATTTTTAGAGTGGATTAGGAATAAAACCCAGCCCCCCAGGTGGCTTCAATTTTCTGAGAAATAGTATCTACCAGAGCACAGTAACAGTTAGGCAAAAAAATGTGTTTAATTATTTGATTATTCCAATTATTATTTAATTATTCCAAGCACTGAGTTTAATGCTGTAAATGTCACTCTAAATTCTGCTTTGGCTGCATCAAAAAGTTTTGATATTGTAGATTATTTCTAAAGAGTTTACTATTTAAATTTTAATTTCTTCTATAATATAAGTTACTTACAATATAATTTATTTATGTTTATTTCTTTTAGCTTGTACTTTTATTACACTATGACCAAAAAATAACTGCCTGGATTTTATTGATAAATTTATTATAGTTAATCACAATCAAACTTTTTTTAACAATGAGTACAAATTAATACATATTCTCTGAATCGAGGGTGTATCAATTTTTGTGCTTAATATACTATCAAGTTCATGAATGCTGACAGTGAAGACAGTATGTAGTATTTGATTTGTGGCAGATTAATTACCACAAAGTTATCATTTGTGCTACTTTATTTTATAACTACTTGGACTGTTGATCTGCGCATGTTAAAAACTCCTAAGATGACGCCCAGCCACAATGACATATTCAGTTATGACACTATGCTCTGCAGGCTGGGACCATATCATTGGCCCAGATTTAATTCCTAGTTGAAACTAAGGTTAGTTATGCATCTGTAATCCCTCAAAAGACTGAGGCAGGAGGATTGGAAGCTCAAAGCTTGCTGGACACCATAGCAAGAACCCGTTTCTAAAAAGAACTAGGCATGGTGGTCGCACCTGTGGTCCTGTCTGGGAGGTTAAGACAGAGGTTTGCAATATGCAAGACCTTGTCTTAAACAAAACAAAACAAAACACACTCTCAGTAATTGTTGATATATTTATTTATTTATTTATTTTGGAGAGGTTTTTGCCACAGAGTGTGTGTGCTCACCACAGAGACAGAGAGACAGAAAGCGAGAAATCACCCCATCCCACTCCTCGGGGGATGGCCGTGCCACAATCCCTCCTCCTCCGTTCTCTTCTCGGTATCTTGGGCATGCACACACATGCAGCCGGCATGAGTTTAAACAACCGGGTCCAGGACTTGAACCGCAGTTGACTACATGGGAGTCCAGTGACATAGCCATTATGCCAACTGCTGGTCCCTGTATTTCTTGTTTTAATTATAAAAATTTTGCTTGATGTATTTTGAAATTATTATTTTAATAACATTCTTGATGAATTATAGCCTTTCATCAATATAAAGTATACTTCTTTGTTTCATAAAATGCATTATACACTAGAGATTATCTGGTGACCAAGTTTTACCTAATCTCTAGTGTTTTGCCCAAGGTCTTAGAGTTTAACTTGTTTTTGGACTTTCAACTTCATTATTTTAACTTTAATTCCTGAGCTCTTTGCACTCTTCTTTATGGATAGGAGTAAGTTGGGTGACTTTCTCAGGAAACATTGTTTTCTCCTCTAGATAGACATGGTGATTTTTATTTGTCCATTCCAGTGTAGTGATACTTAAGACATCTTAGAAATATCAATTAACTCTGGCAACACATAGTAGTTTTCTGCCAAAATGGAATAGAAACAAAATAAAATGAAGAGCAAATAAAGATACCCTAAGAAAATAATAGACGTAATGTTTTGTCATGTACTTTTCTTATCCTTTGTAGGCAAGGCCACTACAACACTGATAAAATTTAAAAGAAAAGAAATCACATTTAAGGCAAAGTCTAAAATGCGGCTAGTAGTGTTGTAGCCTATCCTCAATATTCACATACAGTCATTTTTTTCTCTTTAAAATATGTCCATATGTATCTTCCACACGTGAGAGAAACAGAGAGTGAGACAGACAGACAAGAGACAGAACTCCCAATATGGTTTTTTACATCAAAACTCAGTTTCAGTCAACCACAGATCATGGGCCCATGCCCAGGATGTTCAGGGAGTTCTCTGGATATGAACCTGGGATTTTCCCATGTGGGTCAATGTCTTAATTCAGTTTTGTATTGTTAACAAAAATACCTACAACTGAACAAATTGAAGAGAAGAAATATTTATTTTGCCTCATAGTTCCATTAACTGGGAAGTCCAAAGGCATCACAAAATGACAGAAGGCTTATACCATGACCAATAAAGACACAGAGGATCATGTTCATACAGAGAAAGACAGCTGAAACAACTCTCTCTCTCTTTTATAGCAACCAGCTCTCACAGAATAAACCCTTCTCAGAAGAGCTAAAACTCATTTGGCCTTCCCAGGTATCATTAATCTCTTCACACAAATGTGCCTCCATGGTGCATTCACCATTTATCCCATTACCACCCACCAGGCCTCACCACCTCCCAACACTGAATTCTTTGATAAAACTTTGGGGGATAAACCATTATCTAAACTACTGCATTGTCAGAAAAGGTGATGCATTTTTGTATCATGAAAAATATGTCATGACTTTTCCAACAATCCAATTTAATAGTGTTACTGTCTGGCCCACAACCTCTTTTAATCAATAATTTACCTTGGAAATTCATGAACCTTTAGATAGCACATTAGGGCAAAAAAAGAATGGTTAGTTTAAAGCTGTGCTTCCTCTAGTTCCGTTTCCTTTCCCCAGTTTTTCCTGAAGCATACACCGCAATCACCTAGAGAGCTATTTAAAGATCACAGACCCCATTCTCAGAATTTCTGATCTCCAAATTCAGAATGGGACCTGAGAATTTGCATTTCTAAAAAGCGAATTCTGAAACTGCTGGTGCAGAAATCACATTCCACTCGAGAGCCACTAATTTAATAACAGTAGACTGAGATACATGACCACAAAAGACTTCGTTCCCCAGGATCTCTTGCAGCTAGGTGTGCCCACTTGCCTGGGTTCCCCACTCAGTGGGTTGTGAGTGCATGGAATTTGTGTACATCTGCGTCATGTCTTTAAAGACCAAGAAACATGCCCTCCCTTTCTCTTCCTGCTTTCCTTCAGGTTGGTGAGTTGTAGTGGTGAGCTGTCTTTTGACTATGAGAAGATGGGATGCACCCTGGGGATAATAGAGCCCTGAAACACTGCTGAGTTATTTTACCAATCCCAATGGCAACCTTCACTGTTTTTGCTTTTTTCGTTTTCTTTTTTGGAGAGGTTTTTGTTATATGTGCTCGCCAGAAAGAGAGAGAGAAACAGAGAGACAGAAAGTGAGAAATCAACCCCAGGGGGGATGGCCATGCCACAATCCCTTCTTCTTCATTCTCCTCTCAGGATCTTGGGCACGCACACACATGCGCCCAGTGTGAATTTAAGCCACCGGATCCGGGACTCAAACCACAGTCGGCTACATGGGAGTCCAGCAACATAGCCATTACACTAACTGCTAGTCCCAACAACCTGCACTGTTTTGTGAAATAAATAATCTATCTTTTTTAAAGTCATTGACTTCTGGGACCTTTTAGGACTGCAATCCAGACTGAGCCAAACAAACACAAATATTTAGCTGTGTGAGTCTATTTTTAACACATCAACCAGAGAGGTGTTTTTAAACTGTAAATCACATCTCAACACTTCTGCACTTGAAAACTTTTATGGAGTCTCAATCCAGTGTAAAAGCTAGAGTCATACTGAACCAGGACATATGCATCAGCTCCTCCTTTCCTACTCCTGCCCTTGCACTCTGCTCCAACCATGTGGGCCGCCTCACTCTTCATGGCACACAGGTCAGTCATGGCTGCCTTCTTCACTCTTTCAGATCTCAGCTCCTTCTCAGTAAGGCTTTCCCCAGTGACACCTATTTTAAAATGGTCACAACAACCTTCTTTCCCTCAGTACTGTCTTTGTCCCTTCCCTGCTCTATTTGTCTTAACAGCATCATTCCATCTGACATTATGTGAATTTTATTCTTATTTGTAATGTCTGTCTCCCTTTGTTCCAGAAGAGTGGAAATTTTTGCCTATTTTGGTCACTGCTCTGTCCCAGAACCTATATGTAACTTGGAATCTATGTAGGTATTCAAAATACAATTGCTCATTAATGAATTAGTGCATTCTTGAACACATGCACACATATATGAATTTAAAAATAAAAACCTTACAGGAGGCAGCACCACATGATGAAAAGCAGATACGGGTGTTGATTAATAACATTGACTTGAGGACAAACTTGTGTTTAAACTCCAGTTCTGCTATTACCAATTTTGTGACCATATGACCTTCTTCATCTTTTGAATTACTTTATGTAATCAGAATAAACATAATACCTATTTACTGCAATTGTTGGGAAGATCAAATGGCCATGTGTTTAAAGCATGTACCATAGAAGCTGATGGTGGCAGTAAAGTGAGATGCTGTAGGGCTGACCCACATGGAAAGGTTCCAGGTTTGTGTCCAGAATCCTCCTTGAGTACAATGGATATATGCCTGGCCATGATTCAGAACTGGCTAAACCTAGAGGACCTAGCAAATCTATACATAGGGAAACTACCCAACAGGCTGGAACTGGTATCAAGAATAAATTATGGGGTCGTTAGTTGGCATGGTGGTTAAGGCTCTGGATTCCCATATGGCCGACTGCAATTCAAGTCTCAGACCTGGCAGCTTGCTCTCCCACGTTCCCTCTCTCTTGCTCTCTCTAGTGAACACATGTGCCTATAGCAAATAAAAATAATAATAAATAAAATTTTTAGAAGTATTTGTTAAAAAAGAAAGAAAAAAATTTTAAGGTGCACTAAAAGGGGACTAAAAATTGAAAAAAGGTAGCAATATGCATACTTTGAAAAACTTTAAAAAGTTTTTTTATTTTTAATTATTTAATTATTTAATTATTTATTTATTTATTTATTTTTAAGTAACCCTTATCCTTTTTTCACATTGGCTCTTCAGAGGCACCACCCTGTGGAGGTCCTGACAGCTCCATCTTATTGCGTAAGTCTAGGTCGATTTTGTCTACAATGCTGCCTTCTTCAAGAAGAACTGTGGGAAGTCAGAGAACCAGAACAATAAAAGCAAAGGATGGATTGGTTAGGAGGCAAGGTGAAGGAAATTGCATTCATAATGGCGGCAAAATAGTCCAGGATATGAAAACAGGCTGAAGATCTATACCAAGCTGATGGAGAATATGACACAGAAAAGATTAAACATGAATCAAAGGCAAATAGATGCTGTAGGCTGCAGTATGTCTTACAGTGTGCAGCTTTGCACTCTGCTCAGTAATTTATTTCTTACTTGGACAAGGGCACAGATATCTAAGTCTCTTTATTTTTTTCCCAGCTCTAGTCTGATCTTTTGCTTGTGCTTACTTCTGTGTAATGCAGGCTAACTTTGTTAATGGGGTCACTAAAGTTCACTCTGTCCACCTCCTGACCTCTGTGCAGTTCACAACTTTGACCTGTCAGGACCTGTCATGACCTCAGAGACTGAGGCTACTGGGGGCCTTCTTTTAAGTCCCCTCTAAGCCTAGCCTATCTCTCTTGTACTAGAGCTAAAGATGTGATTTTTACAGCAATATGTGAGGATATTTAAAATTGATCCTTGGTGTAGGAATTACTTCATTTCCTTCAGTGATGTGGTTACTTATTTTGTCTTCACTTAATTCCATGGGTGAGTGCCATATAGCTCTGGCGAGTTGTTTCTTAAGTTAGGAATGATCAGAAACAGTCTTGGCCTCTGAATTGCCCTGATGTATGAGCACAGCCCTGATGTGAGTGCAAAACTGGGCAAAAGTCCATGAATAGGAGTGTGCCAGGGGATGGATTCCCAAAAACTTCAACTTGGAGAACTTCCTCCTTTTTAAGATTCCTAACAGACAACATTCCTCATTTGTTGGACACGTTTGAGGAAATTCAAAGTTACAGAGTGATTCTCCACTTTGTGGGATACTGATGAGAAGCTTCCAGGCAAGTAGTAACCAAGATTGGAGAGAGAATGTTCTACCAAAGCACACTGAGAACTTTATGAACCTACAGAAGTGTTTGTTTTAATAACCCCACAAAGCAAAACAGAATTGTTTCTTAGGAAACAGATACAGACAGCACTGTCACAGGCCATGAGACTTAAGTCCTGCCACTTGGTAACTAAGTTCCCCAAATAGTTAGAGAGAGACCCATTATAAGAAACCTATTCTATTTTTTTTTAAATTATTAATTTAATTTTGTTTATTGTTATTATTATTACTAACTTGACTAGAGAGAGACAGAGAGAGGGAAAGTGAGAAAGCAAGACACCAGGTTCGGGACTCAAACAGCAGTCAGCCATGTGGGAGTCCAGAGCCTTAACCACCATGCCACTTGCTGGTCTCAGACTAGACTATTTTTTTAAAAATTAATTTATATGACTTTTTAAAATTTTCCGGAGGATGCATATGCTCACTGGGAGGGGGAGAGAGAGAGAGAGAGAAGAGAGAGAGAAAGAGAAAGTGAGAAAGAATCCTCCCTTCCCCACCATATGACATGGTCATACCACATTCCTTTCTCCATTTATCCCTCCTTTTGGGATTTTGGGTATACACACACACACACACACCTAGCATGTTGCTTGAGCTGCCTATCAGGAGCTCCAAATGCTTGGTTGGCTGCATGGACTCCAGCCTCCTCACCCACCACTCCACTCGCTAGCCATCACTATTATTTTAAAATTTTAAACTTTTGAAGCCTGAATTCTGTAAACTCAGCTCCTACACCTTCCAGGCACATGACTTTCTATGTGCACTATTAAAATGGAGATGCTTTGGCCTCACTCCACATCTCCTGAGTCTTAACCCATAGGGAGAGGCATGGCCACATGTGCATTGACAGAGTGCTCCAGATATCTGTGATGGGTGCCAGGGTTAAGAACTTCAAATGAACCCTGTTTCTGAAAGAAGGGAAAACCAGTTTAAATGACTCCATGTGGTTGCTTTTCTTTTATTTTCTAAGATTAAAAATCTTCATGACAGGGATCAACAGATAACATAATGGTTATGTTGCTGTACTCCCACAGAGTCGACTGCATTTCAAATCCTGGACCCAGTGGCTTAAACTCATACTGAGTGCATGTACATGTATGCCCAAAATCCCAAGAGGAGAATGGAAAATAAGAAATTGCAGCGTGCCCGTCCCTGTTGGGGGCAATTTCTCACTTTCTGTCTTTCTGTCTCTGTCTCTTCGGTGAATGCACAAGCCATATAGACAAAATCTCTCTCTCTCTCTCTCTCTCTCTCTCTCTCACACACACACACACACACACACACACACACACAAACAAAAACAAAAAACAAAAAACACAAAAACATGACAAAAACAGGGTTTTTTTCCCTCAGATACAATAAATTTAAACTTAAGTATTTAGAACAGCAAATATTAATACATCCTGTTCTAAAGACAGGCCTCAGAAAAGCTGAATTCTTTGCCTATTAGAGAAAAATACTTCTAGAAAATCTAATTAGATTCATCCTCTCTTACAGTAAACATTAGGAATGAGCTGGTGTGTGACCTGAACCTGGTAGTTTGGCTGGCTTATTGAGAGTGTCTTGGGTAGAAGCTTTTGATTTGTCCTAGAGGACTTTATTTATTTCAGTACAGCAAAACTGAACTTAATTTTAAAATGCAAATGCCATCCTTTGTAGTCTCCCTATATGTGAAGGAAAAAATAAGAGATAATGCACTAAACAAAATGGGATAGGGTACTTATTTTCACTTATTTAATATCTTTGCTAAGACTTGATACTGTCATTGTTTTTAACGTTAGCCATTCTGGTAGGTATATAGGGATTTCTCATCATAATCTTTATCTGAATTTCATGATGTTTAAAGACATTCATCACTTTTTCATATATTTGTTAGATATTAGGTGTCCTTCTAATACTGTTATATTTTCATTTTTATATTTTTACAGAAAGATAGAGGCAGAGGGAAAAAGCACTCCCCCCCCATGAGGTATTATGCTACACTCCCTTATCTTCCATTTCCCTTTCCTGTCAGGATTTTGGAAATGCACACACATGCACTCGCGTATTTTCAGTCTGCTGGGGCTGAGATTAGAATCACATTTGGCCATGTGGGATCCAGCTCCCTTAACCACTAGGCCACAGGGCTAGTCCTAAATATCCTCTTTTGTGGAATTCTTATACAAGTGTTTTGTTCGTTGTTCTATTAGGTTATATATGTCTTTTTGCTGATTTTTAAGAACTTATGGGCTTTTTCACTTTTCAATGACATTGAGTTATTGGAAAAGTCATGAATACTTCTTTTTCATAGAAGTATTTTTCTATGCAAAAGTGAGTCATGACTTCCAATAACCCGATATTTATTGATAAATAAAGTTTCTAATTTTAACCTTGTCCAATATACAAATATTTCCCTGTATAGTTGGTGCCTTTTGTATTCTCTTTAAGAAAGCCTTCTCTCCAGAAAGAGCATAGACTCTGGAATTATAGGGTCTGGATTTGAATTCTAATACTGATATTCACTAAAGTGTAGTTTAAAGTGGGCTATTTAACCTTTATATGCCTCGATTTCTCTGCTAACTCATGGAGTTACAGGAATTAGGCAGATTGATATATAAAAAGTGCTATCCAGAGTGCCTAGCACATTGTAAGTATGACATTAGACATTTGCTAGAATTTGCCTCTAGTACATCATTTTATAGACTCTATCTTGTCATTTTCTAGATTCAACTTCAGCATGAAGTTGTGATTATTCCCATCTGACTAGGTGATTACATGCCTGCCTTCAACATGAAGCCTTGTGAACTTGTCATCTTCATTCCAATGGTATCTCCTGATTCAGCTAGAGATGACCAGAGAAATGAAAATGACCTGTAAAGTAGCAGCAAGTTTGTGAAGAACAGGGAATATATCAAATTGGTTTTCTCTCCCTTCATCCTGGCTGTCAATAACATTAAACATTAGGTTTAAAGTCTTGATTTCAATTTTCAGGTAATTAAAAGGCACATTTTTAGTTGCCCTTGAGATTATTATACTCCTAACTTCTCATTAGTGCTCTTGACCTTTAGTAAACACAACGGATAAAGCTCTGTAACTTGCTATGCTAATGATTTTATCATAGGACTATTGTATTTATTTCTACTCTAAGAATCACTAAGAAGTACTCTTTTATGTAATTTGTGGTCAATATGTTACCAAGGTAAGCTCCTTTAGTCAAGACACTAGGTATTTTGGCAGGTATAATTTACCTGTCAGTAGTTCATCATGAGTTGACAATATTGATTTAATGAATATTTTATATATATATATATATATATATATATATATATATATATATACACACACACACACATATATACACACACACACACATACACACATATATATATATCATACACACACACACATATATATATATCACACACACACACACATATATATACACACACTACACACACACACACATATATACACATACACACATATACACATACACACACATATATATACATATACACATATAATATATATATATATTTAATGAATATTATATATTATAACATAATATAAACCCTTATTCAAATGCACTAATTGGGTAAATAAGTGAATACTTCACTTTTCTAATTTAAATTTTTTTTTCATGAATGAGGGGGAGAGAGCATGCAAGAGGGAGAGAGGAAAAGAGAGAAAGAGATATTTTTATATAATGTCACCACTGCCCAAGTGTCCCATTTAGTTAGGACTACAGGCACACACTGTCCTATTTTGGATGGGCCAGGAACCAAACCTGGTCTTCCTTGCAACCTTGCCACCAGGCAGCAGTGCTCTCTTGCTTGTGTCACTGTGGCAAGGCCTCTAATTTACATCTTGATTAGGGCTCAGCTCAACACTGGAGGGAATGTTGATTGAAGCCATGAATTACAATCAACAGGCTTCAACCATTTGGATTCTAACATGTTTCCAGTCCTGATTTATCCATCTGAGCATCAGAATATTTGTCAGTTGCATAATATGTTTAAGGCATTGTGTTACATATTGTGGAGTACACAGAAAGTAAAGAGATGTGTCTGTCAGTTCTTAGAGAAATGTTTACTCAGGTGAATGACTCCTGTAAGCAGTAGTGATCAAATTTTAGTTTTAAAGAAATTTCCTAGAAAATATTTAAAGTGCTCAGGCTCCCCTGGCAAAATATCCACTTAGTAGATCTATGTTTCAGAGTAAAAAATCTGCATTTTAAACAAGCTCTCCTCATAATTCTCAGAGTGTGGCAGGGTCTGTAGTTCAGGAAACATGGTTCTATATGTAGATGAAAACATTAAAGGTAGAATTTTAACTGCTGCATACTACTAAAGTTGAGGCAGTAGACTCCAGTGGGTGGTGGGAGATATCTTTGTCTATCTCTAGGTCATAGTGGGGCTCTTGGTCTTGTCTTTACTTTGAGAGCTGGGCTCAAGAACAACTGAGGACTTGGAGCTCTGAAATGTAATACTCAAGATAATGATGGAAACGTTCTCAATACCAAAACCTACAAATGGTATATAAAATACAATACATTTAGTAAATTTTAATGCATAGCTCTATTTGCCAGATACTTAATGGAAATCCATAGTTGCCAGAAATAGAGATAAAAGACAAAGTGAAAATAATAAATGAGCAGTCTGATATTGCTTTAGCTCTGAAAGGTAGAAAATAACACCTAAACATTTGGGCCTATATGAAACTGAAAGATGGAGCTGAGACTGGATAAAGCAGGGACTTCAGTAACTCACTGACTCAGGAAAATTACTAGGAATCTTGTTCCTATCCCAGTACAAGGGGCAAAAATAGTCTCTCATGAAAAATTGATGACCAAGCCTGAGAGTCTTATGGGTTTAGTCTCATTTTATATTATTCATGTAATTCTAGAGTTCCCAGGACCAAAAACTAGCAAAAGATTAAAGAATGACTGACAGAAGAAAACAAAACCACTGAGGAGGAACACTTGCATAATTCAAAACATAAACATTTCCCAAAGTAAAAAAAGAGTCCCAGTGAACATGAAATCCCAATCAAAATTTACAAAATATATGAGCAACAATAAATCATGAATAAAAAAATCAGAAGATGAAACAAATAGATAAAATTAGGTGTCCAGAAATTTGGAACAATAGAATAGCAATCATAAAGAAAATAAAATAATAAGTAAATTTAAAATGATTAAACAACTCAGAAAAAAGAGTAAAAGTGCTTAAAGGATAAAACTAAGAGAAATTTAAAACCAGACAAGTTAGTAAAAATTTAAGAATTAATTATGGTTTAGACAGCAAATTAGCAATAGCTACAGAGAAATTAATAAACTAAAATATGGTACTAAGGAAATTACCCTTGGTGCATATCAGAGAAAGTAAAGACTGAAAAATGAATAATTTAAGAGACAGGAGAATAGGAAAAAAATGAGCTATTATTTAACATTTGTCTTACAAAGAGAATAATAATAATTAAAGATATAATGGTTGCACGTTTTCCAGATTTGATGAAACTTACGAATCTTAAGGTTGTAAAATCCTAGAAAGCCCTAAGGAAAAAAAATTTTTAAAAAACTCTAAATCAAATGATTCTTTAGGGTAACTTTAAGATACCCTAGTGTTCCAAAGGAAAAGGGAGTCTCGAAAGCAAACATAGATAAGAGATAAATCACTCATACAGAAGCAATGATAACTAGAGCATATGTTTTAACAGTAATGAAAGGCCCATCCTCTGTGGTACAGCTAGTAATGTGCCAACTGAGGAGCCGGAAGACACATGCCAACCGCAGTTTGAGTCCTCAGTACGGTTGGCATGAAAACTTGCCAGGCATTTGCACATGCCCAGGATCTTGGTCTGGAAGACTGAAGGAAGGTGTGTGACCAGTTCCTATGACAGATCCTTTCCCCCCCCACTCTTTTTTTTTTTTTCTTTTGAGAGGTTTTTGTTATAGGACATGTGTGCTCACCAGAAAGACAGAGACAGAAAGACAGAAAGTGAGAAATCATCCCCCAGTGGGGATGGCCATAGCACAGTCCTTTCTCCTCCATTTTCCTCTTGGGATCTTGGGCACACAGGCACACACGCCTGACGTGAATTTAAGCCACCAGGTCTGAGACTCAAATCGCAGTTGACTATGTGAGAGTCCAGAGACATAGCCATTATGCCAACTACTGGTCCCATCCACCCCACTCTTAAGTGTACATAATCTGTTTAAAAAAATATGAGTCAAAAGACAATATAATAGTATCCTCCAAGTGCTCAGAAAGAATAAATTTCAATTTGGGATACTAAGCCATCATTCAAAACTGAGAAAGATAAAGGCATTTTTCAAACAAACATAAGAGATTTACCACTAATGGAACTTCTAAAGGAAGTTTCTCAGAAAGATGGAAGCTGAACTCAGAAGAGAGAAGGAAGATGCAAGAAAATGCTGAAAAATAATGACAACATAGCACATATGTGAATCAATGTAAAGAATACTTGACTGAATAAAGAAAAAAGAATTACTATTATGGCAGAGTAGTTACAAATAGAATCAAAATAAAAATAATTAGGAATATGGAGGAAGATAGTGATCTGAATTAAGTAATCCAAGGTCCTTATATTATTTGTGAGTAGAATGAAGGTTTTGATTAATTTCACACCTTGCTAAGTCAAATATTCATGTTACATGTTTAAGGGTTAACATTAAAGAAAAAAGAAAGAAATAGGTTTATATAACTTCCAAACTAATAGAGGGCAAAAAAGCAATAATAAAATTTGTTCTAGCTCTTTGGTCTCAGCCACAGAATCGAGATGACAAAAGGAACATCATTTGGGAAGTGTTGCAATAAGATGCACACCTTGTGCCTCCGCTGTGGTTCTAAGGCCCATCACTTTCAGAAGTCTACCTGTGGCAAATGTGGCTGCCCTGCCAAGTGCGAGAGAAAGTATAACTGGAGTGCCAAGGCTAAAAGACAAAATACTACCGGGACTGGTCTAATAAGGCACCTAAAAATTGTATACCACAGATTCAGGCATGGATTCTGTGAAGGAACACCACCCAAACCCAAGAGGGCACTGCTGTGGCATCCAGTTCATCTTAAGGATTTCAATGATTAGTCAGGTAATAAATGTTCTTGGTAAACAAACAAACAAAAACAAACAAAAAACTTGTTCTAACCAATATAAGAATGAAACACAAGAAAAACTAATGGTAAGTAAAAATAGCAAAAGAATACAAAAACAAAATCCAAATTTATTACTAAGCCCTGTTAATGTAAAGAGTAAAAAGAGCAGTTTTGTTTTTTTGTTTTTTTTTTTTTTTTAAAGAGTGTCCCATGGGTCCGCTGGTAGCATGGTGTTTACAGTGGTTTGAGTCCTGGCCTTGGAAGTTTGAAAAACACACTGGGCATATGTGTGTGCATGCTCAAAATTCTCAGAGGAGAATGAATGAGAGGGTTTATGGTGTGACCATGCCCCCACTTCCCCTTTCTTTCTGTCTCTCTCTCTCTCTGGCCTGTGCATACAGCCTGTAGCAATAACTAAAAACAACAACAACAACAACAACAAACAAAGAACTTCCCAGATTTTTTAAAATAAAGGCAGCCATATGCTTTTTTCTTTTTTCCTTTTTGCAGAAGGAAGTTTATTTCTATAACCAGTTACAGGGAGTCACAATCAGTAAATAACATCATACTGATCTGAAAAGCTCAACATGTTCTTGGTATTTATATGTACAAAATATAATCATGTGCAAATCATTCCTCACTACAATCAGAGTCAATCACTTTTCTTTGAGAATTATCCTGGTTCCTATTTAACTTCAAATACCCATTCCTAGTTTCCCATCTGTTTGTTCTCATTAGAAACCTTTTTTAATTTCAAAATGGCTGCAGTCCTGCTAAATCTGAAACTGGCATTCTTCAATCCCCACTTCAAACATACCCACAGTTTCTATTAAGGGGGTATTTTATTATGAAAAAGCTGAAAGGTTTCTCCCTGACCACTTCTAGTTTTATGGAATGATTGGGTCATTATTGTTAGTATATTCAAAACACAGTACAAACTGTTTTTTTAATATTAGATAACCAAACAGTAACATCAATAAACCTATAATTACAATTTTCTTATTCCTATAAGTATCAATATATTTCTTAGTCTGTTTGGGAGCCAAGAAAATACATTTAAAAACCAATTAGCAAGTCTCCTTTAACAATGGCATGTTGATCTAGAGTGGTTTAAAACCAAGTTGCCTGTTGTCTAATCTTTTCAACATCTGAACCTAGTTAAGAGTATGTACCGGGGGGACCAGCAGTTAGCGTAATGGCTATGTCACTGGACTCCCATGTAGTCGACCGCAGTTTGAATCACGGACCCAGTGGCTTAAAACTTACACCAGGCACATGTGCATGCATGCCCAAGATCCCAAGAGGAGAAGGGATTGAGGCATGGCCATCTCCCTGGGTGGTGATTTCTCACTTTCTGTCTCTCTGTCTGTCTCTGGCGACTGCACATGTCCTATGGCTAAAACCTCTCAAAAAAAAAAAAAAAAAACCAACAGTATGTGTACTGGGGTCAGCTGATGGCATAGTGGTTAAGGTGCTGGACTCCCACATGGTCTGAGACCCGGACCTGGCAGCTTGCTTTCTCACTTTCCCTCTCTCTCTCCCTCTCTCTCTGTCTCTCTGGTCCAATAAAGAGAATAATAATAAATAAAATTAAATAAATAATTCTAAAAAATAGAGGATGTACTTATGTAAGAACAACAGGGAGTATTAAGTGTCATATATACATCATCATTTTCAGCTAGAATATAATCTGATGTCATTTTATTGTCTAGTACAACTTTTGTTAGAGAATTTAAATACAACTGCAAATTATAGATTTGGCAGTTGCATTAGTCAAAATTAAGAGTCTTAGATAAATTTCCTAAGACATGTTGGTGGGTTGAAACTCCCCACCAAGCTAACAGAGCATAGTCAAAGCCATCGGGTATGATCCCAGTACCACCCTGATAAATCCCTCTGAGTTTTAGTGGTAAGTAATCCCATAGTACTGTTCCAGTGCTCAGTCTCAAAATAATTGTGAATGGTGATGGGGGCCACCAGCATGGACAAATTCCAAGGGCAGTAATATGCCCATGGTATGAACTGTTGCCTGTAAACAAATGCCGACCATAGTCTCTTAAAAATAAATCTAGAACATGCAACATAGATAACGTGAAAGTAAATAAACAGAAAATCATATAACTAACCAAAAACTAAAGAGAGCCATTACATAATCTGAACATAAACAATTTCCCAGGAAAACATAATCACCTTGAACCTGTAGACATTTAACAAAATAGCATCAAGATTTATATGAACAAAAAAGATAGAACTATAAAGAGAACTTGACTAATCTCTAGTTATAATATAATGTTTTTTATTCTATATCTTTAGTAATTAATTAATAATGAAAACTTAGTGCAAGCAATTAAAAAATTAGTCAGTGACCAAGACAGCTAGCTGTCCACCTAAAATGTGTGTTCCTCTGATGCTGCGGCATCATCACCATGAGTGACTGTCCATCCAGGACTTCCCTTCCCAGTATCTTTGAAAATAGGGTTGACCATGTGACCTTTTTTTTCCTAGTCTCAAAAGGATGGGAGCAAAAATGACAGAATAAAATGTCACCGAGTTATTATTTCCTGCCCAGTGAGTAGACAAAGCCTTAAGTCTTCTAACACCAACTACTGGTAAGGACATGAAAAATAGAATCTAACATAATGTTTCTGTGAGTACATACTAGTAAAATTACTTTGGACTGCAGTTTGGCAATATTTTGAAAACTGGAGATGTTAATATTTAATGTTCTGGAAAGTCTAGAAGACAGAGAATTTTAAGAATTGTATAAGGATATTCATTACACCACTGTTTGTTAAAACAAAACTGGAAACAATCTAACTGTCCTTCAGTAGGAAATAGTAAATACATTGCAGTCTATTCATGTGATGGATATCATAAAGCAATTACAATGGATTGGCCAGATCTGCATGTATCATCATAAATAAACCTCAAAAATTAGTGAAAAATCATATTCTAAAAGGATATGCCCAATGAGATATTATTTATGAATCTATTTAAGAACATGAAGGTATTATATAGATAGTAAGTAAATAAATGCAAAGTCATGCATGAAACATTGCATACTCATTTCAATATAGTAGCTACCTCTGGAGTTCCGGGAATGGACAGATGATGCTTTGTCTTAATCTCTACTATTTTCATTTTTTTAATTAGAAAAGTCTTAAGCAAATGTGGTAAAGTATTAACACCTTTTAAATCTGGGAACTAGGGACATGTGTCTATTATATGATTTTCTATGACTTACAACAAATTTGAAACATCTCAAAATAAAAACCTTCTGAGCTATAAGCATGAATAAGTTAAGCAACGAGCCTATAACTTTTATGCAAGATGAGGTCAGATGTCACAGGTCCAAAGTATCCCTGATCAACACAATCTTGACTATTTTTTTCTTTTTTTAATATTTTTTCCATAGGGTTCATGTGTTCACCAGAGAGAGACAGAGAGAGGGAGAAAGTAAGAAATCTCTGGGTTTGCAACTAGGCACCTCCTTGAGTTTGTCAGGTATGTCCGTGCTCATGATCTTGGGTTGACTTAAACTGGTGGTAGATAGTGGCCACTATCTCTTCTCTTCCTGTTTCTCTGTCTTTCTGTCTCAGTAAGACATAAACTGTCTAAAATGTAAATGGCTTCTTGAAACACCAAAATCTAAAATTTTGGGGTAAGACTTCTTTGGAGTTGAGCTCTCTAATGTGAAAGCAAGAGAATATCGATTACTCACCATATAATGTTCTACTTCATCTGTAAGACAAACACTGTCTTCAGATGTTGTAAAAGTAAAAGCTATATTTTTAATAAGGGCAATGAAATTCATGCTCATTGTTGTAGATTCTTCATGATCAAGATTATGATCCACTTGATAGTGTATTTCCTTTTCTCCTTTTTCTTCTCTTCCTTCCTTTCTTTTATTTCCTTTCCTTATTCTTTTTCCATTCTTCCTTCTTTTTCTCCTCATTCTGCTTCTTGCTCTTTTTTCTTCTCTATCAATTATGTAGCACTATACTAAATAATAGATAACACATTTTATAAACATTATCTCACTTTTTACAGCAGTGAAGTAGGTATTTGTATCCTCATTCATCAGAAGATAGAACTAGACTTCAAAAGGTGAGAAACATGCACAAGTCATGCATATACTAATTTACAAAGTCAGAAGTAGAAACCAGGTCTTCTTGAGGTTTAAAATGTGTGATGTTGGGAACCAGCAGTTAGCGTAATGGCTATGTCGCCGGACTCCCACGTAGTCGACCGCGGTTCGCGTCCCGGACCCGGTGGCTTAAAACTCACGCTGGGCACGTGTGCGTGCGTGCCCAAGATCCCGAGAGGAGAATGGAGGAGAAGGGATTGCGGCGTGACCATCCCCCCTGGGGGGTGATCTCTCGCTTTCTGTCTCTATGTCTCTCTCTGTCTGGCAAGCACACGCGCCCTATAGTGAAAACCTATCAAAACAAACAAACAAACAAACAAACAAAAAATGTGTGATGTCAAGTACTATGCTGAAAGATTTCCTGAAAAGTTAACTCACCTGAATGACCATCCAAACTGAGTATGTTTACCAAGTTTTATTTTTTAGAAAGAGAAGCTTATACCATGAATGGACAATTTAAACAGAAATCTGGTAGGAAGAACAGCTGTGAACCAGGAACAAAAATTCAGAAAGTTCTGAGAACCGTAAGAAGAATTTGTGGATGTGTGATAGGCTCTTTACCAAGCCAAAATAGCTCTAGCAAAATAATAATAATAATAATTTATTCACTGAAGATACCATCTCTTTTAGTGGCCCAAGGTAAAAATTATTTATTCAGGCATGGATGGATTCAGATTACAGTGTCATCAGACTTGCTTTCTCCCAACTTTGCCACCTGATGGGTTCCAACAGAGCCAGACTCATCCAAGGGGTAATAAGAAAGCTATGAGTCTGAAATTCATAAATTCTCCATTTTGAGATTAGAAGTAAAGACCAAAAGACCCTTGCTTTTTCTGTAAGTCTCCTGAAAGAAACGGTGTGTGAGGTGACTTAGGTCAAGAAACCATTTCTAAATGATCAATATTCCCTGGAAAGTATTTTGTTTGTCTAAGTCTTTATCACATGGTCTACCAGTGAAGTCAAGAACATGTGTAGCTAGAAGAGGAGGAGATGCTATGGAGGGAAACAGCCCTATCCACTACACAAAATAAATACAGAATCCCAGGGCCTTCGCTCTTCTACATCTCTCATCTTTCAACCTTCACTTTATATAATCAATCACTATATATTACTAGTATTAACTATTAAATAAATAATCCTTTTTTATATTCATATTACAACTGCATTGTTTTTTTTTTAATTTTTATTATCATCATAATCTTCTTTATATTACATTGGATTACATATAACTTTACAGTGTATTACATTGCTTTTTCAAAAGGGAATGCCATGCATGTCAGGCAGTACACAGACATTAATCTTCCCACTTCAACATTCCATATTTTTTCTGTTTTCCCCAATCATTATTTTTATTATTCTAATTATTTTTATAAAACAGACAACTGCATTGTTTTGAAATACGTATTTAGTGGTTCTTTTCTTCCCAACGAGTAGTTGGTATTTATAATGTGCCAATCACTGCACTAGATGGCGAAGATAAATAGATGAATAAGACATGAGTTTTGCCACTAAGGAGCTCACAGTCCCTGTAGAAGAAGTCATAGATTATTATATTTTGTGATAGAAATATAAACAGGATACCATGGGAACAAAATTGAAGAAATAAGCAAGGATCATTAAGAGAGATGATACCTAAGCTGAGCTAATTAATGAACATTATCACAAGCAGAGGAACAGCTTGGGAAGGGTAACTGAGGTAAGGTAACAAACAACATAGTAAATTTCCTGGTTTCAATAGTGCATTATAGTTATATAGGAGATATCATCAGGGGACAATGGGTTACAAGCACAAAGGATCATTTTATTCTATTTTTTCAGCCTCTTACGAGCCTACAGTTATTTCCCTCCAAAATTAAAAAAAAAAAAAGCATATGATGTATTCTAAACCTGTCTGACACTATTGAAGCATTTGTCAAAAGGCAAGGTTTGAAAGAAGATGTGGTAGGAGAGGTGGACTATGCCATCTTGAAAAATAGGCTCATCAACTTGGGCTTTGTACCATAGTCCTAGAGAACTTTGAGGGGGTTAAACCTTCTGGCACTGACTTGATGCCTTCTATTTGCCTTATGTTTTACTTAATATAAACATGGACACTAAACCTTATGCTATAACTATTTTCTTAAGCCTTAAGTGCATTGCTTGCTTTTCTCAGATTTTTTTAATAGTCTTTTAAGCTAAAAACATCAACAACTTTGAACTTTGGTACGGAGACTTGGCTTATCTGAGTTACCTCAGCAAGTTCTTCAAGGCTCAGTTTTCTTCCCAAACATACATCTTGAAGCAAACTTTGCCACCACACTGGTGTCAGCTAACCTTGACATCTGGGTTAGAAGGTAATTACAGCTGTCAAGTAGAAGTCAGGATGGATAAAGCAGTGTTACCAAGGAGTCTAGATCACCAAGAGCAATAACAAGTAGTTACAAAAACAATTTCTAGTTTACCTCAGTTTATTCATTAACTCATGCATTTATTTTAAAATATTTATTGCACACTATAGTAAGTATGGGAAACAGAGAGAGGATTAGGACATTATTCCTCTCCTCAAACACCTTCTGTTGAGGGGTTAAGGATATAAAATAATCACAGTAGAAGATAAGAGCCATGCTCGTAGTTGTAAGCACAGAATATTGACACAAAGAGATAATCAATTCTTACTGAGAAGGACGGGTCACTGAAGAGGCAAGAAATCTTATGTAACTTATGAGGCATGGAAACAGTGCAGTAAGTAGCAATGACCTGCAGCCCGTGAACCATATTTGTCTTTATGTCCTACAGAGCCATCCATTTTGCCTGTTACAAAAGCAGCCTGGTATCCTTTGCAGAATGAAATATAAAAAGACTTCAGCAACACTTTCCTGTTCTGCATATTCGAATGGTTAGCAGTTCTAAGACACAATGGGAAAAAATCATTTCCCCTCAAATATTTACAGAAGAAAAACATTCTCCAAAAAAATGAAAGAATCTAAATACGTGGCAACTATTTTAGATGAGATAGAAGAAAGAGAAAAGGAGGAAAAGCCAAAAAAAAAAATGCAGCCATTAATTTACTCATTTAATAGATGGTTATTGAATCCTACTCTATCCAAACTTTTCTTTTTTTGAGAGACTTTTGCTATACGGCATATGCACTCACCAGAGAGACAGAGAAAGAATAGAGAGACAGAAAGTGAGAAATAATCCCCCAGGGAGATGGCCACGCTGCAATCCCTTCTTCTTCATTCTCTTTTCCTGATTTTTGGGCACACACACACATGTGGCCAACATGAGTTTCAAGCCACTGTGTTGAGGCCTCAAACCATGGTCAATCATGTAAGAGTCTAGCACCTTAACCACAATGCCATGTGCTGGCCCCTATCCAAACATTTTAGTACATGTTAAGCATCCCTAATCTAAAAAATTTAAATCCAAAATGCTTTAAAATCAGAAATGTTTTCTTCCCCAGCTCTGAAAAGTACTTTCACATTGCTGGTGCTGCACTTGGGATATCAAAAGATCATCTCACTATTCTATCAAACCAGCTACTTCAGGATGATGGGTAAGACATGTTAAAACAAGTGAATTCCATGATCATGAACAAGACCCCATTGCTGCACTTCTTTGGCTGTGAAGTATGTTCCTTGGTCAGAAGCAATATTGTATGGAGTACCATGATGGCAAATCAGGCATTTGGTGTCAAAAGCATTGTGTTCAGGGAAGACAAATCTATATCCAGAGGAAGTGTCTGTTCCAGCAAGGACAAAACACTGTCCCTTTACTATTAGGAATAGTCTAATATAGTCGACCTGCCGCCAGGTAGCTGGCTGATCATCCCAGGGGATAGTGCCATTTGGCATAGCTTAGTGTTGGTGTCTGCTGCTGGCATATTAGGCACTCAGCAGTAACCATAGCTGGGTCATATTTGATGAGTGAGTGTCCATTTGTTGAATCAATGCATAATCTCCATTTCTGTCACTTTGTTCATGAGGCCATTGGGCCATAACAGACATGACTAGAGAAAGAGGCTGACTGGTATCCACAGAATGAGTCATTTAATCCACCTCTTATTAAAGTCCCCTTTTGCTGAAGTCACTCTTCAGTGAGCAATGAGATTTTTGGTTTCTTGCAGAATTACTCTATAAAAAATACTAAAGGAAGTTCTTCAGGCTGAAACTCTAGATTATAACTGTAAACCATACAAAAAATGCAGTGCAGTGGTAAAGGTAACTAAATACTAACTATAAAACATAATATAAGTGTACTTTTGTGTGTAACTCTTTTTTATGATTTGAAAGATAACAATATTAAGCAATAATATTAAATCACTGTTGATGGGTTTATAATGTATTAGGTCTTCAGAAAAGCTATGACATATTTTCTGTTTTTCTATCCAAAAATGTGTCATGACTTTTCCAATGACTCAATACAATGATGTAATCTGTATAAAAATAACACAAAAAAGGAGGGGTAATGTAAGGAAATCCTGTTCAGGTGAACTTTTTATGTAGTATTTAAATTTACTCTAAACTTGATTATTTTAAATGAAGATATTTAATATTGGACTAGTCCTATGGCCTCATGGTTAAAGGAATCCTAGCGGATCTCTCATGGTCAATCACATGGTTTGAATCCTGGCCCCAGCAACTTGAAAAATACACTGAGTACACATACATGTGTGCCCTCAATACTGACAGGATAGACAAATGGAGGAGAAGGGATTGTAACATGACCACACCCCATTGGAGAGTGCTTTTTTTCCTCTCCCTTTCTCCATTTCTGTGTCTCAGGTGAGCATATGCTCCCTCTGACATGTAAAATATAAAATAAAGATATTTAAGATCAACATTGGTTATTCTGTTATAATATGGTAAATGTAATCTCCAGAAAAAAGTAACTAAAATATATAGTAAAAAGAACAAAAAGGAAATTTAAACATATTAGAAAATATTTAACATCTATGGAAGTATTAAATAAAGGAGTAGAGGAAAAAAATGCATAGTATAAACAAAACAAATAGCAAATTTGCAAGCATAAATCTTAACAGTATTTATCAATGATTACATTAAGTCTAAATTAAATTCTTAGTTCAAATGGCAGAAAATGACAGACTGGATTTTTTAAAACTATCTTTTTAATGTTTGCAGGATTTGTACTGATACAATGTGTTTAATCCTAAATATTGGTGGCTTGTATCTTTTCTCTTTATTTTTGTCAGTAGACTGGAAGTTTATCAGTTTATTGATTATTTATAGAAATAACTTTTTGTTTCTCTCACTTTCTCTCTTGTTTCCCTCTTTTCAGTTATCTATGTTTTATTCTACCTTTTCTAGTTTCATAGGTAAGAACTACATTATTTCAAATGTAAATTTACTGTTTTAATTCTCCCTCAGTACATCTTTAGCTACATGCCATGTATTTAAAATAGTTTCATTAAATTTTATTCATTCTATGTATTTTTTATTTCCTTTGAAACTTCTTCAGTCTGTCAATTATGTAGATGTTTAATTTCCATGTTTTGAGAGATTTTTCTGTTGCTTTTCTGTTATTTGATTCCATTGTGAACAAAGGGCTCACTCTGTATTACCTGTAGTCTTTTAAGTTAACACTGCAATCCTTTCTCCTCCGTGCCTTTCTTTTTGTGATTTTGGGCACACACACAAATACAGAATGTTTCTCAAGCCACTGGGTCTGAGACCCAAATTGTTCAGTCATCCATATAAGAACCAGCTGCCTTCACTACTAGGTCATGAGCCCAGCACAATTACTTGAACTTTTCAAGAAAAAAATATTATTTATATATAGTGATTTGAGTATATATTCTTGTATAGTTTTCTTATTGGTTATGAACATTACAAAATGTATTTCCTCTCTTTATAAGGACATTCAGTCATATCGAATTGGTGCCCAGACCTACGACCTCATTTAACCTTTGTTTCTTCTTTAATGGTCCTATCCCCGAATATAATGATATTCTGAGGTAGTGGGATTAAAACTTCAACATATAAAATTTGGGTAAATACATTTAGCCCACAACAGTGCCTTTTTTTTTGTCTGCTTTTTAGGTTTTTGCCATAGGATACATGTACTCACCACAGAGAGAGACAGAGAGACACAGAGAGAGGGAAAGAAAGAAACCACTCCCCAGGGGGGATGGCCATGCAGTGATCCCTTCTCCTTCCTCAATTCTCCTCTTGAGATTTTGGGCACACATACACATGTTTTTGGTATAATTTTCGAGCCACTGGGTCTAGGAGTTAAACTGTGTTTGGCCATGTAAGAATCTAGCACCTTAATACTATACCACCTGCTGGTCCCAACAATGACTGTTTTTTTAAAAAAATATTTATAGTCACTCATTACTTAAAAACTGATTTCTGTTCCTACAATTAGGTATTAATTAAGCAGATCGGTCAATGTGTGTAACTGTAAAGTGGATTGCTTATGGTGTGTTGTGGTGCCACAGTGTATATATTTTAAAAACGATAGCATGTAACACCACACTAGAATAATGTAATTCTACCCATACAGAAATTGCACATCAGGCCAGGAGGTGACATGTTGGTTAAGGCCCTGGACTCCCACATGGGTGACCATGGTTCATGTCCTGGACATTAAAGCTTATTTTCTTACTTTCTCTCTCTGTGGTTAAAATAAAAAGTAATAACTAATAAATTTAATTAAATAAATAATTATTTTTAAAAAGTATACATCATATGAGTACAAGAAAGTGGCAAGACATTCAACAAAACAATAATAGAAGTCCAGCATAACCATTTTGTATTTATTCTGAATACTACTATGGGTACACAATAACATACAATGTAAGAATGAAATATGTAGTCTTGCATGATTGTGAACACTGTGAAGTGAATACTAATCTACTGCAGAAACAAGACAAAGACTAAGAAAGGGAATCCTTGAGACTCACATAGACTGAGAAAGGGGATCCCCCATGCTGGAGAACTGGTAGTAAATTTAAATGGTCATTAAATAGATAGGTCACTAAGTGAGGGGTTTATTTCTTCCATGAGAGAAAGAGACTTAGAAATAGATAAGCAGGCAGAGACAGCATACCAACAGCACACCATGTGTGAGTCCAGTGTTTTTGTAATCCACCCCACAGCCTCAACTAGCCCCAGAGGAACAGGCATACCCAATGTACTCAGGAACATGTCCAGAAGCAAATCTGGGATCTCTCCATGTGGGTCAGGCTTATCGAACAGTGACTTAATTACAATCTACTGCTATTAACATTTAACCACCTCTAGTAAAGTGTGAAAATCCTGTGTACATTTGAGTTCATTTATCTTCTCTACTTTTTAAAGTTTCTTTCTCTTTTTCATTTTTCCTTTTTTACATACACACACACACACACACACACACATCTATATGTATATATATATATATATACAGAGAGAGAGAGAGTGATACCCTAGAAAGTATCTCATCACAGCAGGATCCAGCCAGCGAGGATCATGTACACATGTGTTGCACCCACATGTGTTTGTCACCCTGAGACCTGTAGCCAGTTTCTCATACAGTTCCAGCATTGTGCAACCATGCCCTACCACTGCAGCTAGGTCATGATGGATGGTTTTTAATTGCATCCTGTATATTGCGCCCATTATATTAGTAAACTCTGGGTTCTATTTAAATCTCTGATTTTAGAAGGAAGTTACCACATTTGGGTTTAGCATACAGAACCCGGCCTAATTTGTGGGCTGTGGTTCCAATAGCAATTTAATTTTCAAGACTGTTGCAATGTTATTTTAGTGCACTTGGTTTGTCCGGTGCCACTGTGCTTATTTGTCCCTGTTGATGGTGTATGAAAGAATAAAAGTTATTTCTCCAGGCCAGCTTGTCAGGATCATTTTTTGGATGTGGTACAGGTAGAAAGGGATGTGGGAAAATGGAGGGGGGATTTGGGCCTATTCTGATGAAGACACTTCCCAGGAGGGGTACTTGTCATGGAAGCATTTCTTTTTCTTTTTTTTGGTCAGGACCTGGTGTCTCTGGGTAGGGAAGCGGAGTCTAAGTCTGGCTTCTTATTGTGACAGGGTATGTATTGCTGGGCTTCCTCTTCTTCCTCAGATGTCTTGTAACTCTAGGTAGAAGAGAGGAGTCTCAAATCCATGGGGACAAATAGATTTCCTTGGTCAGGCTACTTGCTAGGGCAGGATTGCTCTTATGAGTGCTTCTGGGCCATGTCAGTATCTCTTGACAGGGAAGAATTCTCACTACAAGTGGGAAGGAGAGTGTTTCCCTTGGCCTTTTATTATTGCCAGGACAATTGATTCTGTTTACCATGTTGCTGAGCTTACCTGCTGTTGCTTTAAGAACTGTCCCTCTAGGGTGAGGAACAAGCCTCTCTGCCTTTCATTGATGGGTTGGAGGATAGGAAATACCTGATCTAGGTCATTTTCTTCAGTTGGATGAGAGTGGGATGTATAATTTAACCTGCGATTGTGTTGTTCCTATAGTCCTGGGTTTATAAATAGTTTGTAATCCTCTTAGCACCTTTGAGATTTCTTCTTTGGTTGCCTCTTGTTCTATTTTGAAGGATGATAATTATACATATCAGGGAAGAGCAGAGAGTACCTGGGTATAGACAATCTTTTCTAGACTTAAAGTATCTTCTTTTAGGCTAACTTTTCTGGGTGATGAAAATGTTCTAAAATTCAAATGTGGTGATGATTGTATAACAAACTCTGTGAAACACTGAAACCTCTGAATTGTGTACTTAAGTGGATAATATTTATGGTATGTAAATTGTTTCTCCATAAATATATATTTTTAAAAGGAAGCCAAGGTTCTTTTCATAGAAAATGGCTTTGGACTTTGCAAAGAAACTTCACAAGGAAGAAAGCACATTTATAGACAGGCTACTGACTCCCTGGACATCACAAGGGAGCATCTACTGAGAACCACCAAACCCACTGGCTAGTCTTGGTGGTTACTCACTGGATGCTATACAGAAAGCAAACCCAGGGTAACATTTGTGTGATCTTGAACCCTAAACTGAAAGAGTTGCCATTTAAGTGCAAGACACTTTCTCTTTATTTTCCCAGCCAAAATAATAATAATACAGAATAACTCATAAATTTCAAGAAGAATTTGTTGATTCAGTATTTCATTCATTAGTTTCAGTCAAGATGATTTCCAATTCCACATATTTGATTAGAGGATAAGAAAAAGACCCACGGGAAAAATATTCACAAGACAGTAGTATGGAAGACTAATGATATAACACAGTAGAAGAATATATCCAATTATCTCAGAAAATAGTAACAAGTCAAAAATAATTGTTCAGTAAAATGGGAAAGTAATATACAGAGGCATATAATAAAAGAAATATAAACACAGATATTAATAAAAGATTTGTCATGATTTATCTCATTCTAGAAATAAAATAATAGACATCATCCTTTTAATTTTGCCACAGGGCATGTGTACTCCCCAGAAAAAGACAGACAGACAGATGGACAGAGAAATCACCCTCCAGGGTATGACCATGCTGCAATTCCTTCTCTTCCATCTTCCTCTCAGGATTTTGGGCACACACACACACACACGCACACACATGCCTAGCATGTTTTTCAAGCCACCAAGTCTGAGACTTGAACCATGTAGTTGACCATGTGGAAACCAGTGCCTGAACCTGAGAGTGTAAAAAAGAACCAGAAGTGATATTCTTTGGGGTATGTACTACAAGTTTTTCAGTTTTCTACCTGGACAAGTAAAGAATAGAAATGATGTTTCCTTAATGTCCATCATGGTACCAGCACTGAAGGAAGTCTTCAAATCTCTGAGCATCTATTGACTGATGGGATTAAGGAGTCTCAGTGAGAAACCTTTTAGAAGTTGTATATTAAGGGTTGGATCAAAACAATGAAAAGTGATGCTATATACAAAGGAAAACAATATTCTTCTACTATTCTACTATAGTTCACATACAGGGACCTGAATTCATTTCTGGTTCTAAATTATAGGAGGAAGTTTGACAATTAAAGCCTGTTCCTAGGAGAGTGACAGGAAAAAGAGTACAGATGCCATGTTATATGAGAAATTCTGACAGACACTATGTCGTACAAGTCTTGTAAATAAGGCTTAGTGAGACAAGATAACCATGTGAAATTTGGACACATGAATTGTAGATTGGCAAATAATGAGACTCTCGGAGGAAACAAATCTAGCAACTGTAATCATGGAAATAGTTAATAATTCTAGTCCAGTTGGAGAATAATAAGTAACCTGCATTTTTGGTTCTCCCAGACTTAAAATCAATGAGAACTTAGGTTAGAAGTGGAGTATTATCAGAGGGGCATAGAAATCATTCATAACTGATGGGTAAATAGTTGTAGACAATAAAATTCTGAAATTAGATCAAAACTTTCTACATAATACCTATTCTGACGTGTCTAACTTCTTTATGACACTTGGTTTATTCATTCTTTTAGATTTTTTTATTTGTATCTTTATTCTCTTGGAATTCTGCCTCAAACTTTCTAGAAGATGAAGAACTCTCACTCTTAGCTCTTAAGTACAATATTAGAAAAAACTGTCAAGTCTCTCTCATGCTGACAGCAAAACTCAGATACACACAAGGTACCATGGTTGGCCAGAGTTGTAATAGCATATACCACCCTATTTGTAACTTATAGGCTACAAATATTAACAAATCTTATGAAATGGCAGGAGTCTGTTAAATCTCTTTTGTCCAAAAAAATCTATTCAAAAACATACTTCAGATACTTTACACAATATTAGCGGCAAATACAATGCTGTGTGTTTACCAAAACCTTCCTTTCCTTCCTAGGCACAGATCTTGTCGACATTTCTGAGTCTTATCTACAGTTACTTAGGGATGTATAACTCAATGCTGGTCAGTAGAATATGAGTGAGCACAGCAAGTACTACTTATGACCTTTGATCCTCTATACTCACTCTTCTCTCTCCATCTTTGAAAACAGGGAAAGATAAACAGAAGGTAAAAGAGCTATATGATGTGTGGAACCTGGGTTCCCTAATGACTAATGTGGAGCAAAGCATCCCGCCAGTTCACACTAAATATAAAGTAAGCAAGAAACATTTTACATTTGAGACTCAGATTTGGGATTGTTATTTAGTCAGCCAATCCTGATATTATAGAAACTGATTTCTAGAAGTAAAGTGGTATCATAACAAAACCTATAGTATGTAAAATTGGCTTAGGAGGTCACCTTTAACAAGATCTTCATGAGATGATCCATCCCCCAGCCTTGTAGTCAGCCAGAGATGAATAATAAAAGAGCCTGAGGTCCTGAATGTCTATGTGGAGCATAGTTTCCACCAATTCATATTGAGCTACAATATGAGTGAAAAATAGAGGTTTATTCAATATATGTTCCTCAAGTCAAGACTGATGTTATGCCTGATAAATAAAGGACAACTAGACACTATATTTGGACATCAAGATAAATAATATCTGAAACTGACCTTTAAGGAGCTCACAATATGGTGGGAGACAGATATACAGACAATTATAATTAAATAAGTGCAAAGACAATGGATTTGATACTATAGCAGAGAAATAGGACCCAATATTAGAGGGTTAAGGAAATTTTTCCAGTGGAGGTAATGCCTAAGCTTGGCCTTAAACCAGAAAAAAAAAAAATCACAGAAAATAGAAGGGCATTAAGGCAAAGAGACAACAACAATAACAAAAAAAAGATGCAGAGACAAGAAAGGTAGAATATTTGCTCAAAGGCAGTGTATTTGTTCAACTGTCTTTCTTTCAAACTGTAATTTGGACTCCAAGCAGAAGGCCTTGGTGAGTATTAATCTTTAATTTTGGAAAGGCAGAAGAGAAGGACAGAGCCAAGTCATGAATATGTGTGCAGAGGGGAGAGAAACGTGGCAGAGCAGCTCATAGTTTGTAAATCCCTTGAATTTGTGAGCTTCCTCTCAGATGGTTCAGATATTGCTCAAGCACTGGGGAGAATTCAGTTCACCCAAGAACTTTCATGATCTGTTGCTCAGATCTAAGCTCCCAGCTTTTCTTCCCTCCCACCACCCAGGTAAATTATGTGAATTGTCAATTCACTTCTTATGTGTAGAACTATCACAAGTTTGAAAGTATTTCTAAGACTCTAATTAGTGTCTACCTATCAGATACATCCATGAAAAATTTAATTTAATTACATGTTGAGAGAGACAGGTGAAGGGCATTTGCATGGACAACCTGGGTGAGTTAGTATAGTTCCAGAACTTGCAGCAGAAACCTTTTGACCCTGAACTATTGAAGCCTGGTGGAGGCAGCAGCTCCTCTACAGTCCAGTTTTGTAGTGTGATTTGGGGTTTTCCTGGATCTTAGCTTAGTCTATTTCTTCAGGCTACTCAATGATACTGTGCCATATAGGTCTCTTAATAAATCCTCCTCAACTTAACATGTACAAGTAGATTTTATTATCTGCGGCTAAGAACCTGAACTAATGCACTCACCAAAGAAGTTCCCAACACATGTGAAACTGGCACTGTTCTTTGGTGAATAAAAGATTTATCCATTTAACTAACCTTTATTGAGACCTTATCATAAGCTGGATATTGTGTATCATTCTTTATACTTTCATAATTTATTTATCCATTGGTCATAATGATAGTATTAACAACAGTTAGAATGTAAAAATTACTGGATAAGGTTTGAATTTAAAAAATACATCAAACATCTTCAAATACAAAGTACCATTACACTCATGTAATTGTTATCCATCCTATTTATAATAACTTAATGGAATATATAAAAATAAAAACTTTCCTTGGGCCAGTAGAGGGCATGGAGGTTAAGGCAGCTGGATCCCAAATGGATAACTGTGTAGTTCAAGTTCCAGACCCAAGAGCTTAAAAAACATGTTGGGGGCATGTGTGTGCATGCTTAAAATCCCAAGAAGAGAATGAAAGAGAAGGGATGGCGACATGGTCATCCAACCTAGGAGATAATTTTTCACTTTCCCTCTCTCTATGTCTTTCTATGGTGAGCACACATGCCCTATAAAACAAAACAAAACACCTTTCCTAAAAAGGACTAAATTTTCGAGTAAGTGTCCCATCACAGGAGTAGTTTGGAGATTAAATAATAATCCAACACAGATACTGTATACGAGATCTCTGCATTATAGTTAAGTTCAATTAAATGAGACTCTAAAGATCTCTATTTATCCAAGTAGGGAATCCATATTTCAGTTCTTACATCATATCATCAAAGCAAAGCAATAGTGATTTGGAGATGACTCTCCAAGATTCTCATTCTCCTTTACATGTGCAATTGGACTCTATGGCTCATTTTGGTAGACAGATGTAGCTTGGTGGGCTTCCTTTGTTCCTAGTTATTCCCCTTTGTTCCTAGTTATTCTTGCCCTAATATGGCATTCTGTTTCCTAACATGGCAAACATCTTCTCCCTGGTACCGCCTCCACCTCCTCCACACCAGGGGAGTGTGGGAGAGCATTCTGTAGCCAACTTGATGTACCACGAGTGGTCCTCATTTGGACACTGTGTTCTATATTTTCCTCTCCTCCTCCAGGTGGCTGAACCCATGCTTACTGGTAATTACAATACCAGGATCTAGCTGGGGAGGAAAAAAAAATCCAGCAGCTTTGCAAAGCTGCATCTCAAATCAGACTCCTAATATTCTATGTCATTAGTCACAGCTCATTTGGTTATGTTGCAATGGTAGAAATGGTTTGGTGTGGCTTGGGGGAAAAAAAAGTTTCAAGAAAAAGAGCTATATGTTCATGTTCCTAACATATTTATAAAGTCAATTTATCTAGTATTAGATAGTTACAGTTTGAACATTTCAAAGTCCAAGGATCACAAAAGGGAAACAGTTACAAGCCTATGTAGAAATGATCCTGGTGAACTCTGTTTCTGTCTAATAAACCATTCATATACCGATCAAGGTCATCTGTAAAGGTCCTTCTCTATAGAATTGCTGCCCACATGAGGGACTTAAATCTGGTTGGTCTCTTTGGCTCCTTCCAAGTATTGAAATGTGCCCCTCGGGGGTAGTGGGAAGCCTTAGAAGCCGCATGACGATAAACACTAATCTGCATAGCCAAGACCTAGAAGAATCTAGCTTCATCCTAATGAAAACCAGGCACTGGGCCAACTCCTTTTATATTTGGTTTTCATGAGAATCTGTCTGTGGGGGAGCTCTGAGTGTTTTTAGTGCAATAACAAGCTTGTGTTCTCTGAGCCAATTAGTACGTAATTAGGTGTTGGCTAATGAGGAGGAGGATAAAAGGTAGAGCTGGCAGAGAGAGTAGGTGTGGGTGTGACTCTTGTGCATGCAGGTGGTGAAACAACACATGTTGAGAACTAAATTGAATTTCTAAAACCCAATAATTTGTTGCATGCTTTAGTAAGTGCAGTACTAGACCTTTAGTGACTTTTTCATGTCTCTAATGAAATGCGCTTTTATTCTTCCTTGCAAAGTAAGATGTGTTCAGCACAGATATTTGAACACTTTTCTTGACCACTTTTTAAAAGTTTAAAATTAGGATTGATTGTGATATTTGTTATGTATTGATTACCTATAATAAAGACAAAAGAAAATAGCTCCTTCATTCTTCCACTCAATATATATTTCTCTATATGTTAATCAGTGAATTAAACAAAGGTCTCTGCCCTCATGGAGTCTATATTCAAGTAGAAAGAGATGGCTCATAAACCACAAACATAACAAGGAAAGCAGATGCTGTTTTAGAATGTAATGAAGAAAATTAATGGCATCAACAATCCACAAAAATGTTGTGGGAAATGTATAAGCTTCAAAAGGGCAATTGGGGTAGACTTCACTGAGAAGATAAGATTTGTGGTGCAGCACTAAGTACAATGTGACTGTCAGCAAGGCTGACACATGAGAAGATTCCAGGTTCCCATCTGGAGACTTCTCTGAGGAAGCCAGACACACGAATGCTCACGATCCAGAGCTGGCAGAAGCAGGGGGTAAATGGTAGCATTAAGAATCTGGTCAGAATGGGACCAGCAGGTGGTGTAACAGTTATGTCACTGGACTTCTACATGGCTGACCACTTTTCGAGTCTTGGACCCAGTAGCTTGAAAATCACACCAGGCACATATGTGTGCATGCCCAAGATCCTGGAAGGAAAATGGAAGATAAGGGATTATAGTGTGTGCAGGCTCCCTGGGGGGTGAATGCTCACTTTCCCCTCTCACTGTCTTTGTCTCTCTCTCTTTCTATCTCTCTGGAGAGTATATGTGCCCTAAGGCAAAACTTCTTAAAAAAAAAAAAGACTGGAAGAAAAATAATACTGTTGGGAATGATGTCTCTCTTGCTCATGAATGAAATTATCTTTAAAGGAAAATGGGGTAAATTTGAGTAAAGATTTGAGGAAAATATGGAAAGAAAAGTTGGGAGAAATTAAGTAGGAACTGACACAAATAAATAATATCATGTGCCCAAGATAACTAAAGAGTCAGTAAAAAGCTACCTGGAAAAAAACAAACCAAAAAAAAACCCCTCATTTTCTTGCTATAAAAGTCTATTTTGTGGAGGCACTTTGGATATTTCTGTGGCAGAGTTCCTATTCTCTGCACTCTCACATGACTTTTTTTCTTTATTTCTTTCTCTTCCTTTCTTTCTTTCTTTTTTTTTCTTTTTAATATGTGGAGTGTGAAAAGAAGCAAGAACAAGGAAGTTGAAAAATGGCCTTAATGAATGTAGAGAAATTGTGATTTGAATTGCGTGAGTGGATTAAATACTTTTCTTTCAGGTAGAAAATGTATCTTAACTCTCAAGTACTTCCCCAGGATCCTAGACACTGTCACATGGGTCTTTTGTGAACCAATCCTTCACTCCATCTTTTATTAACTCTGGTTTCTTTAAAGCTTCATTGCTAGGAAGATAATTTTCTTGACTATTTAGACTGTTACTATCTGTTAGAGAGATTCTGTAAATGAAAATACCCAACAGAGTGTAAAATACTTTAAAAATATGAGATGTTGAGATCAGCAGATAGCATAATGGTTACGTCACTGGACTCTTACATAGTTGACTGCGATTTGAGTCCTAGACTCAATGGCTTGAAACTCACATTGGACACGTGTATGTGTGTGTGTGTGCCCAAAATCCCAAGAAAAGAATGGAGGAGAAGGGATTGTGGCATGGCCATCCTCCTGGAAGTGATTTTTCTCTTTCTATCTTTCAGGTGAGCCTATGTGCTCCATAGCAAAGATCTCTAAAAAAAATAAAAAATAAAATAAAAAAAAAAGATGTTGCTTAGTTGTTTGCTTTTGTTGTAAAAAAAAAAAAAAGAATTCTAAATGATGATGAATGTGCTTGTTCTCCTTCTCCAGGCAAACAAGATGATAATTTGATTTTCAAGTTAACCTGATCCATTTTTATAGTTGTAAAGAGCTCTAAAATTGAGATAATCCCCAAATGAAGAGTCAGTTTTGAAATTATGGTCTGTTTTCCCCAGATTAATTGAGTAAGGCATCATCCCCACTTCCCATCAAGGGACTTCTCACTCGCCTATACCAAATGATATGCCAACGGCAGAAACCAGAGCAAAATCAAATCCTTTTATTCATAGGTTCTCTGCATATTACCACCTTTCTATTGTATTCATACATCATCAAGGAAATCACATTAACAAGAGATGTTTGTGTTGTGTTGTGTTGTGCCCCTGGCAAGCTGATAATCTGAAACTAATATCCTTTCATTATTTATCCAACATTTGGCAACAGTGGGGTAGCACTAGTAAAGAGTGTTTATCTTTTGGCTTTGTTTTTAGTTTCTGTACAAGAGTGCTTCTTTATTAGAAAGGGAACTAATTTGCATATCTCCAATTATGTAAGAAAATGCATGTGAAAATATGGCTTAATTGCACCATAGGTCCAAATTATTCCAGTCATGTTTGGTCCTTCTTATAACTAGCTCTGTGGGAATAGCCTCACTGAGCTATTTTCTAAAACCTACCCACTATGAACCTCTTTTCCAATCTAACTTTGCTCTTACATTAAATCTTGCTAATTCATTGACTTCTCTTAATCATCACAGTTAACTGCAGGTGCACATTTAATTTCCAAACAGCTGAATTTAACATTAATATTGTCCTTTGTGTATGAAGGTGACCCTACTGACTGACCAGCCTTGGGGAAAACATTTTGATTTTTTTCTCCAGTAGTCAGTATAGATTTATTCTGGCATACTTATGCCCTTGCCATGTAAAGCTAAGGCCATGAATCAGTGTAAGGCTGATTGGCCTCCATAGAGCATTGACCACATGACCACATAATTGTTAGCACTATGGGCTAATCAGCTACATTAATGGTTATAGATGTGTTTGATATCCAAACCAAAGTTGACTTTTGAACAGAGCAGACACTGTGCTAAGCACCAGACATGGATCATTGTCTGAACTCTACAATTTTATCTACCTAGAGTGAGAAAATGAAGACTTTAGAAGAATATGTAATTTATCCAAGATGACGATGAGCATAAGTAGTAAATCTAGGATTTGAATCCAATTTTACTATAGAGCCATCCTTTCTAACCTCTACACTAAGCTTTCTATTACTAATGGCATATTACATAATTTACCCCATAGTCTATACTCTAATCTCACTCTATAATAGAGTCAAGATAGGTCTTCTATACTTGGACTAAAATATATCACATCTTTGCCAAGTCCAGGGGAGGGGGCAGGCTATCTTTGACCAAGTAAATCCTCATAGCTTTAGATGAAACTTTCTCCTAAGAGATAGCCATCGAGAATGTAAGCTAATATGTGGTAGATTGTCCTGATATTTAAAATACGTTCTGTGAGAAAAAATTCATTAGGAAATTGATTTACCGAATAGTCATGAGGGTTCTATTATATCTACTGCTGCTTCCATGAGCTGACCTATTCCTTAGAAGCAAGTTCCTTCCTGAAATCTAATTTATTGAGTCCATCAAATTCTGGTTTAGAGAATGTACACAATAAGCACAAATGACTTCATTTTCAAAGATGAGCTTATAAAAATTGGACAATTCAAGTATTAGAATCCTCTACTGGCAATCAATTAATAAAAATGTCATGTTTTGACATATCATTGCAATTTAGGGGGAGAAAAGTATATTTTTCAATGAAAAATACTAGAAGGTATATGTGGAACATAATATGTTTAAAATTTTAAAAAATTTAAAAAATAGACTAGATTCAGAAATGTAGTTATTTCTTACTCTTTAAAGTGTTCAAGATATTATGGAGATACCAAAATTTTCTGAGTTGGGACCAGGTGACATGGTGAGTAAGGTGCTGGACTCCCACACACCTGATTGTGGTCCAAGTCCTGGAAGCAGCAGCTTGAAACTGATGCCAGACACACATGTGTGCATGTCCATAATCCCAGGAGGAAAACTGAGATGGGATTGTGACATGGTATCTACCTGGGTGGTGATGTCTTACTTTCTCTCTCATTGTCTCTCTCTCTGTCTCTCAGGTAAGCACGCATGCTCTATAGCACAAACTTTAAATTTTTTTAATTTTTAAATTTTTGTAGAGTTTTTACCTTAGGGCATGTGTGCTTGCCAGGGTGGGGGAGAAGAGAGAGAGATAGTTAGAAGGAAAGTGAGAAGTTGCCCCCTGAGGGTGTGGGCATGCTGCAATCCCTTCTCCTCTATTCTCTTTCCAGGATCCTGGGCACTCACTCACATGTCCCCTGCATGAGTTTCAAGCCTGCGGGTCTGGGACATGAATGGCAGTCAACCATGTGGGAGTTCAGCAACATAACTGCTATGCCATCTGTTGGTCCCATAAGGTTTTCTTTTTTTTTTTCCTGAACTTCAGAGAAGAAAACATTACATCAAGAATTATAAATTAATTTTTGTTCTTAAAAGCAAAATATGAAATGTTCCATAAATTTTATTTTTATTTGTGTAGCATTTGTTTGTTTTACTTTGTGCAAGGAGCACAAAGCATCATTAAATAAGTTCAAATAGTAAGAAATTTTATAGAAAGTAGAAAACATCAGTCAGAGGTCTAATCCAAACTCTAACACTTACTAGCTGTGTTACTAAATTAGTAAGTTAATTCTCTAAGTTTTTTTTTTTTTTTAAGTTTAATATAGGGACTGGCAGTTAGCATAATGGCTATTTTTCTGGATTCCCATTTAGGCTACCGCGGCGGTTTGAGTCCCAGAACCAGTGGCTTAAACTCATGCTGGGCGCATGTGCGTGCGTGCCCAAGATCCCAACAGGAGAATGGAGGAGAAGGGATTGCGGCATAGCCATTCCCCCGGGGGAGGGGTGATATCTCGCTTTCTGTCTCTCTGTCTCTCTCTGTCTTTCTGGCGAGTGCACGTGCCCTATAGCAAAAACCTCTTCAAAAAAAAAAAAAAAACGTTTAATATAAAGTGGGGCAATAACCTATAAAATCTTGAGATGACAAAATCACATCATACTATGTGTGTAAAAGCATGTGCATAGTGCATGCCATATAGCAATTGTTCAATTAGTGTTAATCCCAATCTTTTGCTATCTCAATTCTTTATTTTAATAAATGAAAGCAAATGTCAATAGAAAGAAGGGTAAAATGGAGGAGACAATACCAGAAGTAAAGATAAAGGCAATATTTATTTCACGGGATCTTAGAAAAATGCAGAAAGCGATCCAAAAGAAAAAACTTTTTATATAAACATAATATTGGTGTTTTCAAAGTTTTAAGAGAAAAGAAGGTACTCTTTTAATAATATAATAAATATAATACCCAAATTTCATAATGAGAGCTAAGCATTCTTAAAATGGGTATTAAAATGGTTTATTATGGCTCAGCTGTGGGACAGTGGGAAAGGTGGATGTTTATCACATGACTCACTATGCCGTTTGATTCTGGGACACAGTGGTTTGAAAAACACACTAGGAACATTCACTGTATTTATGCTGGGAAAAAACATTTTTCACACTGTAAAGATGTATGATGATTAAACGTAATTTTCTAAAGATGAAAGAGATGGTGTAATGGTTACATCACTGGACTCCCATGTAGTTGACCACAATTTGAGACCCAGACCCAGTGACTTAAAAATCATGTCTAGTATGTGTGCATGCATGCCAAAAGTGCTGCAAGAAGAATGGAGAAGGATATTGTGGCATGGCCATTCCCCCCAGGGGGAGGGTCATTTCTTGCTTTCTATTTCTCTGTCTCTCTCTGTCTCTCCAGTGAGCACATGTGCCCTATAGCAAAATTATCTCTCTAGAAAAGAGAGAGAAATGGGAGGTTTGAAGATATAATAGTAGGGAGGACACTTGTAGATTCCAGAGACTGTATGAGATGGTGGTAATTAGTAGTGGGTGCATGAGGGGTGAGATTTCAGAGAAAAAGAAGTAACAGACAAAAGTTATCTGTTGAGAATGATTATATGGTATATGGTAACATTGTATGGTAACATCTTTGACTTGATTGACATGCACTACATGCATGCTTTATAAAAACATATCGTATGCTATAGAGATGTAAAATGATTAAATGTAAATAAGAAACCATACAATAAAACATTTAAAAGTTAAAAAAGAAAAAAAAAAAAAAAACACTTGGCAGATGTACATGCATGCCCAAAATCCCGAAAGGAGAGAGAAGTATAAGAGAAAGGATTGCAGTATGACTGTCTCTCATGGGACGTGCTTTCTCACTTTCCCTCTTTCTCTCTCTGCCTCTTTTCAGTGAGTGCATGTGCTTGCTAGCTAATTTTTAAAATATATAGTTTAACTGCTACTTAAGATATGGAAGCATAAGACTCAGTAAAGCTTCTTTTTATTAATCTCTAGTAGAGGAAAATCTTACATTTCCATTTTGAGGAATATAAGCTCTAATTTTACAGGGAAAGCTTTTCTTATTTCCTTGAACATCATCTACAAAATGTAACCTTTTAAGATACCATTGCCAAATCATTTAAAGCTGTGTTTTATTTTCTCAACTCTTAAGCATAAATAATGGCCATCATTTCTTAGAATTTCCTTCTCATGTCACAGTCTAAGTAATAGACAAAGCCACAGTTCTAAACATTGCTCCACTTTGATCTTGCAAAAGAAGCTTCACTTTCATTATTTATTCCATGTTCCAGCTTTCTAGCATCATCCAGGGACTTCACAATACCTTTGGTTTGGGGTTGGAATTTTTAATGTGACCAAGTAGCAAGTTATGTTATCAGAAACTTTAATAGGAAAAATGATGGAATATAGAAAAGTGGAATGCAAGGAAAAAATAGAATAAGGTAAAAATTTTTACACCAGATGATTTTAGAGTAATTGATGTTCCTTTCCTACCTCCTGCCCCTACTCTATACCCATCCATCTCTCACTTCTCCAATAAAAACTGATTTGTTTCAAATAGCAAAGACAGAAAATTTTTCTTTCTTTTTTTTTTGAAGAGGTTTTTGCTATAGAGTGCGTGTGCTCACCAGACAGACAGACAGAGACAGAGAGACAGAAAGTGAGAAATCACCCACCAGGTGGGATGACCATGCCACAATCCCTTCTTCTCCTTTCTTCTCGCAGGATCTTGGGCACACACACAGAGGCGCCTGGCGTGAGTTTAAGCCATTGGGTCCGGGACTTGAACCGTGGTCAACTACGTGGAAGTCCAGTGACATAGCCATTATGCTAACTGCTGGTCTCAAGACAGAAAATTTCTTAAAACCTAGAATATTTGCACATAGCTTCTGTGGTTTGAACGGCCAAGTCCTTGTTCTAATTCAGTAAACAAGACAGAGACACTTGTTTCTCAAATTTTGATACCAAATATTTTCTACCTGTGTTAGAGCATACAAAAAGATTTAACCATTAACTATAAACACCTGAACCTCTGCCTTTTATCTTCTGTCTAGACCACAGTGGATGATAAATACCTAAGATCATAGCACTTTGTCCAGTGTTGTTGTTCATTATGTAATAATGGGTGCTTGGGGCACCCTAGAGCTATGGAGAGACCTAATGTGAGTAACTTACAAATGATTACTCTAAATGAGACATTTCTGACCTGATGCATTATTTCTACTTCAAAAAGCTATTCTTGACTTATATTATGATTTTCACAGTGGAAGAAATAGCTAATGAAGGCAAGGACTTGTGTGTGTGTGTGTGTGTGTGTGTGTGTGTGTGTGTGTGCATGTGTGTGTGTTTGTACTCTCTATCTCAGTTGTTTTTTTATTTTTTCTTCTGTTCTTTTCATCACTAGTAAGATTGTTATGGGAGAATGAGGAGCTCTTTTAGGTGAAAGGTTATGGCCCTTTGTAATTATAACTTTGGTGAATCATATTTTTAAATCCCATAGAAAAGACACCTAAAGTGTCAAATTCAGCAGTAGTCTATTGGTCAGGATCTTAGCAGTAAACATGGTGCTCAGCTAGGATGCTGAAGTGCATTCAGTGGTTTTTGTACATAGGTGTGGGTGGGACTAAGGCTACAAACAGATATGTCGACACACTCAGTGACTCAGAATCTATTACTGCTTGTATGCATAAGAAATAAAGAGAAGACGTGAGGTTCCTAGAGCTCAGTGAGAGCTGGAACTCAGGAAGGAGGATAGCCTGACAGGACCAACCTCTGCCAGGGCCCTAGAACTAAAGAAGGAAAAGAAATACTGACTTTTCTCTGTTCCTACTCTAATTTTCTCCCTGTGTTTCATGGGTAGGTCCAACCAGAAGCCAGAGGGTAAGATGCTCAGTTCATGTAGTCAATAAAAGTAAAACTCCTGAGCCAATGAGGCTAGCTGGTGGCACTGAAATAAAACTGGATGCTCTGTACAACAGGCTTGCATGAGAAAGTTCCAGGTTCACAATGGAAGACTTCCCTGACTATGCTGGATGCATGAGTGTGCCCATGATCTGGGGCTAGAAGGTCATGAGTGAACCATGGCATTTGAGAGCCTGTTGAGAGTGTGGTCTCTCTGTTTGCTTTCTCTTTCTCTCCCTCTTTGTCTCTCTCACTTATGGAAGAAATAAATAAGTAAACTGATTCCCTGAAGCAAAAGCAAAACAGAGAAAGTAGACATATTGGAGGTGGAGTGCCGATATAATATGTGGAATAACCACTCAACACTTCAGTGCCAGCAAATCATAATGTTGCTTTTGGTTCTGTGCAAAATCTTTACTTGAGTAAAGAAACAGTGCCAGAATTTCAGATATGTGAATAGGAAAAGGCTGAAGTCTGTAATGAATCAACAAGTCTGGATACAAAATTATCTTGACAGACAAAAACTAGCAAAATGAAATTTAACAGGGAAATTGGAGAAGTTTTCCATTTAACGTAATTAACATTTTTTAAAAAATGTTTTTATAAGAGAATGGGGAGAGATGGGAAAAAAACGTGATGACAGTCCATGTCCTAAAAGATAGGACTATCAATCAAGGATGGGCCATGATTGCTTAAAAAGTGAATACATTCTAAAGGTTGCATTGTCAGCTGCTGCTAGACATCTCCAGCTGCTGGTCCCACATACTCTTCGAACTCTGCTTGCCAAAGCCTGATCTTGCTACCTTCCCACCTCCTTTCTTCCAAGACTGTCTGGACTCCTTTATTCTCTCTTTGGTTACTGGTACACTGTCCACAAAATATCTCAAAATTGTCATCGGTTTCTTTTTCACTTCCCACACTTAATGAATCATTAAATCATGCTGAGTGTATCTCAAAACATCTTGAATACCCTACTTCCTTTTATATACCTTTGTGCCTGCTTTTTTTTTCAGTCCGTTCTCCCTACAGCTGCAAGAGTTACCTTCAAATAAACAAATGACCATTTGTCAGTCCTAACTTAGAAAAACCCTCTGCTCCTATTGTGGTATATAGGATTAAGGGTGGATTCCTTATTTAGTGTGAAAGATACACTCCAGTCTCATTTACATGTACAACATCACTCCTACCACACACACCTTTACTCTAGTGATGAGAACTCTTCTGCAAATACTTCAAGCCCTTATGCTTTTGTACTTTCTCATTCCCTCTGCCTAAAATCCTTCTAACTCTCTGCTATTATTTTATTTTATCTTATTTTATTTTTCACGTTTTTGCCACAGGATGTGTACACTTGCCTGTGAGAGACAGAGGCAAAGTGAGATATAACCCCTCCCCCCCCAGGGGACATGGCCATACCACAGTCCCTTCTTCTCCATTATCTTCTCAGGATTTTGGGCACACACACACACATACCTAGGAAAATTTTCAAGCTGCCAGGTCTAGAATTGAAACCACGGTTGACTATGTGGGAGTCCAGCACCTTAACGATCATACCACTCTCTGCCATTATTAACCTAACAAGTTATGTAGCCTCCATGGCATCTTCCAAACATCTAAATGTAACTTCATCATAGAAAGAGTGCACCCACAGTTCTGTGGTCTAACCTCTGCAATTACACTTGCTTATTAGTCTGTATCCTCCCATCATCACTTCCAATTAATTTTTACTCCTTAGCACTCAGAAGACTATCTGCCCCATGGGAAACATTCAACTAAATCTTTGTTGAATTTTAAATGCATCAAGTAACTAAAGTATATCATTTGAAGTATGGAAGATAATTATTTCACTATACTTCCTATTGGTCAGTCTACATGCAGTATATATTGCTTGATTTGGTCATTGTATATTAAAAGATTCACAGCCAAATTAAATTGTAATCAGGAGAGGACAGATGCCATAGAAACCGTATTATGCATGGTCTTTCCATTGTTCTTTCTCTAAAAGAGAAATACATAATTTATTCTGTAGCCACCTCATATTTCTAATAAAATAATAACAAGGCAAAAACAGCCTTTCTAAGGGCCAGACCGTGGAAAAGGAGTAATGCAATTGGACCCACGTAAGAATGGTCCTGGGTTTGTATCCAAGGAACTCTCTTAGCACACTCAATGTGCACATGCCTGTGATCCAGGCAGTGGAAACTGAGGGTGGACTGAGGCATGAAGGCCTCTTGTAGATGCCTCTATTTTTGTCTCTTTCTCTCTCATAGAAAAAAATACATTAATATATTTTTAAAAATAGTCATTATAAAGTTGAGATAGTACAGCAAATTTATGTGGTGTTTACATGCCTGACACATAGTAAGTATTCAATAATTACAGAATTGTAAAATTATTGTTGAGATTTCTAATAGTATATAACATGTTAAATATACATCTTACATATCATATTATCTTTACCAGTTTACAAGATAGTAGTCCTACATGAAATAGGTGTCATTGTATTAATTCTTGGCCAAAGACAGTACTTTTCACTCAATTACATCAGGGACAGAACACTTCTATTGGATTGTTAGAAAAGTCATAACACATTTTTGCACAGAGAAACAGAAAAATATGTCATTATCTTTCCAGAAACCCAATAATGTTATTCATCCTCTGCTTTCAAGTTGGATTTCTTTTAAATTGCCTTAGATATTACAGTTTAGCTCTCTCTATATCAAATTTTATTTAGGTGCACACTCTAGAAACACACTTAGCACAGCCAGCAAAATAAGTCAAATGTATTTGGAGGAAACCAGGGCTTTGCCTGGAACCCAAGATCAGGAGGTCAGCCAAGATTCACAGAAACCAGTAACTCTGTTCTCCATGGCACCTTGATGTTTGTTCCTGTGTATCTGATTGCACTGGATGACTTTTTCAGACACTAGGAGGACTTTAACTACTTCTAGGGTTCATGATGAAGATTGACACTTCATAAAATCAGATTGCTTCCCAGTCCAGTGTCCCAGATAACAAACTGGACTTTCTGAATTCTGACAGCACATTTCTAGGAATGAAAACTGATCTTACTTAAGTCAGTTTTCCCACGACCTGTCTACTAGGGCCAGTGACAGAGAGAACAAAATACTCTGTGGGCACCCATCCCTGTCTGCAGGAGCATCATTTTCAGAGTCTGGGGTTTGTGGGAAGGCCAGCCCTCTCAAATCTTTCTATTTCACAATGCAATTTTCCATATCCTCAAAGTAGGCAACTGAAAGAGGTTTAATCCCCATTCTTAAATCTTTTTCATGCATAAAACCTTCTCGTTAAGACCACATTAAACAGTTACTGTTTAATAACTTAAATTATTTTTCAGTTCATACTGCACATAAAATTGCCTGGTCATGTTAATTCTCCATAATAACCACTCAAATAAGATTATCAATTATTTTGTGACCAGAGACCCTGTGAAATTATTTCTATTTCAATTTCTAAATGTTTAAAGATAATGAATGGTAAAAGTACACTATTTTGACTATTCTAATATTTCTCTGGAGACCTCTGGGCTAAGGAGGTCATTTACTGATAGCCTGGAAGGTAATGAAACTGAGAAAATCAGCTCTCCATAAGTTATTCACATATGGATATCCACTGAGCTTAGCTCAGTCACCAAGAAAAGAAAAAGATAAACAGAACTGGATTTTAAACAGGAAGAATGGGGATTCTCTTTCAATTATCCTCAGTGATAATCAGGGCTGATGCTATGTGACAGAATATAAATGCTGATAGTGTGAGGCAGAATAAAAGGAAGTGTTTGACTCAAGGTGGACTAGAGGGGCATAGAATAAGGGATCCAGGTGGGACTGATGTATAGGGTAAATTGGTCTCATATAAAGATAGTGTCTTAGTATTCTGGCAATAACCATGTGAGAGGATGTTCTGTTAGAAGAGTCAGAATTTCCTCAGGGGGAAAAAAATGCAAAATTTATAGTATTGAAAAACACAGTAGGAAGAAAGAACAGAATCTTCTAAGGCCAAGAACTGTAGAAGAGCTAGCACAAGGTGCAGGAGACCTCTGCAAGGTCAGAGCAAGATGGCCTGAAATCAGTGACACATACTTGGGCCAGACACAAATTTTTTCTTATTCACAAGCATCCAGGAAACATAATATATCCCAAGAGGGCAGATTAAGGGACAGAGAACAAGCAGTAAAGCCCAACGCATGGGGAAACCTGTTCCAGATACCTTCCAGCAGAGTCATAAGCTTCGATGAGTCTAAGAAAGTTAGAGGAAGGACTGTTTTTACTGAAAATAAGACTAGCTCCAGACTTTAGAGTGCTAGCAATCTAGTAGTAAAGCCAGGCTCTTCTGGATAAAACTACATGAACTTAAATGTTACTAGTTGACTATGTACCTCAGTTCTTTCACCTGAAAAATGGAAAGAGTAATAATCTCTATTTCATAATACTGTGAGGATAGAAATACTATAGAAGTTTCGTGTTGAAAAGATCAGGTGATAGGAGCCCTATCTACTATGACTTCAGCTTACGACCTTGGGAGAGTTTGCAAGCCAGTATACAGAGAGGGAGAATTCAGGCAAAGTCTAGTGCACTCTCTAAGGAGGTAGAGCTGAGAGACTGGAGAGGCCAAGGCACTGAGAACTCACAGGCCAAAATATTGGCATATAAAGAACTTCACGGAGAAAGAACTCTAATAATCTGAAAAAATTATTACTCAACTACTCAGCTGAATAATGGTCAATGTATGCATGTGAGGAAATGATCAGGGCATGAATCTGAGACCAAAAAAAAATCATATTAAAAGATTAGAAATAACAATGTTTTGTGCTCATACAGGGATGGGAAAAGTGCCTAGTCTCAATAGCCAAAGCATAAGGCCTCAAGGTTCACAGGGCACTAGATAGTGAACACAGAAAAATCTTACTTCAGAAATGTGGAATCATTAGCCTTAGATATAGCAATGCTCTGATCCCACTTAAATCTTAAAAGAACCAAAAAGATAAAATGTTTTCAGGTAACTTAACTACACTACAGCTAAAAGCCCAAAAGTATTTCTAAGAACAAAAAATATCTTGCACCCAATAAGTTAAATTTAACAACGTGTGAGGCCATCAGGTAGAGTAGAGGATAAGGCAACTGGATCCTACATGGCCAACTCCATGGTTCATGTCCCAGGCCCAGCGGCATGAAAATCATGCTAGGCACATGTGTGCATACATCCAACATTCTGAGAGGAGAATGGAAGAGAAAAGATTGTGGCAGGGCCATCCCCCAGGGAGTGATTTCTCACTTTCCCTCAGTTGTCTCTCTCCAGTGAGCACACACACTATGGAAAAAACAAAAAACAAAAAACAAAAAACAAAAAAAACCCCAGAAGATTCCATTCTCCCTACCCACTATGTTTTTCAATACTATAAATTTTGCCTCTTTTTTTTTTTTTTTTTGCAAGCTGCCAGGTCTGGGACTCAAACTTCAAGTGGGAGTCCAACACCTTAACCACCATGCCACCTGCTGGCCTCCTGGAAGTATACTGTTTTAAGGATCACATACTTCTACTCAAAGGTAGACTTTGGTATCTTGTGTATAGTCATGCATTGATTTATGGCAGAATTAAGTTCTGCAAAATGTATCATTAGGAAATTTCATCATTGTGTGAATATCATAAAAGTAACCATCGTAAATGTCTATGAACAGATAATGGATTGAAAAAAGAAGTGTGGTACATGTACACTATGGAATATTATTCAGCTGTTAAAAAACAACAACAACAACAAAAAGACCCTGTTATTTGATAAAAAGTAGATACATTTGGAAGACTTACTGCTAAGCAAAGCAAGCCCGTCTATGAAAGAGAGGCATTGTATGTCCCCACTCAATATAAAATGAATGTATGCACTCTAGGCCAGAAACTGAAAGACTGGAAAATACAAAAGCATGGAAAACAACTGTGGATACTAGAGAGGTGTGGGAGGAAGGAGGAAAATGGGGGGGGCTGTGGGTTGAGAGGAAAAGAAGCAGAGGGAAAAGAAAGAAGCAAAACATTTAAGGAATACAAAAATGGAAAATTGTCTGTTGATGATAATGTGTATGATAATATCTTTAACTGGACTAATATACCATGTATTCATGATGGGAAGATTCACTTTGCATGATGTAATGATAAACAGTGATTGAATGTATAAAAAAGTAAGATTAAAAAAAGAGAGTACACTTACACAAACCTGTATTGTATAGCCTACTACACATCTGCACATTATAAAGTCTTAGGGGTTCACTGTCAATACATGGTTTGTCATTTATTGAAGTATCATTTTGTGTTACATGACTGTCACATAAACTAACTATAAGATGAGAAAACAAAGAGCTATAATTAATCTGCCTAGAAAGAAGATAAATGGAATTCAAATTTAAATTTTTTAAATTTTATTTATTTTCATAATCTTGTTTATATTACATTGAAACACATATATCCTTACAGTGTATTGCATTTCTTTTTTCAGAAGGAATACCATGCCTATCAATCAGGACAAAGATATTACTATCTACATCATCATCATCAAATAACTTTTCATCATTTTTTCCAGATTATTATTATTCCCATTATTTTTTTAAATATTCAATCACTATATATGTATTTTTTCTTTTAAAAAGAATTTACTCAACATGCAGTCCAGTTGAGAATACTATACATGTTATCATCAACAGGTAATAAACCATTTCTGTGTCCCACTAATGTCATGCCTCCCTATTTGTTCTTTTGCTATCCTTCTCTATACTCTTCCCTTCGCCCACCCCATTCCATACTATCTTCAGCATCTCCAACTATTTTCACAGCTTTTATACCCTACAATATTTCAATCTCTACCATAACGTGCAGACAGTCAATATATATTAAGTGGATATATACTATATCTTTCTTTCATATCCTCGCTTGCTTTACTCAGCAATAGATCCTCCATATCTGACCACTTTCTATTAAATGCCAGGGCTTTGTTTTATTTTTTTAAGACTGAATAGTATCCCATAGACTATATATGTCATACTTTTACAATCCAGTCATCTGTTTGAGGACATTTGGGTTGGTTCCATGTCTTAGCAATCATGAATAATGCTGCAAAAAATGTTGATGTGCCTGCATTTTTCTGGCTTAGCATTCTCCTGTCCTTTGGGTAGATACCCAAAAGTGGGATTGCTGGATCAAATGGTAGTTATAAGAGCTAATTCTTAAGAAAAACTAATAATTCAAGTTCTTACATGCTTAATCAAAAATTAAAAATAAAACATGAATATATATTATTTGAAAATAACTGTGGGTATCAATAAAAATGAAGGCATTTTGAAAACTGAATCACTTGGGATAAGCAGGTAGCATAGTGGTTAAGGTGCTGAACTCCCACATGGTTAACTGCAATTGGAGTCTCAGACCTGGTGACGAAATTTCCACTGGGCACACGTGCGTGTGTGCCAAACATCCCCTGAGGAGAATGGAGATTGTAGCATGGACATCTTCTAGAGTGTAGTTTCTCACTTTCTCTCTCTGTGTGTCTCTGGGGAGCACACAAACACTATAGCAAAAATCTCTCTAAAACAAAAACAAAAATGAATTACTTTGTTCTACAATAGGAGTTGACAAATTTGTCTATGAAAGTGTCAAATTTTGTAAATATGTTAAACTTTGTTGGTAACATACATATTGAATTTTTTTGTCTGTTTGTTTTTATAGCTTTTAAAAATGGAAAAATTATTCTTAACTCATGGACCACACAAGTACAGGCTATAGACCATATTTAAGCCCCAAATTTGGTTATATTATGAGCTCTCTAAAACAATCACTAAACTGTTTCTAATGTTATATATAAGGATATAAAGTGGTGTTATACTAAATTCACAGTAAATACAAAATAAGGCAGAAAAGAGAAAACGGGAGAAAAAACAAATTGGACAAATAGAGACTAAATAACAACAGGGTAAATTTAAAACCAATGATATTTATACATTAAATGTAAGTGATTTAAATACCCTCATTTAAAAGGCAAAGACTGTCAAATTGGATAATAAAGCAAGACTCAACTGCATGCCACCTATAAGAAATGCACATAAGATAGAAATAAAAGAAACCAAAAAATATGCATAACATTGGTACTCGTCAACAAGTAGATGATGGGACCAGCAGTTAGCGTAATGACTATGTCGCTGGACTCCCACGAGGTTGACCACAGTTCGCGTCCCGGACCCAGTGGCTTAAAACTCATGCCGGGCGTGTGTGCGTGCATGCCCAAGATCCTGAGAGGAGAACCCAGGAGAAGGGATTGTGGCATGGCCATCCCCCCTGGGGGGTGATTTCTTGCGTTCTATCTCTCTGTCTCTCTCTGACTGTCTGGTGAGTGCATGTGCCCTATAGCAAAAACCTCCGCCCCCAAAATAAAAGTAGATAATGACCAATAGATTTAATGCAATCCCAATGAAAATTATGGCAAGCGATTTTATAGTATCAACTACCAGTTGAATCTAAAATTTTTATGGAAAAGCAAAAAATCTAGAATAACTAGTGCAATACTGAAGAACAAAGCAAAGGATTGACACTGCCTTGCTATGAAACTAGCGTAATTGTGAAAGCATGGTTTTGGTGAAAGAGTAGACAAATTGATCAATGAAACACAATGAGAGCCCAGGAATAGACTCACACAAATTGATCCTTGATAAAGAAGGAAAGGCAATTACAGAGAAAAACGCTTAGCAACAGTGGCACACACTGTTAAAATGCTGCAGCTCAAACGTGGCAGTCAGATGGAAGGCCCTGGTTTGATTCATGGCCCAACCTAAATAGTCTACGCATGGTGGCTTGCACCTACAGTCCTAGTTAGCTGAAAGGGAAGAGCAAGAGGATCCCCACATGGGATAGACACAATAACAAAAATGCAGTCCATATAAGAAAATAAGTGATATGTTGAACTCTATTAAAATTTAAAACTTCTGCTCTGTACAAGACACTGTTAGAAAATGAAAACCCTGTCAGGCAAATTTCTCTTGCACTCTGTCTCTCATAAATAAACTTTTTAATAAGTAGAAAAAAGGTAAAAAGGTAGTCTTTTCAACAACTGGTGCTAGAAAAATTGGATATCCATGTGCAAAAAAAAATAAATAAAACCTAAACAAAGTCATATATTCATAAAAATTAACTCGAAAGCAGGTTTTAGGCTTAAGTTCAAAACATAAAAATAATAAAAAAAAATTCCAAAAATAACATGGGAGACAGGTGACCTTAGATTTGGTGATAATATTTTAGACACAATAACAAAAATAGTCAATAAAAGAAAATAATCAATATGTTGAACTCTATTAAAATTTAAAACTTCTGCTCTGTACAAGACACTGTTAGAAAATGAAGAGACAAGCCACAACTAGGAGAAAATATTTGCAAACATATATCTAACAGAGAATTTGTATCTAAAATATACAAAGAACCCTTAGAATTCAACCCAATAAAAAATTAGGACAAGGATTTGAGCAGACCTCTCACTAAAAAAAGATATATGGATACAAATAAACATGAAAAGATGTTCATCCTACTAGTATGTCATTAGGAAGTTGCAAGCTAAAACAAGAATAAGATACCCTATTTACCTGTCAGTGTGTACAAAATCCGGAAAGCTGATAGCACCAAATGTTGATAAGGATGGAAGAGGAACACTCATTCATTGCTGGTAGAAATGCAAAATAATACACTCACTCAGATTGATTGACAATTTTTTAGAAAGCTAAACACAGTTTTGTCATACTATTCAACAATTGTGCTCTTAGGTATTTATCCAGATGATCTGAAAACTTATGTTTACATAAAAATCTGCATGCAAATCTTTATAGCAGCTTTATGCATAATTGCTAGAAACTGGGAGCCACCAAGATGTTTTTCTGTAGATCAATAGATAAACTGTGGTACATACAGAACATTATTCAGTGATTAAAGGAGGTTAACTATCAAGCCTTGAAAAGACGTGGAGACATCTAAATGCATGTGGATAAGGAAAAAAAGCCAGCCTGAAAGGACAACGCACTACATAAATCCACCTATGTGACATTTTGGCAAAAGCAAAACTACAGACAGTAAAAGATTCAGTGGTTGCCATGAGACTGAGGACAAGGAAAGGAGGAATGAATGGGTGAAGGACAGGGCCCCTTTAGGTCAGTGAAACTATTGTGTGTAACTGTGATGATGGGTACATGTCATCATACATTTCTCAAAAGCCCTAGAATTGTAAAACACAAAGAGTAAACCTTAATGTAAACTATGGACTACTCTTAAAATAATACACCGATATTAATTCATTAACTTTTAACATACATATCACACTAATGCCAGATGTTAATAATAAGGGGATATGTGTAAAAAAAAGTAAAGTCAGCATGAGTATATGAAACTCTATGTACTGTCTACTCAATTATTCTGTAAATATTAAACTGTACTAAAAAATAAAATCTATTAATGAGCCAGCCATGATGGTATAACAGTTATACAATGCTCTACAATGCCAATGCCATATGGGAAGGTCCCCAGGTTTCTGTCCTGAGGTGTCCCTATACATGCCAGGTATGCACATGCATGCCCATGATTTCGGCTACCCAAAGTAGCTGCATAAAGATCTTATAGGGAATGGCTGTATATTTCTCTGTATGTCACTTTATTTTCTCCTCTCTCATGAAAAAAATAAATAATCAATTAAAGTGTATGAATTACTTTTAAAAGAGAGAAGAGTAGGATATACATCCATTTTTATATTGCAATAGATTATTTCTAGATATAAGAATGTAGAAATAGTGATTATCCTCAAAGATGGGAGTACTGAAAATCTTGAGGGAGGGAGGAAAGGGCGGGAATGACTTTTTCCTATAAAACTTATTTCTATTTGAACTTTTAAAAATTAAGAATGTACATCATGAAACCAACAGATGGCATAATGCTTATGCCGCTGGACTCCCACATAGTTGACTATGGTTCTAGTCTCAGATCTGGTAGGTTAAAATTCACTCTGGGTTTGTGTGCACGCATGCCTGGAATCCCAAGAGGAGAATGGAGGAGAAGAGATGTCAGTATAGCCATCTTCCCTGGGAGGGAGTGATTTTTCACTTTCTGTCTCTGTCTCTCTAGCGAGCACACACACCCTATAGCAAAAATCTATCAAAAAAAAAAAGTACATCATTTTCTCAATCAAACAAAAAGGAACCTATCAAGATACATTCCATTGACATGGGATTGGCCAAAGACATTCTGGTGGTTCAAAAGTTTGAAATCCATTGAATTAAGCAGAAAAGAACAATTTGCTGCTACAGAGAATGCAAGTGAGTAGTGACCAGTCAAGGAGGGCTATTAGCCAGCCTCTGTGCTCCCTTTCACTTTCTAGGGATCTGTGAGAACAGTGCTACCCAGTCTATTCTATGAGAATCAGATGGAGAGAGCCTCAGTGCAGGGCCTTGTTTTTCACTTCTTTCCCACCGCTCCTGTGATGCTCCGTACCCAGTAGCCACAGAAGGCCACCTATGGCCAGTGTACTCTCAGCATGCTGCCATACACCATGCTGGTGCTCAGCAAAAGCTTGTTGACTGCTTTTGAACAGGATTGCAACCCTGTTAGCAATTCCAGACCTGCAGAGCTCTTAAGATAGAGAACAAAAGAATGAATGAATCAGAAATGATGAATGCCTGTAAAGCTTCCTGGCTCAAGAGAAGTCTAAGAAGCAGAGTTGATTGAACTTGGAAAAAAAGGATGACTCAATGCTTATTTTAGAAAAGCAGAGTTAATAGGTGTTCTGTATTTGGATTTTTTTTTCATTTGGAAAGGGTGAAAGGGGTAGAACAAGATGAAAAATGGACCTCTTCAGTATTATAAAATGCTCGTTTCATTCAAGAACATAGGATTTCTTGACAGTTCGTGCTCTCTCTGTCTTAATACCATGAATATTGTCCTTCATACACATCTTACTCATCAAACATCTGATTGTTAGAGCTGGGGTTTTTATTAGTAACATAATCACCCCAGTGTACTCTTTCATTTTTATCCTTCTAAAGCCTGTTTATTTTTAATGTTTTTATATTTACTGCCATTAACATACCAACATGACTGTTTTCCCAGTTAAAAAATGTCATCTCTTCCTTTCATAAAAAGCAAAAGAAAAGTTTATGATCCCTAAATGATCTTGTGTTTATCTTTTAATTAAACAGAATGCATATGAGCATCTTAAAGATACATAAGCAAGGGGGACCAGCTGATGGCATAATGCTTATGTTGCTGGACACCCCCATGGCCGACCATGGTTCAAGTCCAGAACCCAGAGGCTTGTGCCTGTATGTGCCTGAAATCCTGAGAGGAGAATGGAGGAAAAGGGATTGCGGCATGATCATCCCTCCTGGGGAGTAATTTCTCTTTTTCTACCTGTCTCTCTAGCCAGAGTACATGCCCTATAGCAAAAATCTCTCTCTAAAAAAAATAGATACATAAGCAATATTTATGGATTGCTATACATCAATCTAGATAGGTATTATTATCATTCCTATTTTAATATTTCAACATAGTATTTTAAAGACATCTCAGAATTAGACCTTGTTAGTAATAAAGCCAATGCAAGTAATATTACTTGATTTTAATGTAATTAAATACTTTTCTTCACATATATATGTATTTGATTTCTTAGAAATATTTCATAAAGTCATGAGATTTTCTTTCTTGTAGTCACAAATAACATCACAAGTTTTCTTATAGTCCTCTTGAAAGTGTGAAAGCTCCCCTTTGTGCCACTTCTTTTGTACTTTAAATATCATTCTGCTGTCCTTACTGCTATTTATTCAGAAGATTATGCCCCAGATTTTTCCTGGCTAGCTCTTTCTTTCAATATAAATTTTATTGCATTATTTTCTTAGCGGTCATTTGCCTTTCTGACCAAATTGTGTGCTCCCATAGACACACAAAACACCTATGGAGAGAGGCAAAACCACAAATGTATTTGTTAGAAAGTGCCCTGGTGAACCCATATTTATCCTCACTGCCTTGCAGCAGACATTTGCAGAAATTTACAGACACCAGAGCTTACAGGTGCACTGTTGCCTTTGTTCCTTTCTTTCTTCTCATAAACATTCCTATTCCCATTCTGATTTTCTGGTAACCTAGTTTAAATGACCCATTTATTTTTATATTGTCAATGAGCACATGGTTGTCTAGCAGTTAATAGTCCACTTGGAACAAACTTGGCTTTATAAATGTTTTCAATATGTGTTGGTATTTTGCACAGGACCTAAATCTCTCTTTTGAGGTTTGCACATTGCAACCTATAAAGATATACCAAGGGCCCCACTGCCACCTTCTTCAGAAGCATGTGACCCACCAAGCATACAGTTTCACTAACTGTGATTGAAATCTAACTTCCTTTAACTGGGTCTATCTGTGTCACCTTACTCTAAATGGTCACAGCTTGGGGCAGATTTGTATTACCCTTCCAAAATAGTTTCTATTTAATTTTTCATTATACATTTTATGTAAATTCAAGTTTTGTGATAAGCCAATGCCTGATTTATTTGATTATCAAATCCTAGAACAAGGAGACTATTATAGGTCAACTCAAAATTAGAGTCCACCTTATATTCAAAATTTCTAAAATACTATGCCTCCATGCAGACTCCTTGAGCTTTGTTAGCGTATCCATAGTGAAAGAGGTGAGAATTAACCTATAGACATATGACATATGATACCTTTCTGACAAAAGAACTTCTCAGTAAAGTCATAGTTCATAGAAGTCTGAAAAACATCCAGGAATAAAAAATCATTCTCCAAAATCCATGAAAAGCTTGTACTAGTGGGATCTAAGTATAACCCTTTTTAAAAATTCAATTTCAATTAATGTTATTATCAGAGGACCTTTGTAACAAATACATTACAAATACAAGTTGGAAGTTCTATTTGACCTAAGCGAAGTCAGTGAGACACAACATTGCTGGTTTTGATGGTGATGGAGGGGATAGTCAACCAAGGATCATGAGCGTCCTCTGAAAATTGGAAGAGGAAAGGAAATATGTTCTCTTCCTGAGTATTCAGAAGGAACACAGTCCTGCTGACACCTTAGTGTTATTCAGAGTGACCTGCATTTGACTTTTCATCTACAAAACTGTACCATAATTGATGTGTATTGTTTAAGCTACTAACTGTGGCAATTTGACAGGATGGGTGTGCTGTCGGGCTTTTAGGGACACATTTTCTCTCCCAATGGAATATTATGCTAGGACCTTCCATCATCTTCACACTTTCCCTATTCTTCTATCATGTACTCAGTCTCTTAAATACTATTCATATGACCCCCTCCAAATTTCCACCTCTACCAGGTTCTAGGGATGTTTCCCTTCTACCAGATATTAGAAATCTTGTCCTCTCAGCTATCTTATTCCCTCACCCATTTTCATTGTTGGAAAAGGGCATTCTCTGAGATGCAGAAGTGAGAAATATTTTCAAATGAATTTTGCAATGTTTGTAAATTTTAAATTTGCAAGCCTGGAAACAAAGCCCCTATTCTTCCCTAGCTAATGCACCTATTGTATGCCTGATTTCTTCACTTTATCCAACTCAGCTAACTTATAGTCAAACCAATCTTGTAATGATTTTCAAAAAAATTTACAGTGCTCTAAAAGAACAGATAAGAGTTCATTTATTTCAAAGGGATAGAAATTGTCCCTGAGTTGCTACTGGAGACACATCACTTAATTTTTTTTTTATTTGAAAGAGCTGCATTAAAATGTTTTTGTGGGCAGTGAATGATGCTACTCAGTGGAAAAGAAAAATAACTTATGATTTGAAGTTTTCAAGAAACTTCTAGGTACTTAGAACAACTAAAAGATGAGTGCTTTGGAGTGGACATGAGTGAAAATTCTCAATTTGTAAGTGGGACAAGATGAACTGTGAAGTGTCAGGTGAGTGGATGCCTGTTCATTCCTGTTGGTTCTTCTCCCATCTGGAGTCTAAATCTAATGGTTTCCATTGTAGTAGAGAGGCCTTACCCGACAGCAAAGATCTTGACCCAAATTGCTAAGTCTAGAAAAGCACTATTCTTGATGTAAAACAGAGACATTGGAACATTGGAGATGGTTTTCACTGCACCCTCACCTCGCATAGGGTGAAAAAAAAGTCTGACTATGGGCGGGTAGGGACGATTCTGGTGGGGGGGGGGAACCCCCAAATTCCCAAAAATTCAAAGGGATAGAAATTGTCCCTGAGTTGCTACTGGAGACACATCACTTAATTTTTTTTTTATTTGAAAGAGCTGCATTAAAATGTTTTTGTGGGCAGTGAATGATGCTACTCAGTGGAAAAGAAAAATAACTTATGATTTGAAGTTTTCAAGAAACTTCTAGGTACTTAGAACAACTAAAAGATGAGTGCTTTGGAGTGGACATGAGTGAAAATTCTCAATTTGTAAGTGGGACAAGATGAACTGTGAAGTGTCAGGTGAGTGGATGCCTGTTCATTCCTGTTGGTTCTTCTCCCATCTGGAGTCTAAATCTAATGGTTTCCATTGTAGTAGAGAGGCCTTACCCGACAGCAAAGATCTTGACCCAAATTGCTAAGTCTAGAAAAGCACTATTCTTGATGTAAAACAGAGACATTGGAACATTGGAGATGGTTTTCACTGCACCCTCACCTCGCATAGGGTGAAAAAAAAGTCTGACTATGGGCGGGTAGGGACGATTCTGGTGGGGGGGGGAACCCCACAATTCCAGAACAAAAACAATTTAAGTGCAAAGAGTAACAAAACAAATGCTGTTTGTGCCCCTTGACCTCTTAGAGAGGAATCTTAAAGGGGAAGGAGTGGGAGAGGTGGGAAGAGTAGAAACAAAACACAATTTCCTCAGGAAGTTTGGAGGGCATTTAAAAGAAGAAAGATCAGGATTATTTCTGTTTGTTAGAGGGCTCCACAAGACTAGGTTTGGAAAAAGCCAAATATATGGCTGTATGACACACACTCACACACTATCATAAGATAGGCCCCAGACTCATCCTCTGTAGTGGGCTGAACGGTGGCCCACCAAAATGTATGTTCAATCTTAAACTGTGGAACCTGTAATGTGACCTTATTTAGAAAAAAGGATCTTTCCAGATATAATTAAGAACCTCAAGATGAGATCATCCTGGATTATGTGGGTGAGTCTTAAATCCAATGACAAGCATCCTTAAAGAGGCATAAGATAAGACATAGAAGAGAAGGCCATGTGAAAAGAAGGCAGGAATAAGATATATAGCCACAAACCAAGAAATGCCTGGAGACACCAGGAGCTGGAAGAGGCCAGGAAGGATCTTCCCACAAGAGCTTTTGGAGAGACCCTGATGATGTGTGACTTAGGACTTTTAACCTCCAGAACTGTGAGAGAATAGATTTTTGTTGTCCTAAGTGCTAATTAGCTGAAAATAGATTTTTGTTGTTTTTAAGTGCTAATTTGCTGAAACAGCCCGGAAATATGCAAGATATACTCCCTCTATAGTAATTGAGGACCCAAGCAAGGTGTAAGGACTTGTATGTTTTATGTGCTTCTGGAATGAGAAAGTAACTTTCCACTGGCTCCAAAAAGGGTGGGCTGCCAGGGTGTGTAGAAGCAGCTGTGTTATCCACAAGGTGTAGAGGAGGAAGAGAGGCTTATGTCCCATATTTTATTGTGGGATATTCTATCTCCTGGAACAGTGCTGGAGCTAAACATGCCACCAATCAAAGCCACCCAAGCCACTACTAGGGGTAATCAGCACCATAAGCACAGGCCACAAAGTGGGACAGTGTGGGAACCTGAAGGGGAGGAGGGTTAGATAGTGTATGCTATCCCACCTGTCACTGCAAAGTCCACATCAGGCTGTGGCAATGAAAAGTCCCCAGTGCATTTGTAGTACCAACAAGAGCAGGAGAAAAACTCAGGTGAGCCTAAATAGTGCCTCTAAATTGAACAAAGAAATCACTGAACTTGAATTGAATTTACAAATAACCTAGCTAAGCTAATGCCAAGAGACAAACTTGGGCCTTGAAAACAGAATAAACCAATTGTTTTATAAATAAAATTCCAATTTTGGATACCTGCATTTTGTTGATTGTTATTAACAAAATGTTTCTTCTACTTAGTACAAAGCAAATCATTACTCAAATTATTTAGTAGTATACAAATAATGTAAATAGTACATAAATATACATAAATAGAATGGAACTACACCTAATTTGTGACGTGTTGGAGAGGTTTATTTACCAACAGGAAAAAGATTAAGCAGGGCTGGAATTTTGTTTTAAAGGGAAAAATTGGTACGACTAGAGAGTACTTTTTTTTAACTTCTTAAGTATTCCCCATCATTTGGTTGCCAGAGATCCAGTTTTTTCAGGTATTTACTTTCTTCATGAGAATGTAGGCCCAGGAAAGGCAATTCTATCTCCAAGTCAATCATTATCATTTAATTCTCTTTTCAGTGATTCACATATTTGAGATAATTACCTAGTTCTGGTTTTTGAGACATAAAAGAAAGTCTGCTAGAAGGCTTTTAGGAAAGGATTACTGGTAATAATAGATACACGGAAAAAAATTTCTCCTCTTCATTTATTTCATGTTGTTGTAATTATCTATAATTCTGGGAACCATATCCTTCATCTTGTGACTATGAGAGACAAAAATGACAGTCAAAGATGGCAGAGAAGAAAGATGGATAAAGTCTGAGGTCTTAAATTTGTAAGTGAACCTCTGAATTACTATCCTTAGGCTATATTTTTTTCTAGACATTTTCTTTTTTGAAATCATTGATCTCCATTTTTGTCCTATATGTCTACGAACATCCTAACTAATCAAAAATAAAATAATGTTAGTAAATTCTGGCATAAACCTCAAAAAAATGTAATTGAAGAAAAAGTAAAGAGATCCTACAGAACTGGGGCCAGCAGATGGAGTAATAGGCTACATCACTGGACTCCCATGTAGTCAACTGTGCTTTGAGTCCCAGACCTGGTGGCTTAAACTCATACTGGGTGTGTGTGTGTGTGTGTGTGTGTGTGTGTGTGTGTGCCCAAGATCCTGAGAGGAGAATAGAGGAGAAGGGATTGCAGTGTGGCCATCCTCCCTGGGGGGTAATTTTTCACTTTCTGTCTCTTTGTTCAAATTTTAATAAATCTTTAACTAATAATTCAGGCAAAGTATGTCAGTAGAAAATGATCAAAAACAAGGCATAAAATGTAATAAATTTGAATGAATTCCTATACAGATATATTATCATATATTCAGATAAATATTTCTATAATAAATAGTAGAAGGTTAAAGAGAACCTTGTTTGCAAAATGAAAACATATATCTCTGAGTATTGGTACACAGTAAGTAGAAGAAAAATTTCAAATAATTTCAATAGAAATTTCCTTCAACCAAGTAACTGAATGCCTATTGTATCCCACCTGTCACTGCAAAGTCCACATCAGGCTGTGGCAATGAAAAGTCCCCAGTGCATTTGTAGTACCAACAAGAGCAGGAGAAAAACTCAGGTGAGCCTAAATAGTGCCTCTAAATTGAACAAAGAAATCACTGAACTTGAATTGAATTTACAAATAACCTAGCTAAGCTAATGCCAAGAGACAAACTTGGGCCTTGAAAACAGAATAAACCAATTGTTTTATAAATAAAATTCCAATTTTGGATACCTGCATTTTGTTGATTGTTATTAACAAAATGTTTCTTCTACTTAGTACAAAGCAAATCATTACTCAAATTATTTAGTAGTATACAAATAATGTAAATAGTACATAAATATACATAAATAGAATGGAACTACACCTAATTTGTGACGTGTTGGAGAGGTTTATTTACCAACAGGAAAAAGATTAAGCAGGGCTGGAATTTTGTTTTAAAGGGAAAAATTGGTACGACTAGAGAGTACTTTTTTTTAACTTCTTAAGTATTCCCCATCATTTGGTTGCCAGAGATCCAGTTTTTTCAGGTATTTACTTTCTTCATGAGAATGTAGGCCCAGGAAAGGCAATTCTATCTCCAAGTCAATCATTATCATTTAATTCTCTTTTCAGTGATTCACATATTTGAGATAATTACCTAGTTCTGGTTTTTGAGACATAAAAGAAAGTCTGCTAGAAGGCTTTTAGGAAAGGATTACTGGTAATAATAGATACACGGAAAAAAATTTCTCCTCTTCATTTATTTCATGTTGTTGTAATTATCTATAATTCTGGGAACCATATCCTTCATCTTGTGACTATGAGAGACAAAAATGACAGTCAAAGATGGCAGAGAAGAAAGATGGATAAAGTCTGAGGTCTTAAATTTGTAAGTGAACCTCTGAATTACTATCCTTAGGCTATATTTTTTTCTAGACATTTTCTTTTTTGAAATCATTGATCTCCATTTTTGTCCTATATGTCTACGAACATCCTAACTAATCAAAAATAAAATAATGTTAGTAAATTCTGGCATAAACCTCAAAAAAATGTAATTGAAGAAAAAGTAAAGAGATCCTACAGAACTGGGGCCAGCAGATGGAGTAATAGGCTACATCACTGGACTCCCATGTAGTCAACTGTGGTTTGAGTCCCAGACCTGGTGGCTTAAACTCATACTGGGTGTGTGTGTGTGTGTGTGCCCAAGATCCTGAGAGGAGAATAGAGGAGAAGGGATTGCAGTGTGGCCATCCTCCCTGGGGGGTAATTTTTCACTTTCTGTCTCTTTGTTCCTCTTTGTCTTTCTGGCGAGCACATGTGCCCTATAGCAAAAACCTCTACAAAAAATAGAAAAGAGTGATCCTCTAGAATTAATTTCATGCTAAATATAATAGACTAGTAAAAACTAGTAACTAAAATGCAGGCACTGCATGAAATAAATTTTAATAAATCTTTAACTAATAATTCAGGCAAAGTATGTCAGTAGAAAATGATCAAAAACAAGGCATAAAATGTAATAAATTTGAATGAATTCCTATACAGATATATTATCATATATTCAGATAAATATTTCTATAATAAATAGTAGAAGGTTAAAGAGAACCTTGTTTGCAAAATGAAAACATATATCTCTGAGTATTGGTACACAGTAAGTAGAAGAAAAATTTCAAATAATTTCAATAGAAATTTCCTTCAACCAAGTAACTGAATGCCTATTGCTTTGAACTTATAGATTATTGTATTTTGCTGATATAATTAAGAATAAAATGTTAAGATACTAAACCAGAGGTCAGTGGCTGCTGGATTTTTATTTCTTTTTTGCTTTTTATTTTCTCAGCAGATGACATATGCACTCACAAGAGAGTCCGACAGAGTAAGAAGGGAAGGGAGAAAGCATCCTCCACAGGGCATGGGGTATGGTCATGTCACAATATTTTGTCTCTCCTTTAGCAATTTTGGTCCCCCTCCCACACACACACCTGAAGTGTTTTGTAAGCTACAAATCCATGACTCAGACACAACTAGCCATGTGGCATCCAGCCACATTAACCATGGGAGAACCCTGGATTACATTTTTGTGGAGAGCGGCCAATCTGAGCATAGTAACCTTTAGATTCATGCAAAAATGCGCTTTTGTGGGCTTCATTTGCATGGCTATGAAAGTATTTGCAATCAAAAATGGTATCTGCATGTTGCTGTCAATACCCAATACTGATACTATAGGGCAGTATCAGTCTAAAGGAAGTCACATGTGTTTATCAGATTTCGCCTAGAAAAGGTTAGAGAAATTACATAGTGCCAGCCATTTTCACATCTTCAGACAAGTTACATCCAAAAGCAACTGGCTCTACATTCCATTTCTTCTTCCCCCATTTTCTGCCCTTTAAAATAATAAATCTGAGGCTGGTTCCTGGTCGCAGCTTTCTTCATCAAAGAAGTTGGGCCCACCCAATCCTTGTTTATCTATACTTATGTGTCTTTGTGTTTTTATTGTTATGTTTATTTCTTATCCACAGCCTCTCCACTCAGAAAAACGTGTTCAGCCTAGCAGGTCCCAACAAGTGGTGCCCAACATGGGGCTGAGATCTAGTTCTGTACTACCTGGGGTTACTCAATAGGGATCTCTGATTGTGCCAGAAACCTCTGACTGGCTTGATTGTCCTGCATCCCCTGAAAGAACATCAAGAGTTCCCCTACAGTTTGAAGGGGCCAGGGTCGGCACATGTTCCATTTCCCAGGGTCCCTAGCAGCCTCTTCTCTATATCTGCTTTGGATCTACATTCACAGGCTCAATGTCTTCCACTCCAGCATCTAGAACATATTCCAGGGACCTGTATGGGTTGCAAGTATTAGGCCTTTTGGTTCTATAGCATCATATCCCATTGATTGTTTTGGGTATCAACGGTCATGAGCCATATGTTCTGGTCTGTTGCAATTGAAACAATTACACTTTAATTTCTGTTACATTACTTCCTTTAATGAAGCTGCTAAAACCATACCCTGAATTTGTGGTTTCCCAAAGTCTTGACAAAGTTTAATGAAATTATCCACTGTCCCTTTTTTTTATGTGTGGAGCAATAGCTGTTTTACAAGAGGCATTAGCATTTTCAAAGGCCAATTTTTGTTTGTTTTTGCTTTTTTTTTTTTTTAAAGAGGTTTTTCCTATAGGGCACATACACTTGCCACAAAAACAGAGAAACCAAAAGTGAGAAATCACCCCATAGGGGGGATGGCCACACCGCAATCCCTTCTCCTTCACTCTCCTCTTGGCATCTTTTGCATGCACGCACACGCGTCAGGTGTGAGTTTAAGCCACCAGGTCCAAGACTCAAACTCCGGTAGACTACATGGGACTCCAGTGGTATGGCCATTACACCAAATGCTGGTCCCCAAAGGCCAATTGTTTTAACAAAATTTGTCCTGCCTCCTGATCAGAGACCAGTCACAATATGGCTTGTGTTGAGTGGGAAATAAAATCCTGCTATAACTCACTAGGTCCCTATTGTACACTGATTCCTGTCCCTTGATCCTAACCAAGAAGCCTTTCCAGCATTTCAAGCATATAGTGCTAATCTGCTGATATGTCTGTGGTGTAGATCCAATTTGTGCACCATTATCAGCCTGCTCCCTTGTTCCAGTCAACATTTCAAATGTGATAGGTATTTCCTGTTGTTGATTCCTTTTTGCCTGTTCTTGGGCTTCCTCAAACCAGTCATATTTCCACAAAAAATAATCTCCTCCCTATAAGCATGTCTTGCCTAGCACCTTCTAGTCATTAGGGGTAAACACAGCTTGAATAGCTATCTCTAACACCGCAATTGTATACGGTACCATGGGGCCATATTGTGTAGGAGCCATTTTTAATCCTTTTAGAGTTTAAAAGGATATCAGCTCATACTGATGCTGATTTTGTCCTGGGTAGTCAGGACCAGGAGTCTCTATAACAAGGCACAATTTAAATTCCAAAGTGTCCTCTTCTCTATCTGTTACACAATGCAAAGCTCTCTGGAGATGAGTTAAAGTGAAAGCTATTCTTTCAGCCCTAGCACCATTTGATATGCAAGTAAGTTTTGACTGAGAAGCAGTGGACTCCTGCCTGAGAGCAAGTAGTTTTAGCAGCTGCATTAAAAGAAGTAATGCATGGGAACCAGCAGTTAGTGTAATGGCTATGTCGCTGGACTCCCATGTAGTCGACCGCGGTTCGCGTCCAGGACCCGGTGGCTTAAAACTCACGCTGGGTGCATGTGCATGTGTGTCCAAGATCCCGAGAGGAGAATGGAGGAGAAGGGATTGTGGCGTGGCCATCCCCCCTGGGGGGAGATTTCTCGCTTTCTGACTCTATGTCTCTCCCTGTCTGTCTGGCGAGCACATGCACCCTATAGCGAAAAAACCTCTCCAAAAAAAATGAAGTAATTCAACAGAAATTAAAGGGTAATTGTTTCAATTGCAACAGGCCAAAGAACAGCAGCTCCATTCTCCCAACCTGCAACTGCTTTTGAATCTGCAATCTTAAGTCTGTCTAACTTCAAAAATCTGTAGTTTTATTTACCAGGTATTACCTTTCTATACTTGTCTTTAGTTACAGACTCTGATTTCTTAGGTAGGAAGAAGGTATAGCCTTCTCTAGTTTGTCAGTGGAATTACTAAGCCAGCTCCTTTTTATTCTGGAGGGTTTTGTCTCAAGCTCTCCTTAATTAAACTCCACAGGGAGAAAGCAAAAATGGGAATCCTGCTAGGACCCTATGTTTTATATTGTTCCCTGAACTGTTCTCCAACCTTGTCCCAGGTCACCTCATAAACTGTTCCTTGCTCTGGGAACCAAGAGCATGTTTCCTGCACAAAATTTAGGAACTAATATAACTGCTTCATACTAACTTTATCACCCCCAGCTTTTAACATATTAGAGAACATTTAGACATACATATCTCTGTTTTTAGACAATCATGTCCCCATGTTTTACACCCAACAGTGATCAAAACCACTCCTTCTCTTGCTCTATTATCTCCTTATTCTACTCTGATATCTTTCTTCTACTCTGTTATCTCTTTCTTCTACCTAGTATCTCTTTCTTCTACTCTGGTTTCTCTTTCCTCTACTCTAGTATCTCTTTCTTCTACTCTATATTCTCTTTCTTTTTTTAACTCTATAGGTTCTTTACGTTATTCAATAATCTCTGGCTGGCTTTAAGGAGTGCCCTTTCATGACTCTTTTCCCATACTGGGCCACACGTTCAGGTACCACTAACCGGAGATTGATTGACTAAACATGTTTTTCTGAGTGGGGAGGCTATGCATTAGAAATAAATGTATCTACAAAGACACACAGGTATAGAAAAGTGAATACTGGGTGGGCCTGACTTCTCTGAGGAGGAAGCAGCAACCAGGAACTAGCCTCAGGTTTATTCTTTTAAAGAGCAGAAAATGGGGGAAAAGGAAATGGAATGTTAAGGCAGTTGCTTTTGGATGTAAATCATCTAAAGATGTGAAAATGACTGGTGCCATGTAATTTCTCTGATCTTTTGGGGGCAAAATCTAATAAACACATATGGCTTCCTCTAGCCTGATACTGCCCTGCCCTGTCGTATTTGTACGATAGTGCTTTTGTATGAAAATGTTTTCATAACCATGCAAATGAAGCTCACACAATTACATTTCTGTATGCATCTAAAGGTCACCATGTTTGCTCAGTTTGGCCACTCTCCACAATTTTTCATAAAGCAAATAACCCAGGCTGAGACACTTCATGGTAGTTCAATGGTAGTTTGAATTTCCATTCTTTTCTACAGGGAAATCATATCATCTTTACTGTCTTACCTCACCTTACATTCACCTTTAGTATGTGATGAATGCCAGTGTATTTGTTGTTATTAAAGGGAAAGATTTTGTTAGAAATATGCACAAAAAGTGAAACCTTTCAGGGCTTGTGGGAGTTAACAGGTCTGTAAATGCTTAAGAAATTGTCAGTTGCTACAAAGAGGTATATAATCATCTTATTTCAACAAGGAATTAGACTCTGAGTCATGTGATAAATTTTTAAAAATATGTTAGAAGATATGATACTAAGTACACAATTATTGAATAGTTATATAATGAAATGATACAGCTTAGTATTTAATATTTTCAGCAGTTACATAATAAAAAAACATCAATGGAGGGGAGATAGTCAACACCTGGAGAATGAGTCGGTGTTCCAAATGACCTACGTAAATTAATAAGTGGTCCAAAAGAAGCTACAGAGATTTAATAAGAGAACTTTTGGAAAAATTGTCATGGAGAAGAAATTTCAGTGTTAAAGGAAGAATTCAAACCCCATTCAAGTCCTACTCCTTTCATGAAGCTTTTTTCAACTATGCCTTCTAGCTTGACCACATGTCTACAGTACTAGATGAATACTAAGTCGAAATTAAATCCAGTAAGTCTTATAGGCTTCATGTATGATGTAAATAGTTTTAGCTAGTTTATCTAGTTTGGCTAGTCTCATATTTAGAACACGATTAATACCATATTAAGAAAATGATTAAGACTATTTTAGAACTGACCCTGTGACCTAGTGGTTAAGGGAGTCATATTCCACATGGCCTACTACAGTTTGAATCTCAGCCAAAAACACATCAGGTATATGTGCATGCATGCCCTAAGTCCCAACAGGATGAAGAAATTGGAGGTGGGGTTACAGTGTGACTACTTTTCAGGAAGAGGGGATGTGCTTTCCCTTTCTTCCTTCTCTCTTTCTCTTTCTGTCTCTCTGGCAAGCACCTATGCCTCTGGCAATTAAACAAACAAACAACAACAAAAACACAGAATATCTTAAATATTCAAATATTCTCCCTATGTGATATTCTTTGTTTACCTGGTAATGAATCCTCAAGGCAGAGATCATGTTTTATTATTTCTGTTTTTTTTTTCCCTTTCTATTAACCTATTACTAAATATGTAGACTACATTGAATGAACACTCTATCATTGGTTTGTGTAGTGTTTAAGAGCCCAAGCTTAGAATTTGCCAGATGAAATTTCAAATCTGACTCTGATACTTATCTTGATAATAACTGGGACAAGCCATTTTGCTTTTCTAGGCACTACTTTCATTATTTTGGCTTCTGTGAAATAACATGTAAAGCTACTCATAGGCATAAGTTCCTAAGTAAGAGAAATGTTTATTACTATAGTATATGAGTGATTATGAAGAGGAATGGGAAAAATAAGCAAAAAAAAAAAAAAGTCATGAAAGGGACTGTAGCTCCTAATAACCTAGAAAAGGCAGCCTTAGTGGAGCAAGTTAAGAATGTGGACTCAGAGCAAGGGACATGGTGGGTCAATGATACAGTGACCTTAATTATGTCAACATTGATAACCTACATTATATCTACCTAAAAATAAGAGAAGGAAAGGGAATTGTAAGACAACACAAAAGATTTTGGCTGGATACAAAGAACTTACAAGGATGTTAAAATATTATAATGTATTGTAGATAAAGATTATAAAATTTCTTAAGATAACTTGAAGATTGTTTATGGGGAAGGATGTCATAAGCCAAAAAATCAAAATGCTTTTGCAAAAAGTTATTGCCAAAAATGAAATGTCAAAAGTAGATTAATTAAAGAAATGTAAACATAAGAAAATTGAGATTAATCAAATAAGATGCTACAGTTATAAATATCATAGCTGAGAAAAAAAATATTTAAAGTAATTTACACTTGAGATGAAGAAAATTTGGCACATCCAGGGAAGAGTGATAGCTAAGTATAGAGTTCATTAAAGCACAGCTCAGCTCCCCTATCATCCTTAAAACACTATTATATTTTAGCATCATTTTCAATGATAAGCCTTGCAAAACTTACTATCCACAGGTTTGATTTATAGTTCCCTCACGGTATTTTGTATACAGTTTCAAGCCACCTGTCATTTTCAAACTGGCTCTTAGAAAGTTTATTTACTAAATGTACATTCATGTGCCCTTTATTCATTACCCTTTATTTCTCACTTAGATTCTAGTTTTTGCCTACCACTCTTTCAAACTCATTTAAAAGCCTGTTCCCTTTGGGAAATCTTCCTAAACTATTAGAAAAATTGTACAATATCTACTTCAACATCTGACTCATAAACAGCTTTTCATATCCATAATACAACATTTGAAAATAAAGAAGTCAATAATTTGAGAACGTTTAGTATAAGGTTGATACTTGAATTCATTTGTCATTAAACAGGATGAAACAATTATTCCTCAAAGTTGGTTATTAAGTATTCCATAATGTTTGCTAATGATCTTTTACTGATCCAAAAGCCTTTCATGAAATAGAAACACTAAAAAATTAGTTTCATAAAAACTTTTTTTTAAAAAGAATTATTTTATTTAACTTTATTTATTTACTTAGAGAGACAAAGTGAGAGAGAGAGAGAGAAAATAAGCCACCAGGTTCAGGACTTGAACCAGGGTGGCCATGTGGGAGTCCAGCAACCTTACCCACCACGTCACCTGCTGGCCCCAGCTTCACAAAAACTTTTATTCACCAGCAAGCTATAAAACTCTGGTGAGTTCAAGAGGTTGTTGGTAATATTAACTCTTTTCATTATATAAACAGTTCCAAAATGCCTAGATAGCAGTTAGTACTTGAAAAGTCTGTCAAAGTGAAGCTTGTTCTGTGCTTTCATAGAACACTAACAACTCCCCTTTTTTTGATAGCAAAGAACTAGTCATATATTTATCAGCATCATGGTGCAACATTAGTGTTTCTTATATTTGCTTTTGTGGATACATGGAAGAACGAAATAAATAAGGACTCCAGTGGAAAGGCAATTTCAAGTACAAAACAGTAAGAAGGGCTTCTTTTTTTTTATAATTATTTACTTTATTTATTTATTCATTTATTTTCATTTGACCAGAGAGAGACACAGAGAGAGAGAGAAAGTGAGAAAGCAAGCCACCAGGTCCAGGACTCAAACCATGGTTTGCCATGTGGGAGTGTCCAGCGCCTTAGCCACCACACCACCTGCTGGTCCCAAGAAGGGCTTCTTAAGAGACACACTTCAAAGAAAAGTTATGGAGATTCATAGTCACTTGATGACTAGAAGTTTAAATGGATATGATAGAAAATTAAGAACATAGATGTATCAGAAAGAAACATTCTAATTATGGTCCTATAAAATTTGATTATACATATATATAATATGACTTACTGTATTATATTAATAAAAAGTCATGCTACATCTAAAGATTAGTGAGTAGCAGATGTTTGTGTCCTACATGTTCCTTCTGTTTATTTTTCCCACTACAGAACTTCTTTATTGTTCAGTATTTTAGATTGGTGTAAAACTTTCTAATTACCAAAAATTTGAAGAAGTTAAATAAATTCAGTGTATATTTATTTTGAAGAATAATTTTTTTAGGCCAGCCAGTGTATGTGTTTAAAGTAGCTAAACCCCATTTGGCCAACTATGCTATTTGAGTCCAGACCTGGCAGCTTGAAAAACACACCAGACACATGTGTGTACATACCCAGAATGCAAAAAGGAGAGTTGGAGCAAGGATTGCAGTGTGACCATGTCCCACGGGGAATTTTTTCTCACTTTTCCTTTCTCTCCTCTGTGTCTCTCTAGCAAGCACACATGCCTTCTAAGTTTAAGATAAATAAATAATATTTTTAAATAACTTTTTTCCTCTTTTTCCCTTTCTATTAAGATAACATAATATGGCTTGTCTGTTGTCTGCCTCTAAATAAAATTTTGATTGATAAATCAAACTGAATTGAAATTAATAAGGACTACTATATAAGTGGAAACCCTGTAACCAGAAAATATTTGTATTCTTGTTCTGAAAATATTAATATACAGTTTCCACAAGTCAATAAAGGAGAAACAATTCCATTTAAAAAATGGTCAGAAGACTTGAAGTGGCATTCACAAATAGCACTTCTACATGACCCATAAATATATGAAAAGTTGGTGAAACTCATTAGCTATCAGGAAATTGAAAACTGGCTAGATTAAAAATTTTAAAGACTGGGACTGGCAGATGGTATGGTGGTTAAGACATTGGACTACCACATGGGCAACTGCGGTTCAAGTCCTAAATCTGGTGGCTTGCTTTTCACTTTCTCTTTCTCTCTCTCTGGTCAAAAATAAATAAATAAATAAATAAATAAATAAATACAAATATAATTAAAATGAATAAATAATTATTTTTAAAAGTTTGAAAGACTAACAACACCAAGTGAGGAGGTAAAATGATTAGAACTCTTATTTTCTTCTGAGAGTGTAAACTGGTACAACTTTGAAAAATTCCTTGGCAGTATTGGGTACTACAATAATTTAAGGATTTCAGTATAAACAGCTGTGTATCTGCAGGTAATCTATCTTCCTACAAGAAGGTAATTAGCGTTTGAAGGATTTTAACCAAGACCTAATATTCCAATAATAGCTAGTCAGCATTTGAAAGATTCTAATCAGAAATCTCTTCTCCAAGGGCTAGCAAGCAAGCAAGCATTTCAAAAAATGCAAATGTTTCCTGGAGGGCTTTTAACTAACAAATATATATATATGTATATAGATATACACACACTTTTTTTCCACTGATAAAATGAGTGGTGGTCAATAACTGTGTTACCTAAGAATGTTCTACAGCTATCGCCATCTTTCCAGGTACAGAGAAAAATAATTTGGGGACCTCAGTAACTTAACATCTTCAAGTTATATATTAGAACTATAATTTAAGTTCTTGTTCTTCCCCTAATAAAAAAGTTTACACCTGATTAGGTTAGAAGGTTAGCTTTTCTTGCCATCAGCATGAACTTCTCATTCAAAAAGCTGTGACATACCCAAAATGCCAGAAAAGAAGGATTTCAGAAGCCAACAGAATAGATTATATGACTGTTGCACTTGTCCAGTGTTTTATGTGTTGCAGACTTTCATAGGAGACCTGCCTTCATGACTAACCCACCCACCATCTGGCAAGGTTGTAGGAGACAAGACTTACTGCCCTCATCCACCTCTCATCCTCTGAGTATGTTGATATCTACTAGAAACAACTTGATAATGATAAAGACCTAACTGGCTTAGATCAGTTCTTAAGTAGAGAATAACCTCCTGAAAACTGAATCTGTAAGCACTGTCAGTAGACAAATCAATCCATTAGTGTATTTACATTTATAAAACTTTAAATGTTTATAAGACATCAAATTCCTAATTTTGATCAAGTAATTGGAATCAGACACATAGCCTAGCACAAACATGAAAAGTAATCTGGTAAAAGAATACAATCAGAAGATAGGTTTTCTTTCAACAAATATTTATTAGCTAACTGATAGATTTCAGGCACAGTGCTCAATGCTTCAGGAAAACCCAGTGTTAAGTCAGTCAGTTCCTGACCCCAGATAATTGGCAGTCCAGTGAGGGAGACAGTTACAGTTGATGTAGTGGCTATGGTTAGGCACATTAGCAGTGCAATAGGCATCCAGCCAAGGAAACACTTAATCTGAGTCACAGTGAAAGTACTATTTTATTTTGTTCAAGAACAGAAGACTAATATTATGTATTAGCAAGAGAGTATCATCTGTTAAGTCTTTTTAAACTTCAGGATCAATCAAGGTTAAATAAAGAATATAAGGAGTCAGGAGTGTTTAAAGTATAAAATAAGGAGTGTAGGGTGTAGGACAACACAGAGCACAATTCAAATTTCTCAAGGTTAAAATTCTACTTCCTCTGTTTTCTTGCTATTTAATCCCACAACATTAACAACTTCCTGTTTCTGCAGTTTCTTCATCAACATTCAAGAGATAAAAGTACTGTCACCTCACAGCTGTTATGAGGTTCTAATTGTGTGTGTGTGTGTGTGTATGTGTAATACAGATAGAACAAAACATAGCACATAGTAAGCATTCAAAAGTCATACTAGCTATTATTGTTTATAATAGCACTGTATTAGTTTGCTAGGATTACCATAACAAAGTACCACAGATAGCGTGGCTTAAACAACAGAAATGTGTGTTCTTACATTTCTAGAAGTCAAAAATCAAGATGTTGGCATGTTTGCCTTCCACCAATGCCACTCTCCATCTGAAGCTTGTAGATAACCATCTCCTGTCTGTGTCTTTACATCATCTTTCCCCTGTTTATATCTGTGCCTTAATTTCTTACTCTTATAAGGACTCTAGTCATTTTAGATTAAAGCCCATGCTAATGACCTCGTATTACCTTAATCACTTCTTTAAAGCCCCTAGCTTCAAATGCAGTCATATTTTGAGAAACTGGGGATTAGGACTTTTAACATGGGAATTTGGGCAGGCCATATAAGCATACCAAAGATAACTTGGTAGTATGAAATGTTTCTGTTTTTCTTTCTTTTTTTTTTTTTTGAATAATCTACCTTAAATTTACATTCTTAAAATTCTCCTAGTTAATTTGTCCAATGTCAGTGGGTATACCCTCTTGAGGTTGAATACAAGAGGTGATTGGCTGGAGTAGTAGGGTGGTAGAGAAAAGTTTAGGAATTACATTAGTCGTGAACCATAGAGAGGTCCCCCCAACAATGGTCCTCTCCTTATCAGCCTCAATTTGCGCTACCAAAGCTATCTTCTTCATTTTGACTCTGAATTAAGCTCTTAGATTTTGGTATGGGAGTAGGTGGCAGATGAAGTAGTCTGGTCACAATTACATTATTATCATTTTTTTTTTAAATATTGTGTTTGCAAACCAGTAGGTGGCATGGAAGTTAAGGTGACTGGATCCCACCGACCAACTTTGCATTCAAGTTCCAGACCCAACAGCTTGAAAATCACTCCAGGCGTGTGTGTGTGTGTATGTGTGTGTGTGTGTGTGCCTAAAATCCCAAGAGGAGATTGAAGAAGAAGGGATTACAGTATGGCCATCGTGCTAGAGGATAATTTCTCTCTTTCTCCACCTCCTCCCATCTTTCTCCAGATAGCACACATGCACTACAGAAAAATGAATATATATATATGATATACATCATATATATGTTGTGTGTGTGTGTGTGTGTGTGTACATATAAAGATACATATAATTGCTATAGATAGAGAGGAGCTGTATTTGAAAGAGCTTGTCCGCATCTTGGATTTGGATCCTAACTTGTGAATGCTAGAATGTTGAGAGATATTTCTAGATAAAAAATAACATGGTCAAGTTATTGAGAATTATAATCTTAGAAATAAAGAAGAAAAAATAACGAGTAGACGCTGATGGCAGAGAGCTCAAACACGACATGTGGCATTACCTACAATAAAGTGAAAGTCATGGAAGAAAGAGAAGCAGATTGATTAAACAGATGATCTCTGATCTCTTATAGTCAGGGTCCAGGTGAGTGAAAAGTGGTACTTGTTGATTGTGGATGGCAGGTTAAGAAATGATGCCATTAACCAAGATGGCAAGTATAGGAAGAGAAGCAATTCTGGGAACAGCCTGTTAAGTCATTTTTAGACATGCTGAGTTTCAGGAGCCTGTGGGATAACTAGGTGCTAACAGCCAAAGATCAGTTGGTAATGGGTTTGGAACTCAATGTGGTGATATATAAGGGGACTTCTAGAAATTCATGGAAAATGGAATTTAAGTAAGAATTTATTTTCATGGCAAAAATGAATTCTATGTATAGGGTTTTTTTTTTAATAATACACATTTTCTGTAAACTTGTTGAAGAGCTTTCATATATTTGAAAGTTTATTACACTTTGATTACTAATTTTGAATTGATAATACAAAGCAGAAAAAGGAAATAGAGTGACAACAATAACAAAAAAAATAGAAGTATGGATATTAGTATCTAGAACAAAGACAATAAGCAAGATGAGAAAGACAGGAGAGAAGGCAGGTGGTACCCAAGCAAGAGGCAGAAAAAGAAACACAGCTCAAACTCACAAAGAGAAGCAAGTTCACCAATACTTAGCTGCAGGTCATTATCCTTCATTCTCCACACCAAGATGTGCACAAGTCCTTTCTTCTTTCTGTTTTTTTGTTTTGTTTTTAATTTGCTATAAGGTGTGTGCACTCATCATTGAGAAAGAGTGGAAGAGAGAAAGGGAGAAAGAACCTCTCAGGGTCAATGGCCATACCATTCCTCTCAATGTTTTGGGTGCACACACACACACACACACACACACACATACACACACACCTGGTGAGCATGTTTTTCAAACCATGGAGTCCATGGCTTGAACTGTGCAGTCAACCATGTGGGATCCAGCTCTCTTAACCACCACACAACCTACTAAACCCATCTTTCTTTCACATTCCTGAGGTACTTAGGATAGTGCTGAAACCATGGAGGCTCAGGAGCAGACTATTGAAGTTTTATCATTTATGAAATGCAAGTAATTGTAGTACCTGTAAAACATATTTGTTCATAGGAAATGAGAAACTACTTGTTCAGTGTTTAACACTCAGTAAGTTTTAGCTGTCATTGATATGGATGGAAAGTACCATATTATAAAATGATTTCAATTTAAAATATGTCTTACAATGAAACCACAGAGTGTCCACTGAATTAATATACAAATGAATACATGCACCTTATTCCCTTTTATTTTAAGTCTTTTCTAGAAAGACATGTTACTACCATTCAATTAAACCAGTATATGAAAAAAACTAAATAAAAACTTGAGGCAGTATATTCAAATGCAAAAATCCCTACTTGCATACATTCTAATAATTTGGAACAAGGGACTTCTTCCAGGTATCTGGTTAGACAACGTTAGACATTTCTGAGGAAATATCAATGCTAAGAAAACTTGGTTCTTAATTGTCATGAAATGTTCTTGTCATTTGTCTGTTATTGATGCCTATAGGATACTCAGTGTAGAATTTTTATCCATGTGTGGACTTTACACTCCTATACAATAAGCAAGTTCAAATCAAAATCCAGGAGAAAACAGTGGTTACTGTGCAGCATCTCAGGGGTACATTGCATTTCCACATTGACTACAGCCTCCTTTGTAGTTTGCGTAGGCTTGGTTTTCTCATTTATTTTTCAACATTTCCTTACATATCTTTCAGAGAAAATAAAGACTTTATGTGTTTTCTCCCCTCCACGTATCTGAATCAAGAGTACGAGTGCTGGAAATGATTGAAATCTGGGCACAGCAGCGCAAGAGTGGGACCCAGGTTGGCCTTGACCATCATTCTTCCCCTCTGAGCATTTCAACCCGAGATGTTAATGTGGAGTGAGGAAATACAGTTTTCTATAGGCAGTTTATTTCTTCATCTTCTCTGCAATAGGTACGCACTGTTCTAGGCCCTCTGCCAGCATCCGTCTGCCCCTTCTTTTCATGTGACTCGGTCTCCTCTCTCTCTCTCCTTACTCCAATAACTAGGCTTTATTCCAATTCTTTTCTTTTTAATATTGGGCTCTGGTATCAACAGAGTCCAGGCCTCCAACTTAAGCTGAATCCCTTAGACATTCAATCTTTCAGAGATTCAAAGAGTGGGACGAGACAAACAAGGTTGCAGTGGGGTCAGCCAAACTCCAAGGTGCTGACCTCTGTCATGTGTCTGAGTCAGTGTCCAGGTAGGGATAATGATGTTCTCTGCCTAGGTAGGATTAAAGCGGTACATAAGAAGGAGTGGAACTTACGAGTCTGTGGTAAATACTGGGAGAGAATGAGTCATAATGATCTCTCAGAAACCACTGTGTGAACTCAGCAGGGGTCAGGTAGAAAGAGTTTTTCTGGTAAACAGCTGTTCCTGTTTATCTCCAGCTCCACGTTTCCAATCATTCTGAACATGTTTTGGAGAGGATTAAAATTCATGGACTGAATCTAAGGGATCAAGCTGCTAATAACATATGCATTAAATCCAGAGGTCATCATCTGCACTAGATTGAGGACATCACTTGAACTTGGATGTAGAGTTATTAGAAGTCCTCCATGGCCTATAGTTTAATGATGATCTTTAATTCATGAGCTAGTCTGATTAAAAAGTCACATTTTCTTAATTAAAAGTGGTAAAACATTAATTTAACTCAGATCATATTTTTTACCTAGTAAACTAGAAGTTTTTAAAAATCTTAATTTTAAAGAATGCCAATATTACTGATATACTAGTGCTCTTTATATCCAGTAGATGAGAAAACACAATCAAAGTCCATAAAAATATGTCTGAGTATTTTATCTATTGCTGTTAATTATAACCAAATATGGTCCAAATCTTCAGAGCAGTACAACATATTTTTATAATTCTCTCTCCCCACCCTACAAACAGCCATACCCTTAATACTGGACCTGGCAGAAACTTTAATGCAACAAATAATTACCATTTGCCAAAATAGGACTGAGAGCAGAAGTATGTACAAAATAATAGGTTGTAAAGGAAATATAAAAAGAAGCTAGAGGGCCAAATGGTGGCAGAGCAGTAAAACATGATGCTCTATAAGACGTACTCACATTGGAGTTTTCTGTATTCACATCTGGAGGCCTCCTAAGTACTCTGGCCACATGAATGTCCATGATCCAGGACTGGCTGAAGCTGGAAGTGGATCATGGCATCCAGATTGAGTTGGGGGTGCAGTCCGTATA
>NW_006198462.1:243377-285854 GCF_000334495.1 Tupaia belangeri chinensis | reverse complement strand
TCCCTCTATCTCTCTTACTCATAGAAAAAATAAATAAATAAACTAAAAAAGAAGCAGAGTAATTGATTTAGGGTGGTGGTGTAGAAATGGGATAGACTCATAGAGAAGGAAGGAATGAATAGAAATGCTAACAGACTTTTTTGTTGCTGCAAAAGAATCCAGTCTTTTTTTTAAAAAAAAAAAAAAAGAAAAAAAAAAAAAAAAAGGAATGGAAAGCAACTGTAGATGCCAGAAACAGGATGGAAGGAGGGTGGGAAATGGCAGAGGGTGGTAAACAGGGGAGAAATGGAAAAGTATTTGTTGATGATATATGTATGTTTAAGCCACTATACAATGTTCTGGATGGGAAATCACATTTCGTATGCTGTGATGATGTTCAGTGAATGAATGTAAAATAAATAAATTTAATTTTTAAAAATAGGATTATTCAAAAAAAAGGAAGAAAAGAAAGAATCCAGCTTTTACTTAACTAACAATGTGACTTGGAAGTCAGATAAGAGTATATGCATATGCATTAACTCTATTGTTAGGCAACCTTACTTATGGTACTGTAGAATGATACCTGACTGAAAAATTGCAGTTAGACTTGGAGAATAAAAAATAGGCTATAATACCAGATAGGAGAACCATGGCTTTGAACACCTCCCTGAGTAAAGTGATCCATGGAAGCAGTGTCTATGGAAAACTTATAAGAAATCATAGGCTGGCCCTGTGAGGAATGTGGCTTCTTCTTTATTTTTTTTAAATTTATTTTTTAATTACTAGAAGGTGCATAGGTTTGTCAGAGAAAGATAGAAAGAAAGCACCCCTGAAGGCATTGTAGTTCTTCTATTTCTCTATCCTGTCAAGATTTGGGGCACACATGCACATGGTCCAACATGTTTTTCAGGGCACCAGGAACAGAATTCAAACCACAGTCAGCCATGTGAGATCCAGCTCCTTTATACACTAGAGATAGGCCAACCTAGCATGTGGCTTCTTTTATGCTAGAGCAACACTAGTACTTGCACAAAGTGGTTCTTATCTCCTTGCCCCTGAGCTATGTCCTGGGAAGGCAATAGTGACCAAAGACTAAAAAGATTGCTGCATCAGTTCCCATATGGATACTTTCACTGATTCACCACCTGGTGCCACCCTACTGGCAAGTTGTGGTTCCTGTGTGGCTCCTTTTGAGGGTTGATGCAAATTGTGGCTAGACTGGTTTGTGAGTCCACATGTTTAGTAGAACCTTAGGTTATTCTTTGATAGGCCTAGCAGAGAGGGTACCAAAGATAAAATAAAAGATAAATGAGAGAAGGCAGAAAAAGATTTTGTAAGATTAAAAACAATATTAAAAAAAAAATGTTAGGAAGCTAATCAGTGTTGCTAGGAGGGAAAGAATAGTGGAAGATAAAGTGGGAGGAGTGGGCAGGGACCAGATCAAAGCTTTAGAAGCTGTGCTGTCATCAGTGGGAGGGTACTAATGAATTCTAAGAAAGAGGGTGACATCATTTTAGAGGGATAACTCTGGTCATAATATGAAGGCTAAAGGCAGGAAGATCACAGAAAATGCTACTACAATAGTCCTGGTAACAAGCTATGAGGACTTGAACTAGGGTGGTAGGAATAAATTGGAAAAGAACTGATTTGAAAGCCACATTCAACAGGAAGGATTTAATGACTGATTATATGGAAAATGAACAAGAGTGAGTAGTCTAGGATTTCTCAGGTGGGCTTGGGTGATTTCTTGAGTAGCAGTAATGAGCTTATTATCCTGAACTTTGGAAGAGACTTCTACAATAAAATGTTAAATAAGATTCTCAGCATTTATATTTATCATTAGGCTCATGGCATTTGATTTCAAAGCAAATCTTACTGCCTTGCCATATCCTAATTTTTAGTTCATCCTATTGTATAGATAGTTTATGGAGTGGGACAACTTAGTTATGCTAATCAGAATTTTTTTTTTCTATGAAAATCCTCCAGAGCCATTTTGTCTATTTCCTTTCTAATCTCTCTTTGTTGCCTTTAACAATATTTCCGGTAACAGAAAGTCTCATTTGTAGGTATTAACATACTAAGTCAGATCTTAATCAAAATATTAGCACTCATTCAATATAAAGATTTTCCCTTCCAATGGAAACAGTGAAAGTGATCTGTTGTTTCTCACTTCTCTTTTTCACTTCTTCCCCACTGACTTTACTACCTCTGGGCATTCCAGAATGGGAAAGGGAAAAATGAAAGACCTCATTTGGTTGAGATCATTGATCTCTAGCATCCTTGTCTAGGTTTTAGGAGGGGATTTTCTGTGAGTTCTTCCGGGACTGCATGGAGACTTAGGAGTCCACCATGTTGTCAATCCCTCAACGGTTGCTGCAAAGGCGCATAGCTTACTTTGCTTTGGCAGGCAGTTCTGTCATACAGTGTACTACCAGAATGGCTCAAGTCCAGCTACTTATCTATCTCATCATTGAGAAACAAAGCATATTCTTGCCCTTCTCAACTTAGAACATGCAGGTTCCTTCCTCAAGCTTTGCTCCTCACTCCCCCAAACCATCTTCACTCAGCCTTTAGACTTCTTCAGTAGAATCAATCACTATAGTCTGAGAAGCACCACCACACACTTGAGAGAAGGTAGGACTGGCTTCCCCAAGAATTCCAGAGTAGCCCCAGTTCTCTTTGATTTATCCTATCAATTATTTTCAAGCTTCCATTCTTTATGTAGAATAGAGGAAGAACTATAGGGTTTTCTATCTTACTAATTCCAGATACTGAGAGATCTAACATCTTTTTTTTTTTTTTTAGAACTTACTGGCATTTAACACCCATTATTCTACATGTTAGGGCTCTCAACCACCATAAGAGAGCAAAAATGGTACTATTTATCATTCAGTTATGTCTGTTAATTATACGTCAATGCAAGGAAGACAAATACTTTTACATTTGCCCCCACAAGAGGTCATTAATAGTACAATGAGTCTTACATGATGGACAGATGGAAATGGGGGTCCACCTCTGGGAGGAGAGTTCACGTGTTTTTTGGTTTTGGTTTTTGTATTTAACTGGCTACAAGGGTATTATTTACATGTTTATATCTAGTGTAGCAGCATTTAGATGGCCTATCAGGAAGATGTGTCAGAATATACTGAATGTTTTTAGACTTGAGTTTTATTTTCTTTTAGAAAGAAAAAAAAAGACCTATATAGTAAATGTAGATGAGAATAATCCCTTTGGAAAATAAACAACTTTTATTGACAATCAAAAGAGAGAACAGTAGTGTCTCTTCAAAAATGTTTAATTTTACATCTGGACTGTATATTTGCTATTATGGATTTTTTTGCAATGTTGACTCAGTTGGACACCTGTTTAAAAGGCTAAGAAAAGATAAGGGCATTGAAAAATTTGGGATGAGGGCAAGGGAGTTGTTCATTTGCATTTAGATAAGCAATTGATTGCACATTTGTCAAACCTTTTTGAATTGAGTCCTGTAACAGTCTTTAAGCAATAGTCTTTAAGCAATAGGTTTGTTCTTGTAAAGTTGCATTTAAATCAATTTATGAAAAATTTATTCATATTTTGCATGCCTTGAAAGCTTGCTATTTAAAGCAACCGTACTCTAAATCCTCTTGTAATATGAAGAATTAATTTTTATAATGGATAATTAAGAGAAAAAAGAGAGAGAGAGAATGGGTTTATTTAAGGATGCCTATGTTATCAGTTGTAAGACAGCATCTGAAAAAAAAATATTGACGCACATTTGACTTATTTTTAAAGCAGCCTGCTATTGGGGTCACAGAAGCTCTAATGGCTAAGACCTTTGTGATAAAATTATTTTCCCCAAAACCAGTAAAGAACTCTCCACACTACAGTATATGTTCAGAGGACTCCTGTTCTCATTTCTGCTTTTAGCTGAGCATTTCACGTTGGTAATGGAAAGAGAATCAATGAGATCACTGTTTTGTTCCCTAGCAGCAGGCATAAAAATGCCCAGAAAGTTAGGAACATTGCTGGAGATGCAAGCCAAAACTAATCTCAGTCCTCAGAACACTCATGCTTTAGCTACTGCCAGTATTCACATTATACAGATGAGAAAACTAAGGCAATGAAAAGTTATATAAATTCCCAAGTACACTTCATTGTTACCAGAATTTAGGTATGGACATCAGCAATTTTACTCTAGAGCTCAGATTCTTTGACAACCACACTACACCTCATAAGTGAATGTGTTTGGATGGATGAATGGATGGTGGGTAGATGGGTAAACAGATGACATCATTATGATCCATTCCTGACAACTATTTTTTCTTGTTTTATTAAATTCATTTATTAGAATAAAAAAGGATATAAGTTATTTAAGTACCAATAAATGACATAAAATCATATGAATAATTTATAATGAACATTTTTAGTGTTAAGTAAAATAGCCATTGTCAAAATGGATCTTGAACATAGTGCATTGGCTAGCATTGCTTAGGAAGCCAAGCATTTGCAATATTTATACTATATAAAAATTTTAATGGTGCCCTTGATATTAATGGTGACCCTGAAGCCTAGATCTACTCACAGCCTTGCTTTGCAGCATTTTATATCAGGTTCCAACATACTAGTTTCACTTATGAAAATTGAATATTCATCAATGGTAGTCCACAATTTTTATAGGAAAATAGTCAGTCTGACACTAGCTATGCTCTTCTGTCTGTCACAGTTAATATAATGTCTTATAGTCTTCCTGGTGACCTTCCACACAATGATTTTACCTCTTAGACTCTCCAGGTAATAGAATACTTGGATCGCGAATCAAAGAACAAACAAACCTAATTTTAGAGAGCTCAATGTAGACTTCTTTGCATCAGATACATAACCTATTGTGTGCAAGAAAACATGAGTGCACTTTCAAAAACCCAGGAAAAAATAGAATTGAATCTGAGTTTATTTTGGTGCAAATTTTTGTTTTCTTCTTTTTTGGAGAGGTTTTTGCTACAGGGCACATGCGCTCGCCAGAGAGACAGAGACAGGGAGATAGAAAGCGAGAAATCATCCCCCCAGGGGGGATTTACAATCCCTTCTCCTCCATTCTCCTCTCAGGATCTTGGGCACACACGCACACGCACCCAGCGTGAGTTTAAGCCACCAGGTCCAGGACTTGAACCACGGTCCACGATGTGGGAGTCCAGCGACATAGACATTACGCTTACTGCTGGTCCCAAAATTTTTTTAACTAAGTATTTTTACATGTGTTTTTCATGTACTTTTTGAAGACCTCATGTAGTTGTGCTAGTCAAAAGAAATTTTTGAAAACATTTTAGAAAATAAATAAAAACCACCTCCAAATACTGGTTTTAACACAATCATCTATTTAATTAATATTATAGTTTTTCACTGAAAAGTACTATTTGCTGTCTTGGTCCTATCAGATTTGTTTAAAATATTTATGGTTCTGGGGCCAGCAGGTGGTATACTGGTTAAGGCACTGGACTCCCACATGGTCAAAAACAGTGTGAGTTCTGGATCCAGTGGCTTGAAAATCACACTAGGCTCCTGTGCATGGGGGCCCAAAATCCTTAGAGGAAAATAGAGAAGGGATTGTGGTATGGCCATCACCTGAAGGGTCATTCTTACTTTCCCTCTCTCCATTTCTCTCAATCTCTCTCTGACAAGTACATGTACCATATGGCAAAAACCTTAAAAAAAAGTATGGCTCTGCAAATTAATCCACAAAGGGATAAAGAAGTTGTGAAAGGAAGTTCTGATCCTCTAGGAGCCCTTGTACCCAGAAAAGACATCAGGGGAGTTTAAATAGTGTCCATGTTTTTTACAAGTATGGCCCATAAAAGAGCTGTTAAGAAGTATGTAGAAACATAGACCATAAAACAAGAGCTAAGTATGAAGTAGAAAGAAAAATTTATTTCCATATGTTCCTAAATTTCAACCTAAATGAAAATTATTTGAAATTTACTAATGTCCTTCTAAATATATATTAATATTCTGAAGTCCTAACTGGTTAATAGACATAGTAGCAGACTTAAGCCTTGTATCTTATTTGTATTTTATTCCACCTGAAATTTGGTTCTGAACGTTTAGAAGGAGATGAAGGCAATACTTTTGGGAATTAAGCTACTTTGATGGAAGCCCATGAAAATAGCTGTGTGTTGTTTTACTTCTTTTCACAACTCTCCAAGCACCATTAATGAGAAATCAAAAGTGCCCTACAATCAGAACAGTAATATAAATACCTACTCACCCTCCTGTGCAGCAAGCACAAACAATAAATGCAAGTTTCCTGACTAAATTAATATGCTCCCTACTTCCTATTTTATTGGTAGGAAGATGCCAAATGTAGGAGGCAGCCGTGAATCCAGTCCACTGAAACAACCTTTTTCAATGTGCTGCTGGTCATATTTCAAAGAACATTTTGTAATCGTCCTTGACAACTGATTTCCAAAAGGAAACCACTGAAACATTTAAAAACACAAGCATTTGGAAGCAAGCTGAAACAGCTTACCACTTGTGAAGAAGTTTATGATCCTTGGACATCTACCAGCAAGTGAGCAAGGGGAGAACAACTCATCTGAGGACCAAATATTTTATAAACTCCTTCACCAAATAACAGGACTCGTTTCTGTGAACATGGGCAAACCATATGTTTAGAATGTCCTTCAGACAGCTCATGAAATGCCTGATAATTTCCTCTTCTACAAGATGAATGCTTTTATCTGTTACATTCCTTTCTGTGAATGCCTTGGGTGAATTGATATTCAATATTTATTACATTTCACTTCATGTTTGCTGAAATTGCCTCCCTTCTCTTCTTTGCTGAACTGCATATTATCAAATCCAAAAGTATCCATAGGTTATATCCGCCACCAAAAATCCAGTCTCTGCCTTGTATAATCTTACACTGACATTTCAGTATTGAGCATATTTATTCATGTGTTGTTTTGTTTTGTATTTCAACTGTACATATCCATGTGTCTTCCTTGATCTGTCTGATTTTAACTTTGGGGGACAGAGACCGTATTCTTTACCTCTTGGTATTTGCCACAAGTTTATATAGTCTTAAATTTTATGAGAAATAGAAAATAGTCACTTTTCTAGTTAGCACAGGGCATACATAGTATTCCTTGAAACATCACTATGAAGCTCTAGTATCCACATGAGCTAAACAACTGAAAACCCGAAACTCCAGTATTTTGAACTTTTCTTTCACTAAAGTTGTTTCACAAGAAGAAAACAACATATTGGCGTACAGGTACAAACATTTAAATGTATATTTACAAGCTAGAAAAAATACTAACACTTGCATTGATGCTATGATTTGAATGTGTTCTTCCAACACGGCTGTGTTGAAATCTGTATAATATTGAGATATTGATATTAAGAGTGTAAAAATTTAATTCCGCTATGGTATTAAGAGGTAATGCCTTTGTGATATAATTTAGATAAGGTCATCAGGGTGGGATCTCCATGGTTCAATACTGCTGACTTTAAGACGAAAAAGAGTCTACAGCCCAGGTGATGACACAGGAGAGAAAGTGACCAGAACTGATGTATATTTTTGCCATCTTGCCATGTAATATCCTGCACCACCTTGCAAATTTTCAGTCTCCCCATCAGCAAGAAGGCCCTCACTAGAAGTGACCCCTTGATTTTGAATCTCTAGAGTCATAAGCTGAACATATATATATATATGTGTGTGTGTGTGTGTGTGTCTATTACATATACACATATGTGTATATATATAAAATATAAAATATATATAATATATATACATGTAATATATATATACATACACACAATGCAGTTGCAATTTAGCCTACTTCTTTTACAATCCTTCTCCTACCTGGGTTTTCAGGGCATCTATCCTATCTTTCCCCCCATTATTTCTCTTCCTAAGATAGAGTCACAGATATTAATATAAATATGGGCATGTGCACAGATATATGAGGATTAATTATACTTAGACTTGAATTTACTTCATTATAATTTATATAGATTACGAAATGATTCACACCAGTTAGATCACTCAGCAAATGTTAGGTTCTTTTAGTAAATATTAGACTCTATAAATAGGTGGGGATTATACATCTTTTTTGTTCACAGTCTTACTAATAGATGCTATCTTAGAATAAAAACAGATTTCAGACCAAGTACCACCAAATTTTCAAGCATTTATTAGCAAAATGGTTCCCAAATGGTCATGTAGCTATTACACAGCTTGAGGAAAACCCAACTCTGCTTGGATACACTGATTACTACCTTGCCTGACAGACTCATTCCAAGGTGGGTGCCCTAAAGTTCTAATGTCATATCAAGTCAGCCTAGGAGTAGAATCCTGCATCTGATTTCTCCAAGAAGCAGAGAAACCTAGGACCAATGGGACTGTAACTTTTGCTTATTCCATCAGTGACAGTAAACTGCTAGAGTTAAACTTTTATTGTATTTATTCAGGATGATGAGTCCTCTACAACCTTTTAACCATGTATCTATCTTGGGCGATTCTCATTTCACCATTAGCAAACACTTTAGGATATATTTTAATAAACATATTTATTTAATATATTCAATATAAGTATATTCAAATGCTAGTGACTACACCCAAGATATATGTTAGAGGTCATTTGCACACACAGATACACACAACTGTTCATATAAAACAATTTAAAATAAATCAATGCTATAGCCATAAAATTATAAATAACTAATAAACAATTTAATCATAGCCATGTATAGTTGGATAATCCATTAGCTATATCACTTTTTGTTTGGAAAGGCAGAAAAAACAGTCCTCAAAAACCTTTACTATCATTCAAGCAGCACACTACATACTAAGAACATAAGATAATGCTTATATATACTCACAGCTAGCTTAACAATCTATCCAAAGTTTACCTCAATCAATGCTTTATGTAGTCTTCCTAGTTTTAGTGTAATGTGTTGCCAAAGTGAACATGACCATACAGACTTCCTAAATTAGAATTCTGACCACAGGTCATCCATTTAAAAGCTTCTAATGACTCCCTATTCCACTTTCCCTTATCTTTTACCACATCTTGTTAAATTATCATTTCTCTGAAAATAATCTTGGAAATATATCTGCTATTTTTACCAACTCTGGATATAACACAATTGGAAAAATCCATCCTGCCTCTTCATTTTCTCCAAAAATGAAGAAAGAGTATGTGTGGCCCAGACAATGATCTTCCATGGAGCTGCTGTCTCCTTCAGCAGAACTGAGTTTATGCATTGGTGACTCTTCAACTCCCTGCTTCCTCTCCCAGACTGTGTTCAGGCTCTTCTATCCTTGCAAGTGACTTTGGCATTCATTACACCCAAGGACTATCCCAAGGGAAACCTTGGCCAGATACAGTATACCTGAAAACTCATATGACAGAATTTTTAAAAATTATACAGATAAGGTTCAAATAGGTCCCTAAAAAATATCAAGTCTGGGAAGAAGAGTAGGTTGAGAAAGAATTGTCTTCCACAGAGTATTTATACTCTCTAAAAGCTATTGATAATATTTATTTTTTCATATGTTTATGTTCTGCATCCCCAATAAGGTAATAAACATTTTAAAAACATGCATTTTCATATGCCCCTCCACCATTAGTATTATACCTACACCATACTACCCAAATGGCCTGCACCTATTAGAACCTTAATATTTTAGAAAGATATCTATATCTTATCTAAATTTTTCTTTTGCCATATAAGATAGTTAGATAATCTTATGTAAATATTACAAATGAGAAATAAATTTATTTAAATAGAAATTTAGATAATATTTAGATGCTTCAGTGATAGAAAAGGGAAAAAAATTGGCAATAAAGCAAGTCACTGATCATTAATGAGATTTAGTGAAGAGGGCTATTCTTTCTGGCCAAATGCAACAATAAAATAAAATATAAAATAGATCTTAAGTTAAAATCAATTAGTTGGGAACATTAACAAAGTATACTGTTGTACAGATTAGAACCAAGAAGTTCTCCAGTAATCACATCTAAAACAAATAGAGCATGTGAATTTATCTAGTTAGCACTGAATATATTAATATGATTTTGTTAATGCTTATTTTCATAAAGAATACATTCTGACTCAACGAAATTTAGTTCATATTAACTTTTTATTCTCATCCATTTTCATTAGATGTTTTGATAATTACAAGAGTTTATTGAACACATGAGTCATCCTTTCTTCCAGGCCTATTATTTCTTCAGGCAAATAGTAATTTTCAATATTCAAGTCCTCAATTTTCTTCTCATTATTTGTATACTACAAATAATAAATTATTAAAATTCCTGACTGAGTAGCTACATAACATGGGCACTGTGGTTGCTGAGATGTAGATTAAATTGAACAAGCATTCCCTCTTTTTGCATTAATGTCTGAAGTTCTAAATGTGGTGAATTCACTAGAGATTCACAATGTAAGGGTAGATCACAAACAAGTTACTCTAATTATTTGTCTTACTCAAATTACAGGGACATCTTATCAAATTGGCTTGTTACAAAATCATAACCACTCTGAATTTTGACAGCATAAATCCTGAAGGAAGCCATTTTTTAATTTGCAGTGTAAATGATTTTATTTATAAAAATCAGAACACTTTGAGCAGATGCTCCAAACTGGCATTCTAACAATGAATAGTTTTTCATTTTTAGTTATACTATCAAAAGGGACTAAAGGCATTTAAATGACCTCAATTACTTTTTCCCACAACTTCTATGGTGAAATACTGTATTACTTTTATCAGGTATCAATTAGGTAATGTAAAGATCCAACAAGGGGATTTGCTGACATGTTAGACCATTCTATCATTTGCATATTATTACTCACGAACAGTATAATACAGAGTGAAGAGTAAATCCCGGATTTATGTGAAACCCGGCTCTTCCAACACTAGCTATAAAAACCTGGTAAGTCACTCAACCTCCATGAATTTCTGTTTCCTTGTCTGCCTAACTTAACTCTTAAGATCACTTTCGGATCAAATGAATTAGTGTTGAGGCACCCTCCATAGACTCTTCAGACTACCATCTACCTCAGTATCTGTTGGCCTGGATCACAGGTGTATTCCGGGAGGTCTTGGGACACAAGCCCAGGATCCCTCCTACATGCACACGGTTGTGTCATCTCGAATCTCTCTTCTGGCTCCCAGCCTACCTTTCCCTCTTAGTTGTGTAATTGTGGTCTAATTTCTTAATCTCTTTATGTCTCAGTTTTCTTAACTAAAGATGGTGATAATAACAGTTAATAACTTGTGAGTTTTTATGAAAATACGAGAAAAAACACTTGGGACCAGCAGTTAGCGTAATGGCTATGTCGCTGGACTCCCATGTAGTCAACTGCGGTTCGAGTCCTGGACCTGGTGACTTAAACTCACGCCAGGCATGTGTGGGTGTGTACCCAAGATCCCGAGAGGAGAATGGAGGAGAAGGGATTGTGACGTGACCATCCCCCCTGGGGAGTGATTTCTCGCTTTCTGTCTCTCTGTCTTTCTCTGTCTGTCTGGTGAGCGCACGTGCCCTATAGCAAAAAGCTCTCCAAAAAAAGAAAAAACACTTAAAATTCTTAGTGTTGGTAAAAATGTCTGACATATAGTAGGCATTCTGTAAATACTGAATATAAGCTGCATAGTGGGCTTCTCCTGGACCATAAAACCAGTCATATCTATTTTATCTATCTCTGAGGCTTCATCTTAAAATCTGTTTCTTTCAACAGCATTTCAATAATACCCTGTCACAGAAAAAAAAAATGCAGATTTTCTCTTTGGATTAGAAAAATATTTGGCAATTGTTTCCAATTCAAAATTCTCCAAAGATTTGCAATTTCTACTTGTGAATTATATGACCCTTTTTCTCCTCTTTCTTACTGCTAATGTCTGACTTTGGGACAATGTTCTGCTATTATGAGCTGCAATTGAGCGTGGGCAAGAGAAGAAAGAGAAACTCTAATCAGTTTCTACTGAACCATTTAGTTAGAAGCTTAAACCCATTGGCCATCAGGCAGTTTTGCAATTTTCAATGGATTTAACACTTCTGTATTTTTCTTGTTCTTAAAGTACAAAGGAAATTTGAAATTTGTGATTTTTATCTTTTTTCCCATTAAATGAGATAAAACCTAGACATCCATAACATAGGTATGTTCCCGAGTCACTCAGACACTTAATTGCATGGAGTTGGTGTAAAACCATTCCATGTGAATCCATACTACAGAATAAAACTTCTGAATTTGGACATTTAAGCAGAAGTCATCCTCTTGAAGGGGAAGCAGCTATCATGCTTTTTCAGATCCATTTATGTGTAAGGGCTCTACAGAGAAGCACACTGTCAGATCTCAAGAAGTCCATGATTATTTCAGTGGTTTCAGTGCTTTCTGAGTAGGCTATATATTATCTTCTTTATCATGGGAGCACTTAGCAAGTAGAAGTTCTCTCTAGTAATGTCTTTTCTGCTCTATTGATGTATTCCAATGCAGAAACATCTTAGACCCTGTCAGCTTCTTTATTATAAATTCGAGTTTTCAGCAGTTTATAAATCATCTATAAATATTCACTTGTGGTAGGAAGAAACTTGACAGGATTTTCACAGTGATCATTTGAGAAATTATGGAACAAGAAATTATATCTTACATTTGACATGTTAAAGAAGAGGAGAAAAGAAAGGGATCATATAGATGGAGCAGAATGAACTATGGTTTTTGGAAATTTATAAGTTTTGAGCTGTATTTTCACAATAAAAATTAGTTGCCCATGATCTTAACAGAATCAAAACACATTCAAGAATATTTTTGGTTGGACACATATAAACAGACAATTGAACGCATATATGTTTTCCATGTATGCTATTGACAACAAACACAAACCTGTCACCCCTGTGCGATTACTGGGCAAGAAAGGCTTTACAGGCAGCAAATATGTTTTCCTTAATTAAATGAACAGAAGGGAGAAAGAAGAAAGGCTAGATATGCTCAGAGAAACTCGGATAAAGCAGTATATTTCAAAAGGCATGATGTCTTTCAAGTGGAAATAAAAGAGGTATAAGTGATGCTAGAAGATAGATTTCTGAATGGATTGAAACTTCAATCAGTTAAAATAGCATTGAAACAAAATAAGAGTATTTAAAATGATGCAATAGTATAACATCATAGCATCTTGCAATTTGGAATCTCAGGGTACTATAAAAACACCTGTTTAGCCAAAGTGTATACATATACATTCATGAGCCAAGATGCTGTGGTCATTTTCTGGTTTATAGAAAAACAAAGTAAATCATAGAGAATATATACATCAGGATAATGGTAAGACATCATTTGGAAACATACTCTGAGCTGAGAATTACTAATTTTAAGATGTTTATGCTCACTGAAAGATTGGAAGATATAATAATAGGGAGAGCAATTGTATATAAGAGATAATGGGAGGGTGATAGGGGATGAGTGATGGGGGAGGGAAGGAGGTGAATAGGAAAAAGATAGATAATACATTTGACACAAAAATGAAAAGTTATTTGTTGACAATAATGTATATGTCTTTCTCATGATGGATATGCACCATATTTGTGCTGGGAAAAGCCATGTTATACACTGTAAAGATGTATAGTGATTAAATATAAATTACACACACACACACACACACACACACACACACATGATGTTGTTTCATTCATTCTTTCATATGCTACATGAACACATTATTTTTATTGTTTCTTACCTGCAGGTAGAAAATATAACCTACTTTTCACTTTTTAAGTGGCATTTGGAAAAGAACCATTAACATTTAGCAAAAAAAGTCACTAAATGCTTATGACAGGGGCCAGCAGATGGCATGGTAGTTAAGGTACTAGACTCCCACATGACTGAACACAGTTAGAATCCCAGACCCAGCAGTATGAAATCATGCCAGAACACTCTTCTCTCAGGGGTAAAAAAAGGAAAGAAGACATGCTAAGTGTATGCCCAAAATCCCAAGAGGAGAATAAAGAAGGGATTGATCACAGTGTGGCCGTCACCCTGGAGGACAATATCTTACTTTCTCCTCTCTCTGTCTCTCTCTCTGTCTCCGGCAAACACATATGCCCTATGGAAAAAACCCTATGATGTGGGAAGTATTTTAGTTTTTTAGTTTTTGTTCAGGGGACAAGGCTTTTTTTTTTTTTTTTTTTGGAAGACCTGCTGAAGGCAATATCTAAACAGGTCTGCAGCATCTGAAATGACTGGTTTCCACTGAAGACAATAAACTTTTATTTCCCCCCAAAAAAGGATTAAATCAATCTTTTGAGTTCTAAGTTTAAAAGTGAAAGCTATGGGATCCCAGTGAAATATTGCCTTTCCTGGACAGATTATCAACCAGTGGGTTCTTACTCGTATTAGCACTAATCTTGTGTGTGCATTGGATTCCTACTCACAAATTCTTATCACTTTGAAAGGGCCATCTATAAACATTCTGAAAACCCACAAATAAAAGACCTCATTGAACACATAACAGAGATAAGTGGTGGAAAGATGTTTGGTTAGAAAGCACTGCTTTGCCAGCCATATGGTGAGAACCTTAGTACTTCTTATCTTGAGGTCAGCCATGGCCCACTGAGCTGGGGGCAGAGAACATGGGCATCACTGTTACAAAGACACAAACAAATAGAAATGAATTTGGATTCTCACTTAACTTGCAGTATCATTTGAATGTTCCAAAATTCAACTGTGTTTTCTTTTTTGCTAGAAGATATTCTTAATCACTTATTGGTTTCTCTGTTTCAAGCATTTTCATGATTTTTTAAGAGATACTCATGATTGGGGATGTGAGCAGGTGTCATGGTGGTTGAGGTATTGGGCTCCCACATGGCTGACCACGGTTCAAGTTGCAGACCTGGCAGCTTGAAAATCATGCTGGACACATGTGTATGTGTGCACAAAAATTCCAGAAGGAGAATGGAAGAATAGGAATTGTGTGTGGTCATCTTTCTGGGGATGATTTCTCACTTCCCCTCTCACTGTCTGTTCTCTCTGGTGAGTACATGTACCCTATGGCAAAAGCCAAAAAAAAAAAAAAGACAATCATGAGTAAAATTAGAAAACATGAACAAAACTATATTTGACAAAGATTTTGCCAGCTAATGGAAACAAATTAAAATCTTATGTCTTGGCCCTTGGGCACTTGGACAGCGCTGAAATGCATTCAGAGAGTAGGGACATCCCACATGCATTATCATGCATTAACCTTTTCTCCACTCTGGCTGGCTGCAAATTGGCTTCTGCCAATTGAGGGAGCTGCCAATGTCATGGCAGAGTAGACATTACTATAATATGATTTTTATAAAGCTTGTCAGTCATATGATAAGAGTTTTCCCATAAATGAACATACCTAAAAAGGTATAATTAATAAAAGTGATTACAGGTCTGGCTCCATAGCTTAGAAGGAGCCACATCACATATGACTGACTAGGGTTTGCATCCTGGCCCTGATGGTCTGTTAAACTTACTGGTACATGTGCATATGTGCACAAAATCCAATGGATAGAGAAATGGAGGAGAAGGGATTGTGGCATGACCCTGATCTGATTAGGAATGCTTTCTCCCTGTCTCTCTTTCTCTCTATCCCTCTCTTTCTCTTTTTGGTGAATATACATGACCTCTAGTGATTAAAAAAGAGGGAGAGAGAGGAGGCAAATTCCAGTCGGATATCTTGTTCCTTGTACATATGAAGAAAGGGTAACAGAATTTCAAGCAAATGGCATAAGGATGGGTATACTATCAAGCAATATTGAACTTATGCATGAGCAATCAGCAATTGCTTATGTCAACAGGCTGCTTCATACACCCATGTGTTTTATTGCTCAGAGTTATAGTTTATGTGTCAACCATTGGGTAATTAAAATGGTATTTTTTTGAATTCTCAAGAAGATCCATGATTAGAAACATTTTCCTACAGGCATCTACTGTACAAAAGACTAAATTTAAAAATGTGTGATTGAAATTTGAAATCACAATCAGAAAGAAATACTATAATTTGTTTTGGGTAATACCATGGGGAAAAGAGATTGCTCAAGAAGTTCATTTTCTTGAGAAGCTGCCAAGTTGTTTTGCTGCTCCATTTTAAATTCTCGTCAGCAGTCCATGAGGAATTCTCCATATCCTAGAAAACTCTTTTTTATTTATCTTTTTTATTACTGCCATACTGTTAAGTAGCATTATATGGTTTTTATTTACATTTATTTGATAGATAGTGTTAGTCAGTATATTTTTACATGCTTATCAGACATTTGTATATCTTCTTTAAGAAAAAATCTAGTTACATTCTCTATTTTTAAATTTAGTTATTTGTATTTTTTATCAAGTTATAAGAGTTCTTTACGTATTCTAGACACACTTTATTACACATATAATTTTTTTTAATTTTACTCATTTCAAGAATTTCTCCTTTTTACTTTTTTAGAAAGATTTTTACGGTAGGGCACATGTGCTCATCAGAGAGACAGAAAAGAGAAATCACTCCCCGATGGATGGCCACACTGCAGTCCCTTCTCCTCCATGCTCCTCTCAGGATCTTTGGCATGCAGGCACATATTCCCAGTTCATATTTTAAGTCACGGGGTTTGGGACTCAAACCGCGGTTGACTATGTGGGAGTCCAGGAACATAACCATTATGCCATCTGCTAGTCCCTTACTAATTGCTTTCCATTTTTAAAAAATGTATTTATTTATTGTACATTAGCTGAGCATCATCAGAACATACAAAATGTGATTTCCCATCCAGAATACACTGCATAGTGGCTGAATCATACATGTTATTGTCAACAAATAATTTTCCATTTCTTTTTTCATATATATCGCCCCTATTTTTCACCCTCCTCCCACACTGTCTCAGGTATCTATAGTTGCTTTCCATTCCCTTTTAATTATTTCCCACATTTTATTGATTCACGAAATATCTTAATCTAACTACTTTCAATAGCAAGTTCAGCTGATATATACGTATCTGTGAACACATGTTGACTTTAGGAACGAAACTCTGAGTAAAATGAATATACTATAAAGTAGCACTTAGCTGAGGCTATGTAGCTTACTGGGGTCATTAAACAGGTATTTTTAATATATTTTTTAATTTCAAGAAATGAAGTTTTAGCTTTAATAAATCAAAACTTTAAAATGTTAAGAGAACTTTGCTTAAGACTTAAGTCAGGAAACAGGTTAGGATTCTGTTCAAATAGTAGGTACTGGACCTGTCGACGACTCAAGAGAAGACAAAAATCCTTAACTCTGAAAAACAAAGATTAACAGAAGATCTTTAATGTTTATTCAAAAGTCATAAAATTATATTTCGCCAGTTAGGTTTCATATAATGAATATATTTTCTGTTGTGGTCCAAATTTTCCATTTAAATTCTGGAAGATAACATTCAGCTCTGGATTTGGTTCCAGAATTGCAGAGCATTACATTACCCTTGTGCCACAATGGCTGAACCATTTTTCATTTTCTTGATGGCATCCATAGAAGCACAAATGTTTGCAATTGTTATAAAGTCTAATATATCTACTTTTTTCTTTTGTTGCTTTTACTTTTGAATCATATAAAAGAATTTATTACCTAACTCAAGGCCACAAAGATTTATGTTTATATTTCCTTCTAAGAGTTGTATAGTTGTAACTATTATATTTAGGTCCTTTATCCATTTTGAATTAGTATTTATACATAATGTTAGATAGGACTCCAACTTTATCCATTTGCATGGAGCTATCCAGTTTCCCAGGACAATTTGTTTAAAAAAATTATTCTTTCTCCCTCCAAATTGCCTTGGCATCCTTGCCAAAGATAAATTCACCATTTGAAGTGGATTGATTCAAGTCAGATTGAGGCATATATTTGCTTCAGAACAACTAATTTCTGTCTCTGCCTGCCACAGTCTCTTTTAACTATAAATGCTGATTATTATGACCTGTAGGCTAAAATAAACCATGTCTGGTTCCTGAGCTACCTAAATCACAGTAAGAAGTATCAGGTCATTCCTTTGAATACAATGTATTGAACTGTAGGCTTCCAGACCCAGTTTCTTAATCAGTAATTTTCTCTACCTCCATGTCTGTCCAGTCCCAATTTCTTTCCCTTCAAATACCAGTGCTAATGAGAAACTAATGTATCTGCTGACTCTTAGTTAGGACTAAGAATTTCCATTGTCACGGCAACATTTAGATACCTTGGATCAACATACTATGCTCTTCATCACCTTGTCCCAAGCTACCTTCTAACTTTCTCACTTCCCATTGTATTCCTATAACTGATGCTTAGCCTAATTGTCCAATTCACAGGCTCTGAAAGAAGAAAAAGTGGTCACAGGGGGGACAAATTCCAATGAGATATCTTGTTCCTTGGTTCAAATTAATTTCTGCTACTTGCTAGAGATGCAATTTGGGCAAGTTATCTAACCTTTGAAACTTAGTCTCTAAATCTATAAATAAAGATGTTAACTGTATACTTTATGGGACGGCTGAGAGGATTAAGTAAGAAAGTCTATGTAAAAATATTAGCACAATAGCTAGCACAAGCTTTTTAACTGTAAATCACTGTTACTTCACATCTTTGTACCTTTGCATATGACACATGTTCTACCTAGAATATCTACCTTTTCCACTTAGGGAATTCCTACTCTTCAAGATGAGTACACAATTAGTTCCTCTGAAAGCTAATCTTTCTGGTCAAAGAGAGAATCTTTCATCCCTGCTCTCTTGTTCTCTGTTAGTTCCTCTACTAATCCTCTGCCTAGAAAGTGGTTCACTCACTTGCCTGTTTCTTATCTACTTCTCCTACCTAGCTGAAGGCTCATAACTAGTTGCATTCTCCCTAGTGTTCATTAAACTGCAGGGTACATTTTTTGGGGGGAGAGAGGTTTTTGCTATAGGGCGTGTGCGCTCGCCAGACAGACAGGGAGAGACAGAGAGATAGAAAGCGAGAAATCACCCCGCAGAGGGGATGGCCACGCCGCAATCCCTTCTCCTCCATTCTCCTCTCGGGATCTTGGGCACGCACGCACACGTGCCCGGCGTGAGTTTTAAGTCACCCGGTCCGGACGCAAACCACGGTCAACTACGTGGGAGTCCAACGACATAGCCATTACACTAACTGCTGGTCCCATTGCAGGGTACTTTGTAGGAGATGTCTTATCTGATTTTCAGGCAGACCTTCAGACTCAGGGAGGTTGAGCTAACATAACAGTATCTTAGAGGCTTACACATTACTCTGATTTTAAAATGCAAATCCCAGGAATTATAATCCTATTGATTTACTAGAAGATGGAAGCTGTAAGATTTTTGGTTAGTAAACATGGACTATAGATAGCATCAAGTCCAAATGATGCCAGCTCTTTTATAAGAAGGGATTGCTGCGTAAATACATACTCGAGTCCATCCATGACGCTGGTAGGAAGGTGATACCTAGAGTGCTTCCAATGTGAAATGTGGCAGACACATCCCAAAGTGTCACACCCTTATATAATCTCCTCAGTTGAATTCCTACAGAATCTGTAACTTTCTTGTAACAATAGAATATAACCAAAGTAATGGAATAGATACTCCCTTGCATAAGATATGTTATATACCAAATGTGAAGGGATTTTTTCAGAAGTAATTGAAGTCCCTAATCAGTTAACTTCAAATTAATCAAAAGGAGGCTATTCTGAGTCAGCCTGACCTAGTAAGATGAGTCCTTTATTTATTTATTTTCATTAAAGTTTATTTTCTTTCATGTGAGAAAGAAAGATATACAGACATTGCCTCACCACATCACTATCCTTTCCCCCTCACCACCACCAAGTTGTCTAGCTAGCCAGGATCATGGATTTACCACATGAGCATGCCCAGTGTGTTCAGTCAACCCAGGATCTAGATCCCAGGCCTTCCTATAGAGCTTCAGAATCACTCAGTAGTACCCCACTGCCTGCACCATTATAGCTGAGTCACATCAGTCCTTTAGAAAAGACCAGGTTAGGCAAGAAACTCTCTCCTAATTGTCTCTAAGAAGCAAATGGCAATATTATAAACTGTCTATGAAGAGGGTCAGTCTCTCAGAGCTGAGGATCTCATTCCTAAAGCCACAAGTCACTGAATTCTGCCAACAACTCAGCTCAGTTTGGAAGAGAACCCTGAGCTACAGATGACAATGGAGCCTGGCTATGCTTGAATCACACCCTTATGAGACCCTGAACAGAAGACCTAATTAAGCTATACCTGGACTCTTAATCTATGAAAACTGAAAGATAGTAAATGTGTATTTTTCAAAATTAAGCTTATTTCTTCCATGAGCAAGATAAACAGAGAGAGACAGATACATACAGCTAAAGAGTTCTTGACATTGTAGTCCAACCCTTCCCCAGTCAGCCCCAAATCATGGGCATGCATATGCCTGGTGTAATAGGGAGGTCATTGGATGCCAGGCAGAACCTTCACATATGGATTAGCCTCACAGAGCATTTTGCTTCACCTTTGTACCACCATCCAGCCCCTAAAAGTGTATTCTGTAAGCCACTAAATATGTGGAAACCTGTTACACAGTATAGAACATGAATACATCAGAGTTTGAGTGATTAACGCCACCTGTTTATGTGATTCCATGAAATGATATAGATAGAAAGGAGTCATTAAAACAGTCAACTCCTCACTATAAAGTGGGGCATTCATAAATTATTGTTGATCATGAATGGATGATGATCATTATTTCTAGGCACTATTATGTTGTCAGAAAAGTCATGACACATTTTTGCATTAAAAAAGCCTCCATAACTGTAAAAATAATAGAAAACAACACTCACTTTCCATCTCTTCCAGAGACATCTGAATGTGCATCTTGAAAAATTTTTGATAAAATTAAAGCCTCCATTTGGTCTACAATAAGCAAAGAAAAAGCTACTCAGGTAGCCTCCTTAGAGTAAGTTGATCACTTGATCGATTCATGAATGTCTTCATTAGTGCTATTTATTCATTTATTTTTCCATAGTGTACATGTGCTCACCAGAGAGAGACAGAAAGGAAGCTAGAGAGAGAGAGAGAGAGAGAGAGAGAGAGAGAGAGAGAGAGAGAGAGAGAGAGAGAGAGAGAGAGAGAGAGAGAGATCACTTCCCCTGGGGACATGGCTATGTTGCAGTCCCATCTCTTCTAGTCTTCTCTTGGCATTTTGGGCACACATGTACATACACCCTGCATGTTTTTCAAGTCACTGGGTCTGGGACTCAAACCTTGCAGTTGGCCATGTGGGACCCAGCGCCCTTAACTACGATGCCACCCAGCTGGCTCTGTGCTATTTATTTTTGAAACATTTCTTTTGTATTTATCTGAAACAGAAAACAATTAGCACACAAGATTAGAATAAATACAAATTTAACTGATTGTTTTTCTTTACATTAGCTAAACCTTCCCAAAAGCAGTGGTGGTCCTTAAATCATAATTATAATTAAGAATTCAAAAGCTCTCATTGAAAAACTAATGCTTGATGAGATAATAAAGGTTATTAAAACTATTAAGTTTCTATACTTTTTAGATAGAGATAGAATAACTTTGTAACTGGCAATTATATAGTCCTTTGATGAACTGGAGTTGTTTTGTTTTTGTTTTTTTGTTTTTTTGGGGTTTTTTTGAGAGGTTTTTGCTACAGGGCACGTGCACTTGCCAGACAGAGAGAGACAGAGAGACAAAAAGTGAGAAATCACCCCCCAGGGGGGATGGCCATGCTGCAATCCCTTCTCCTCCATTCTCCTCTTGGGATCTTGGGCACGCACGCACACATGCCCAGCGTGAGTTTAAGCCACCGGGTCCGGGACACGAACCGCGGTCGACTACATGGGAGTCCAGCGACATAGCCATTACGCCAACTGCTGGTCCCGATGAACTGTAGTTATAAAATAAAAAAAAATGAATTGCTTATCAGTAAATCCTTGAGTGCATGAACCCAGTTAATCTGACGTTCAAGCTTGTATCCATTCCTTCTGTGCCCATTGCCTTCAAAGCATGAAAATGATTATGTGTAATATGTGGCAGTGAAAGTTATAGAGACACACAAGTGGGTCTATGGGCCTGGAATGAGGAATGAGGGCAGGGCTTCATGAAGGCTGTGGCTCCTACTGGGAGAGGACGTGGTCGTAATACTTATGTTTGAAAAAGATCAGCTTGCTTGCAGGACACCAGCTAGGAGGCTTTGTAGTAATCTAAATATTCCCCAAGAGTGTCACCAGCCATGATGTTAGACATTGCCTCTCCAATGGTTCTGGGCATAGATGTAATTTTTCAGCATCAGCTGTTAACTCTTTGCACCCTTCACTTCTCCTGAGACAAGTTTGTATGGATATTTACTTAACTACATGAGTTTCTCCATCTCCAGAGAAATTCTGACAGATTGTTTAAGCATTTGTCTCCAGATCACTTCTTTACTGTCTCCAAAGAACCCTAAGTGGTCTTTATAAGCCTTACACTGCCTCTACTCCCTTCAATTAAACTTCCAGCTATGACCTACTCACGATGCAGCACCAAAATTAGACACTTTTTACTGTTTTTACCCCAATTTGTATGTAAAAAAAATTTTTTTAATCATAGTTGTAATATTACAAGCACCATCTACTTACTTTGAACCCTAAAATTTTACTAGGAGATGTTTTTCCTGTGGTGAGTACTGGGAAATGTTTGTATTTCAAATTGTCCAGTAGTTAAGACTTCAGTAAAAAGCCGGAATTATTCAGTAATTAAGGCTTCGCTAAGGAGGCTGCATTATTAGCAAACTGCCTTAGATGAAGATGAACTTAAAGTATTTACTTTTAACTCAGCAAAATTAATTTAATTGCTGTGTCATCTTAACCTGCATTGTCCTGTAACCACCACAGATAACTCCTATGAGCCAGGAGGTCGAAAGTGCTGGGTCATGTATCCCCAGGGTCAAATAAATCGATATGTAACCAGTGAAGTCTGTACTATGTCCTTGCCTTGGGATTTAATGTTCTACAGTAGACTTTTTGAAATGCTTCATAATTTTACTTTTGAATTTGTGTTTTGTAAGTGACATCTATGGAACAATGGAGCATCAGGGTCTTCCATTCACATGTGGTCCCCACCTCTAGTCACCTTCTCTTTTCTCTGGGATAGAACCTCAGCCATGTTCTTTCCCAGCTCTAAAACTGGGGAACTGCTAAGCCTCCTTCTCCATGCTTAAATTCAGTCACTGTTGCCACCTTGCATCCCTAACCAGAGTCTGAGTACACATAAAGGAAGGGATAGAATGAGGCGTACCTCCCAGTGGTGTCCCTGGCAGAAGCTGATGCAACATTTGTTGCCTGAAGCTGCTAATGCTTGACACATTCAGTGGGTGACTCTTGAACTTGAGTGACTCTTGAAACTTTTCCTAACCCCAGACTCAGGTACTAAGCATACATTTGCAGGCAGATTTCAATACCTTTGGTGTCACCACTCTATCTTGAGGTTGGAGTGGCCAAGGGAGGCCAAGAAGTCCAAGGGAGTTTCCCAGAAGGGGCAAATCCCCATGCAAGAGAACTGAACTTAGCCAAGTAAATAATAACACTGAGACTAGTAGAGAAAGAGATCTAGGAAGGAAGGGGAAAGTTTTCTATTATTAGTACCTTTAAAGCATGTTTTTTTTTTTTTTCTGCTTTTTGAACAGAAGGCCTTACAGTTTCATTTTGTATCTGGCCCCCAAAATTATGTAGCAAGCCATATTTAATCCTCATCGAAGTTCTTTAAGGTTGGTATTTTGGGGCCTATTTTACTCACAGAGAGGCTAATGCTGAAAAATGAAAAAAATAAACCCTGAATCACAGAACCTGAGAGTAGCAGGGCTAAGATTCAAACCTAGAGCAAGCAAACTCAAAGTTCAGGCTCTAATACCTCTAGCCTTTCTTACTAGGGCATGCTCTTCTCATCCATCATTAGCCAGCCTGAGCACTCTGTGGCATGAGTGTCTTTGAATTTTGGGTGTAAAAATCAGAGGCACCATCCTGGAAGTGTCATGCCCTGTCATCAGCTGGTGTGGAGTCGTTTCCATCAGCAGGGTTTAAATAACAGTGAAGAGGTCCTAAATCCCCATTTCATTCTAATTTATGATACATAGTCTAATCTGCTCTGGTAATTCTCCATAAAAATGAAGTCTTAAATAAGAAATTTCAAGAGAGGTCATGCTATATCTAAGCTCTCCTTTGGTGAGTGACCAAGCCATACTTTACAGATTCTTCCATTAAGAGCATTTGAGAAAAAGAGCACATTTGACTTTTCATTTTCCAGAAACCACAGTTGCCACAGTGTTTCAATGAATATCAAATTTCTCTCAAGTATTGAACTTTTCTATCTCTACCTTCAATGGGCACAAATTACATGCTTACACAACATCATTGAAATCCAGGGAAGTCTTGCTCCCCATCACTTAACATTCCTTTAAAAAAAAAACTTGAGGAAATTGACAAGCAATTATCCTGCAAATATATATACTATATGTATACATATAGATACATATATATGGATGTAAATAATTCATAAAATGATAAACAGATACCAAATACATAGCACTTGGAAATCTAACATACATCTATGTTTATAGGATTATCTCTTATAAATTATATAGCAAAAAAATTTGATAATTTAATGGGCAGAAACATATCATCTTCTAAAATGAAAGTTAGTTGGGAAGACATAAACATGATCTTATCCTTGGTAAATTAAAAAATGGTTTTTCATCCTTCCATCAGAAGACTAGACTGGTGAGGGTAGGTCAGGTTAAGATTATGGACAGGCTCGGACCAGCAGGTGGCATTGTGGTTAAGGACACTCCCACATGGCCGACCAGGGTTCTAGTCCTGAATCTGGTGACTTGCTTTCTCACTTCCTCTATCTCTCATTCTCAACCTCTGTCTCTCTCTGGTTAAATTTAAAAAAATAATAAATGAATGAGTAAATAATATAAAATAATTATTTAAAAAATTCTTATAAGATTATGGACAGGTGAAGATAGTCAACATGTATATTATTTAAAATGATTTATTTAAAGTCCAAACCATATAGGCTAGCAAGTGGCAAAGGAGTTCAGGTGTCTAGATCCCACAACGCCAACTGTGCAATTCAAGTCTCAGACTCAACAGCTTGAAAATCCTATTGGGCATGCATGTGTGCTTATCCAAAATTTTGAGAGGAGGGTGGAGGAGAGAGTTTGTGGGGGGCTGGGGGGCAGGGGTGATTCTTCAATTTTTCTCTCTCTCTCTCCCATGAGTGCACACACAAAAAAACTAAAAACAAACAAAAAGTCCAAGACAGGGATTATTGATTCTGGGACCCTACTCAGAGTTAGGTCAACATAATGATCTGATCAATAACATAAAAGAAACTGAAATTAAAACTACATGAAGGTTTGGTCTGAAGCAAAATTGCAAAGTAAAAAATTTTTATTCTTTTTATTTTGCCAATTCCCTTTCTTCTTTTTTCTGAATTCAGTAATCCTCCTCCTCTATTTAAGACCCCAGTGTCTTCAGAGATTCCTGGAATCCTCAGGCTAAAAAAGTTGTTCATGGGTGTTCTGTATTTTTCTGCCTTTCCTGGAGGCTGCAGAGAGAAATAATATCCTAAGCTTTGATCTAGTAGTAATATAAATTCATCTATTTGACAAATATTGACTGAGGTCCTACAATGTCCCTGGGTGCTTTGAATACAACAGAGTATGCGGGTCAATCTTTGCTCTCAATAAATTTTATGTCTCTTGAAGAGAGAGAATGTCAAGTAAATAAGCAACTAAAATAGATGTGACACTGAAACAACACCAACTTTTTGTGGTACACATTGAGAGGAATCTGATCCAGTCCCCGGGGTCAGGTAAGCCTTGGCAGAGGGCTCAACATCAACCTAGACCTGAAGTGAGAACAAATCAGGAGAAAGGAAAAGGGCACTCTAGACTAAGGGTGTGGCTTGTGCAAAGACCTCAAAGTGGCAGGAAATGTGGAAATTTTAGGGTCTGCACACAGTTCAGTGAAGCTGGTGCAAAAAGAACTGGAAAGTGGGGGAATAGAGACAGCACTAAAGAGATCTTCTAGGACTAGATCTTGAAAAGCCTCAAGTGCCATATAAATGAGTTAGGTGGGAAAACACTGAGATGTTTTAAATAAGAATGTGATGAAATTAGTTCTTCAGTCTGAAGGAGCTCATTGGGTAAAATGAGAAGAATAAAGTGGAAAGGGCACAGACTTGTGGTCCATTAGCTTAACCAAGAGTAGATGATGAAGGTAACAGCACACACATGAATGTGCTCAGGAAATATGTGAAGGCAGAATCAGCAGGACTGAGGGATGGACTGGACACAGTGCTTAGTGTGGGAAACTAAGAAAGCAACGAGAAACCAAGGAAGACATCCAAGTTTCTGTTTTGGGCCACCTGATGGACTACAGTGCCACTGCCTATGATGGGGAACCCTGATGGACAGGTTATTTTGCAAATGTTTCTGCAAGTGACTTGCTCAGTGTTTTGATTGATTCATGTAATATCAAAACACATTAGGTCAATGGTCCCAAACATTCCTGGCACCAAGGACAGGCCCTGTGGAAGACAATCCCTCCACCTTCCACATATGTGGGAGTGGGAAGATTGCCCTGGGATGACCCAAGTGCACCACATCCACCATGTACCCCATTTCCACCACTACCACATTGCAATATGTGATGAAAACATCTCACAAGTTCAGCCTCCCATGAGAATCCAACACCACTGCTGACCCAACAGGAGGCAGAGCCCAGGCAGCAATATTGGCACAATGGGGAGTGACTGCAAACTCAGATGAAGTCTCACTTACTTACCCATCGCCCTCACCCCAGCCCACCCCCATTCCTCCTGCATTTCCCTGTGGACTGCTGCATTTCCCTGTGGAGGCACTGGCTCATGGCCCAAGGTTTGAACACTCCTGCTTTAGGAGACTCAAGGCATTTCTCTTTTTTGAAGGTATAGGGACTCTTTACTACAGAGCTGTTTCTAATTCTCTTCTATTTTTGTCAAAAATCATCCTCAGCACAGTGTCTAATGAGCTTATGCATGCCAGCAAAATAGAGGCTTACTACAACTCTGCAAGGTGACCTCATAGCTAATCTATCGAAAGTGTAACCTTGATATGTAACTAAGGGGCTCATTTTGTAACTGGCCATCTTTCCACCCTTTATGGCACATCCAAAGAGGAACTGGCTTAATGCAGAAACCACCATACAGGTTTCTTCTTTTTAAAATGCAAAATGTGGAAGTTTCTATGCACCAAGAGATGTAGAGTTCTGCAAGTTTTTCTGACTCTTTTAAAGTTGTTTTCAAAACAACTTTCCCATTTCAAAAATTAGACCATTTGTGTCAGTCCTATATAAGGAATAATTCTTTTCTCTTACATAAGAGATGATGTCATGTCTACCTTCCTTAGGTAAAGCCTAAAACATTTTACATAGAACTGAGGAAAGTGGTTCTGAGGTTCTGAGCCCTGTTATTGACTCTTTCATAACTGAAATGGCTGTTGTGATCACTTCATATGAAATGGGTTGAACAAGCAGGCCTCTCTCCCTGTCTTCATTGAAATATCAAGCATCCAGCAGGCCCGATTTTTAAAGATTTCTCCTAGGAAATTTGAAAACATTTCGTGTTTCATTTATTGTAACAATGGAAATTTTATCTTTTTGAGGAAAGGGTACATACTTCTAGAAGACACATATATAAAATGATATTTCACACACACAATTTATGTCCATCTTTTTTCCTAAGAGAGAGGGGGAAAAAAAACAATTATTTATAGAATGAATGGTAAATTAGTTTCTGACGCATGAAGAAAAATTTGACTTAGGGACTCCTGGAATATCAGAATCTTCACATCTTTATTTTAAAAATGACACTTGCCCAGCCATGGTAGCATACGGTTGTGCAACATTCCACATTGCTGAGAGCCAGATGGAACACTGGTGTTCAGTTACCAGGTTGACTTGTTCAAGCTGGTTACATGTATGGCTATGATTCTGGCTGGAGTCCTATGGCTAGAAGAGGTCCTGGCACACGACCTGTTGAAGCTGCTTGTCTCTGTCTCTCCCCTCTTACCTCTCTTTCAATAAATAAATGTATAAACTTTTTGTTTTTGTAAAAGAGTCAGTTAGGGCAGGTGACTTTTTAAACCATAACCCAAAGGGGATTTTTGTTGCTTGCTTGTTTTTGAGCAACTGGGTCTGGGACTTGAGCCACCCAAGTGGGATCCAGTAGCCTTAACCACGATGCAACCTGGCTGTCTGAAAGGAGTTATTTTAATTCACCCACTTATGTAGCTACTGGATACCCCAGCCAGGTGCTGGGGTACACTGAAGAACACCAAAGATTATGATGACCATGGAAAGGTTGAGCTGAGATTTGGCTGGTTACAGGGGACAAAAAAACTCCCTGCTGAGTTCTGAATTTTTCACATGCCATTGTGTTAAGATGTTTCCTTTTCAAAAAAGGAGGTTGTGTTAGGATACAGTGATCACTCTCTGCCATTCTTAAACCAAGGACTTTGTTAGTCCTCTGACAAAGGCAGGCACCAAAAGTGATACACAGACAGAAAATATATGGCATTTGTATATCCCTGGCTTATGTGCTTTTAATTAGAATCATGAAAACTCGCTTCTTGTAATTTTATTTTTAAATTACTTAATGAAAACCTAATCCTCTGGTATCCTAGAAAAGACAAAAAACATTTATAACTGGATGTCACCATAGACTTGCCAATTCTGTTGCAGAAGTAATAAAGGAAGACAGAGCACCACCCCACTCCACTAACCTTTGTGGAACACAGGCTGTCCCCTCAGAGACTTGCTTTAGGCAAAGCCCCATCTGGTTCCCTCTCTGTCTTCAAGCATGGCAGGCTGTGAGCAAATAAGGGAGATGGCCCCTGATCTTGGCAGGCCCTCCAAAATACTATGTACAACAGAGCTGAGCACACACACACACTCCCTTCTTGACAAATATCAGAATGGATTTTGTACTTCCTCTAATTCCCAGTACAAATGACTAGTTGAAGCACATTGCTAGGTGGAGGTGTTTAGTTCTGATCCTGCTCTGATTTCCTTCCTTCCTCCTCTCCTCCTCCCTACATCTCTGCCGTCCACGTTCCTCTCCCACATTTCCCCTCTTCTTTCTTTTTCCTCTTCTTCCTCTCTTTCTCTCATACTCTTCCACATCCCACAGGGCCTGCATTAGCCTATATATCATAGTTAATTTTCAATCTCTCAATGTGTACTTGCTCCAAGGAAAGACATGAATAGAATCATTATCTACTATTTTTTTTCTATAGCTCAAAGTGAAAAACAACAACAACAACAACAAACAAACAAACAAAAAACATTGGTGTGCAGTACAGGTCCATTCTAAAATCCACAGTGCAAAAAATACAAAACCAACACTTACAGTACCCTGAACTGTTATCCCATATTACAGATAGCAGTTTGCAATTTTACGCTTCCTTGGTCATTTGATTAATTTTAGTTTCCTGCACTGATCATAAGCATTGTTTGGGCAGGAAAAGTGCTGATTCAGTTCTCCTGGGAGCTGTCTCAGAGCAGAAATTCAGTAAATATTGTGTGTGTGTATGGATGAATGGAGATTAATTCTTCTTTCCTTCTCTGCTACAGTGGAAGCATGAAGGATTTTAATGTATCCCTTCCCATACACACATACACACATATGCACACACACACTCCCAGTCCCAGAAACAGAACATTTCCCAGGTTGACAGGTTCTGGAATATATCTCTTATCTTCTTTCCCTGAGACCATTTGAAGTTGTTGTTTCCTCCCCCCCCCCCCTTGGCCTTCTTAACCATTACTTTCTAATACAAACTAATTATCTTAAATGTAAGAATGTTTACACCCAGGACATAGTTTCAATGTGAGAATATTTTGAAAACTTCTCAAGTTAGCAGTTTGCAATTTTACGCTTCCTTGGTCATTTGATTAATTTTAGTTTCCTGCACTGATCATAAGCATTGTTTGGGCAGGAAAAGTGCTGATTCAGTTCTCCTGGGAGCTGTCTCAGAGCAGAAATTCAGTAAATATTGTGTGTGTGTATGGATGAATGGAGATTAATTCTTCTTTCCTTCTCTGCTACAGTGGAAGCATGAAGGATTTTAATGTATCCCTTCCCATACACACATACACACATATGCACACACACACTCCCAGTCCCAGAAACAGAACATTTCCCAGGTTGACAGGTTCTGGAATATATCTCTTATCTTCTTTCCCTGAGACCATTTGAAGGTTGTTGTTTCCCCCCCCCCCCCCTTGGCCTTCTTAACCATTACTTTCTAATACAAACTAATTATCTTAAATGTAAGAATGTTTACACCCAGGACATAGTTTCAATGTGAGAATATTTTGAAAACTTCTCAAGTTATCTCACATGTATTTGCCTCCTCTGTCCAAATACAGAACTCCTCCTCAAAAAAACTCTAAAAGCTCTCATGAACCCTTAGAGCAGACTTAAATCATGACAGGCTTGTAGTCTATGGGAGGAACCAGCAGTAATCAGACATTTACAACGTGCCAATCATTTTATATATTTTGTTCCTCTAATTATTACAACATCTGTGAGAAAGAAAATGTTAACTAATTTTGTAGATGAAAACTTAACTCTAGAAGTTAAGACTTCCTCAGTCATAACTGCCAAGCAGGAAAACTTAGATTCAAGCCTGACTTCATGTATCTCACTTTCCAAACTTCAAGTTTTTCTATTCAGACTAATCAAAAGGGAGAAGCTTAGCCTCCGGGTCCTGAAATCTGAGGGAAGCAAATAAACCATCTTCTCCTAGAAATCATTGTTCATAGAAGATGATTCAAGTTCACAAATAAATTCAATATTCCAAAATGCCCTTCAACAGTTCAATAAATGTGAAGGTAATCAGATAGCTTTAAACTGTTTTTGTTTTTGTTTTTTACCCTGTCCAGGGAAACAATGAATGAAGACAGACATCAACCATAGTAAAGAGCAAAATCTCTCACCCATCACCATCATCTCCTTATCTTTCTCTTCTCTCAGTTGCTTTTCCTTGATGCCTCAGCTTTATATTTCAACTGTGAGTGCACTAGACTGATCCTCTCTTCCTCCCCTTCCCTGATTTTGATCACATTATCAAGATTCAGTAAATGCAAGCCGATAATAACAACCTTAATCTTGCATCAGAGGAAATTTCTTTCTAGCAGGAGCTCATGAGTGACTTACAGCCTGACAGCTATGATAACCTCTGGCATTCTTACTTTGACTAGTCTGTCTAAAAAGACTCTTCTTTTTCAACACTGGTTATGCAATGTCTCTTTATTGGCATGTGCTCTGGTGGTCCTTCTCTTTTTAAATTGTGAGTTTTATTTAACCATGAGTTTAATTTAGATGAAACACAGAATTGTCAGACACTTCTTACCAATTAAATTTCTTTTTTTTTAAATCAATGAACATAGTGTTGTATGAATGCAGTCATTCCTGATCTTGCATGCACTAATTTTAACCTCAAGCTCTAGAGAATGCTCTCAACTGAGGAAATCTGAGTAGACTATGATTTTTATCAATGTCTCTCAGAGCCAATTGTTCAAAGAAATCAGAAAAATCTTAAGTTTTCTTGACATCCATATGAATTTTTAATTATACCAAACATAGAAGTGGGTAAAAAATGTGTAGTCAATTAGCCCAAAAGTGGTATATCATAGAAAATAATTTCCCAATTAAAAATCAATTTTTAGCATCATGGGTCCTCATCCTTCTCATTAAAACACTAAAGGTGAAGGTTTAATTCTTAATTGTGCTATATATATATATTTCTGTTTCTCAACTATACCACTGGCTGAAAGCCTAACTGAACACAGGCATCACAGATATCACAAATGGTACTTAGTACTATCTCTGAGAACTGTACACATGGGCCCAATTTTCATTCCTAGCCATTTATCACAATTTCTGCAGAGCTCCTATTTGAAGACAGAAATGAAGGGCTAGTGCATACAGACAGAACAAAGAAGAAGATTGAAATAAGTCTCATTGTTGTTATAGGACTTATTTCATTTTAGTTATGAAAATTCAGACTCCAATCATAAATGACTGATTAAGTAGGCTTTCATTCCACAATTACTGTCATCTTAACTGGCATCATTATTAATTTTAGTTTGAGTAAGACTTTGTTAAGAGCTTCATTCTATATTTTGATCTCTATATATGCATAACTTTATCTCAAATAATAAATCAACACAAAAGTTTTAATGCAATATACAGAGCATTATCTACTTTAATTTTTAAAATTATGCTTCTAATCTTTGAATTTCTGCATTTTCTTTAACAGTCCCATTTTGGCTTAGAGGAATAGGAGGAGAGGAATGCAGAGAGAAGGAAAATGGTTAACACCCACACACAAAATAAATGAACAAAAAAGGTGAGTAACTATGACTCATCTTCCAATAGCAGCTCAATTCAATAACAAGAGTTAATCTCTATACTAGCTTCTGGTATAGGAAGGATGGAGAAATTTAGGAAAAAATTCAGAATACATGAGTGGAAGAAAAATAATAAGTGGGAAAATCTCCTTTCGAAAACATGCCAAGTAACCCTCACAAGAAGGAGGAGAAAGAATGTGAGGCAGGAGAGGACAAGGAAGAAGGAGAAAAAGGGAAATTTACACTTATTAACACCCTCTCTGTACTTGTTTTGATACATTTTTGTTCTTGTACTTTCTCTGGGACTGAACTGCTATATGTTTACTCCTTAATCTTAAATTCTAGGCAAATAGAATAGCCAATGCAAAGTCTCTGAGACAGGAGACCTATTTTCTTTTAATATTATTGTTAATTATTTTCATTTCCAGAAGGCATGTGCACTCACATGAGAGAGAGAGAGAGAAAGCACTCCACAATGGTATGTATTCATGTCACAATCCCTATCTCTCCATTTTCCCATTTTGTAGGGATTTGGGAAACGTACATACATGTGTCCAGTGTGTTTTTCAAGCTTCCAGGGCCAGGATTTAAACCATGGTTGACCATATAGGATCCAGTTCTCTTAACCAACTGTCAGGTTAAAGGACAAGCATCTGGCTACATTTCCAAGAAACAGTGTAAATACCAATGTGTCTGGAATGAGTGAGGGGAGAGCAGTGACGTATGATGTCAGAGTGGAAGCAAGCAAAGAGGCGGGCTCTGTTGCCTGTAATGGTAACTACGTGATGTGTGTAATTGCAACTGTGTGACATGAGTAAAAGATAACTTCAATTTGCTAGTCAGTCTGAATAATTGGAAGAAGGGAGTTAGCACCTCAGACGGTGAAGGCTGCACCTTGAGATCCTATGTTTGAGATGTACATTAAGTGGGAATGTGAAGATGTTGAGTGTGCAAGTGGTTATGTGAGCTTATAGATAAAAATAGATAGCTGTGATGAAATTATAAACTTTGGAGATAAGTTTTTACAGAGGTCATTTAAATCTATGAGATTAATGAGACCACCAATGGAGTGACTGTATATAGAAAAAAGAGGATCTTGAGAAATTTTTTTCCTTATTCCATGATGAAGAATATGCAAGTGTATGTGAAAGGTGGAGAGAGAAAGAGAAAGAGGAAGAGAGATGAGCACATTCCCCAGTGTCTGGTCACACTGTAAACTCCTTCCTCTAGTCCTCTAGCCCATCATATCTTAGGCACTTACACATGCACCTGGCATATTTCAAGATGACAGGGTCAGGAATTCAAACCATAGTTGCCATGCTGGATGTAGCTTCTCTTCAGCAGCTCATTAATGGTAAGCCATGGAGCCAGACTAGAATCTTAAAACAAGAAAATGTATTTATTTATTTACTTAATTTCTTCCATGAGAGAGTGTGCACAAGAGAGCAAGTAATCAAGAAAGAGAAACAGGCACTCTGGATGGGCATTTGTAACTCTACAATCTCCCTTCTCCCTGACTAGTCAGGATTTTGGGTATGTACACATATGCTCAGCATATTTCAGGTCAAGCTGGAATCTGAACCTGCAGTTGGTCATATGACTTTCTGTACTTCAGATCAGTAGCTGTCACCTGCACCACCCAAGTTGGGCTGAAAAGAGGTTATTGACCTGAGTACTGATATATTGCAACATTATAAAGTTGAAGAGAAGAGTATTTGTTCTCAAGAGAGACTATAAGGGAATAACCAGGGAGTGAAATGAAAACCAGTAGAGTTTGTATCTTTAAGGCTGAGTAAATAGAGAATACACAGAAGAAAGAGTCAGTAGTATTTAATAAAGTAGTGAGATGGGGACTGAGAACTGTTTAATCACATCATCAGTTACCTTGATTAGTAAAATTTCTGCGGAATGTTAGAAGTGAACAGCTGGTGAGAAAGAGTTTGTATTGCAATGAGAGGGGAGGAATAAGAATAAGAGGAAAGTATAAAACCATGGAGAGCAACTGTGGATACTAGAGAAGTGTGGGAGGGGGATGGCAAGTGGGGAAGGGGGATGGGAGGGAATCAAGGGAGAAAAAGAGAACCAAGTCATTTAAGGGACACAAAAATGAAAAATTATCTGTTGACGACAATGTGTATGGCAATTCTGACTGATCTAATACACAGTGTATGCATACTGGGAAACTTCACTTTGTATGCTTTAAAGATAAATGTGATTAAATATTAAAAATTAAAATAAATTTTAAAAAGAAGAGAATAAGGGGTTTTGCTACAAGTGGAGCACAGAAATTGAGCTATAGAAATGGATCAATGGAGACTTTTGCCACTCCATTGCCCAGTGCTCTGTCGGCCTGGGCTCACCTCATCCACCAGGAGACTCCAGCCTGGTCTCAGCAGGCCTCTCCTTGTGAGTGCACCTCTAGACCCTGGGAGTAACTTTGGAAATTTCAGCACACCCTCCTGCACACTGCACCCAACTTGGTCCTCTATCTCCTTAGTTTGCTACCACCTCATCAAGAGCTGAAAGTTTGGCGGAGGAGCCAAGCACCTGAAGTTACACATAACTTCTCATCTAGAAGACACAGCCCTCCAATAGGAACATGCCTGGGAACTAAGGGTGAAATTTCTTCTTTCAATACTAAAGAATCTACTCTAATAAACAGGAAAAAGTGAATACTGAATCAGATGATCAAAAACCAATGCAGATCTAAAAATAAATACAAGGAAACAGGGGAGTAACTTTCCCTCAGATGAGCGCAGTAGCTCCTCACTGACACAGAGGAAATACACAGAAATGTCAGAAAAAGAATTTCTAATATTCATAGTGACAAAACTCAATGAGAAGCAAGACAAAACAGAAAATTGTTCCAGGAAAAGAGAAAATCATTTCAGGACATGAAAGAGGTATTTCATAAAGAGAAAGACACCCTAAAAAAAGAATCAAACAGAACTTCTGGAAATGAAGAATACAACACAAGAAAGTAAAATCTCCCTAGAAAACATTAACAGCAGATTAGACATTGAAGGTAATGTCTCCAACATAGACCAACCCACCAAAAAGAATGAAAAAAGAAAAAAATGAGGACCATATGTAGGAAATTCTAGACACCATAAAATGGCCTAATATTTGTATAATGGGTATTCCAGAAGATGAAAGATCTGTGAAAGGCATGGAAAACCTCTTTCAGAAAATACTATCTGAAAAATTTCCAAATATAGAGAAACATGGAGAAATTTAGAACCAAGAAAAAAAAAAAAGACACCAAATAGGATTAACACAAAACGATCTTCCCCTGGCACATCATAACCAGATTGGTAAAAAAAAAAAAAAAAAAAAAAAAAAATCAAAGAGAAAGACAATATTCTGAAAATGGCAAGGGAGAAATGTCAAGTTACTTATAAAAGTTATCCCGTGAGGCTAACGTCAGACCTCTTAACTGAAACAATGCAGGCAAGGAAAGCATGGCAAGATGTATTTAAAACATTAAAAGAAAAATAATTTCAACCAATAATACTATATCCAGCAAGATTATCTTTCAAATGGGAAGAACAAATAAAAGTATTCTCAAAAACTGAAAGAATTCACCAATACTAGACCAGCTCTATAGAAAGTACTAAGTGTTGTATCAGCATAATTAAAGAGAGACAAACAGAAATAAGAGAACAAAAAACAACTGAGAATGTAGTTAACAAAATGACTAGGATAAGTTTCAATTGTCACTAATGATATTGAATGTTAATGCATTAAGTTCTCCCATTGAAAGAAACAGACTGACAGAATAGATACAAAAACAGAAGCCATCTTTATGCTGCTTGTAAGAAACACACCTTACTGATAAGAATGTAGATAGACTGAATGTGAAGGACTGAAAAAAAGATATTCCATATAAATGAAAACTGAAAAAAAAAGGGCAGGAATTTCTATATTGTTATCAGGCAAAATAGACTTTAAGATGAAAGATGCAAAAAGAGACAAAGGACATTAAATAGTACTAAAAGGACTTGTTCACCAAGAAGATATAATACTTGTAAATATCTATGCACCCAACACTGGAGCACCTTAAGACATCAAAAAGAGACTGTTAGATCTCAAGGGAGAGATAGACAGCAACATGATAATCGTAGGGGATCTCAACACCCCAATATCTCCTTTGGACAGACCACCTAGACAAAATATAGACAAAGAGATACAACATCTAAATGATACCATATACAAAATGGACTTGACAGACATCTACAGAGCATTTCACCCTACAAAATATACATTTTTCCCACCCCTACATGGAACATTTTGAAGACTGACCACATGATATGGTACAAAACAAACCTTTACAAATTCAAATGTAAGTATTTTTACAAGCAAAATGAGAAATAGCGATTGACTGTTTTAAAAAATAATAATAATAATAATAATAATGATTGGGGAAAACATAGATAAGATATTGAATGTTGAAGCGGGGAGATTAATGTCTTTGTACTGACTGACTTGCATGGCATTTTGAACAAAAAAAGCAATGTAATACACTGTAAAGTTATATGTAATCCAATGTAATATAAAGAAGATTATGATGATAATAAAAAATTTTTTAAAAAAAGAAACTATATCCAGCATCTTTTCTGGCCATGATTGAATCAAACTTGAAATTGACTACAGAAAACGCCCTTGAAAAAACACAAACATGTAGATACTAAACAACCTACTCCTGAGTGACTTCATAACTACTGAAGAAATTAAGACTGAAATCAAAAGGTTCATAGAAACAAATGATAGTGAACAAACGAGTGTTTATAACCTATGGAACAGCAAAATCAGTCATAAGAGGGTCATGGAGGAATTGCAGTTACTGGTGGTGACAGGAAGATGATCAGGAGTTTCATTTTGGACACTTTGGTTTTGAAGTGCCTATTAGAAACCTCAGCGATGATACAAATCTGTGTTATAGAGAAGTTAAATATTTGGGAGTAATCAACATACAAATAAAATATTAAGAAAGCAATGATGTATTTTTCTATGTTTTTCTATGCAAAAATGCATCATGACTTTCTAGATTACTCAATAGTACTCAAAGTCATGAGACTGGGTATGCTCACATAAATTTACAATAAAAGAAGTGACTATCTGATATAATTTACATAGTGTGGTGCTTTAAAGTAATCTTAGAGTGTTTGAGTTCAAACCTTGGCTCTGTTCCTTTCTGTCTGTAAACTTCGGACAAGTTTTTAATCTCATTATTACATGAGATAATATCTCTCCAACATGGGGTTTGTGAGAGTTGAATATGGTAATCCATAAAGAACTTGCTACATTACATAGCATAGATTGAGCACTTAATAGTTATTACCATTAACAAAAATCAACTCAAAGTGGATCAGAGATCTAAGCCTACGACCTCAAAGTATAAAACATTGGTGGAAAGCACTAGGGAAACTCTGTGAGATATTGGGGTAGGCAAAGACTTCTTAAATAAGACTGTCAAAGCACAGGCAATAATCCAAAAAGAAGACAAGTGGGATTACATCAAATTAAGTACTTTCTGCATGGCAAAAGATACATTAAGTAGTGTGGTTCGATAACCCTCAGAATGGGAGATTTTTGTAAACTATGCCTCAGATAAGGGACCAATAACAATACACAGAGAACTCAAGTGGCTTACTCAAAAAAAAAAAAATACCTCAATTAAAACATGAGAAAAGGTGCTGAATAAACAACTCTCTAAGGAAGACATATGAACAGCCAAAACACATATTAAAAAATGCTCAAGATCCCTCATTATAAGGGAGATGTAGATCAAAACCACAATGAGATACCACCTAACTCTAGTCAGAATAGTGAAGATTAAATAAACAATAAATGATAAATGCTTGTAGGGATGCAGTAAAAGGGAAACCCTCCTACACTGCTGTTAGGACTGTAAATTGGTCCTACCACGGTGGAGAACAATGTGGAGGTTTCTTAAAGATCTACAAATAGAACTACCATATAATCCAACAATTCCACTCCTAGACATCCACCTGAGAGACAGAAGAATGCTCAGTTGGAAAAGTGCTTGCACATTGATATTTATTGCAGCATTATTCACAATTGCTAAGACTTGGAACCAACCCAAATGTCCATAAACAGATAAATAAATTGGGAAAAGTGTGGCAAATATACTCTATGGAATATTACTCAGTCATAAAAAATAAAAAATAAAAAAGACTCTGGCATTTGATAAAAAGTGGATGAATAAGAAAGATTTACTGCTGAATGAAGCTAGCCAGGCTATGAACAAGAGACAGTGTACACCCCCAGTTAACATATACTGACTACCTGCATTCTATGGTGGAAACAGAGATTAGAGGATATAGAAACATTAGAAATGGTTATAGACTCTGAAGACAATGTGGCAGGGGGTTGAGGGAATTAGGAGAGTGTAAGGAAAAAAAATTAAGGAAGAAAATAGAGAGGCAAGACATTTATGGGACACAGAATTGGGTTATTATCTATTGAAAAGATGTGTATATATTCTCAAATGGACTGGTGTGAAACATAGTTGGATAAATTCAACTTATAAGCAAAGTGATGCATAGTGATTAAATATATAAAATTAAATTTTAAAAATTTAATATGATTATAACCAAGATACAGACAAAACTCAGGGGAATATAGGAAAAGATCATTGCTTTTCTTAGGTAAGATGGAAAGGTTTCAACAAATGCGACAACATTTGAGATGCATCTTGGAAGATCATAAGGAGTTTTACAGAAGAGGGTGATTGAAGAAGGTGAAAGGAGATGTAATAGTTGGAAAAAATAGTAAGTGCACATTTTCAGAGCAAGGTGAGGAAAGATCTGGTATTCACACTACAGATATATGAGAGGGTCTATGAAAAATTCATAGAAAATACATTTTATGAAAACAACTGTGCATGGATTTAAAAACTTTTGTACTGTTTTGATTTAGCAAAAATAAATAAATAAGAATAAAGTTTTTGCCAAAATAAACTTGTAATTACATTTTAATTTTTCACAAACTTTTTGAAATGGCCTTGAAAATTAATGTGTCTGGTAGACGTTAAAGATCTCCTTTAATTAAACCAAAAAGTAACTATTGAAAGATATTCTCAAAATGCTCCTTCTTTGGGCAAAAAGGTAGCTTCCTTAAAGAATAAGATACTTTGGAATGATAGGTTTTAGTAACTTGTTAAATTTACACTTAAGTTTCTTATAATATAAATTGAGTATATTTTTCAAATGGTAAATTTTTTACCTCATGGTATGGAACATATTTAATACTGTAAAATAAAATTCTGGATTACCTATTCATCAAAAGTCAAAATTAATAAACTGACCAGGACCAGCAGTTAGCGTAATGGCTATGTTGCTGGACTCCCACGTAGTTGACCACGGTTCGTGTCCCGGACCTGGTGGCTTAAAACTCATGCCGGGCGCGTGTGAGTGTGTGCCCAAGATCCTGAGAAGAGAACGGAGGAGAAGGGATTGCGGCGTGGCCATCCCCTCTGGGGGGTGATTTCTCGCTTTCTGTCTCTCTGTCTCTTTCTGTCTGTCTGGCGAGCACACGTGCCCTATAGCAAAAACCTCTCCAAAAAAAAAAACCTCTCTCTTTCTCCTTCCTACCACCCCTCCCATTGTCTCTCATTAAAAGAAAAGAAAAAAAGAAAAAAATTAATAAACTGATCTATTTTTAACATCTGAGCCCATTAGGAAGTGATGTTTTGCATGAATATTGTAACATGCCTGTCTGACTGGTACTTATTGACATTTAATGAATAAAGGAAATTGGACTTTTTAATTGTGAGAATCTTCTGAGGCTACTGGTCATGAAAATGTATCTAAAATGTTCATTTACTTATATTAATATTTCTCCATAGCCAAGATTTAAGCTAAAAATAAAACCCCTAGGATATATAAAAAAAAAATGTTGCCATTGCAAAAGACCTCTCCAAATCACTTTGAAACCTCAGTCATAAAATGTTTAAGATAGATTTACAGCAACTCACTGGTTGACAGTAAAAGCTACATATTTTTAGTGTGTGTGGGTTTTTTTTAACAACTCTTATCAATAATGCCCATATGTGATAACCACAGAAATGGTATCATTAAAGAGCTGGAAGACCAGCCTAGGAATAAGTCTCATCTGAACTTAAACAAAGCAGGATTTTGTTTGTTTATTTCTGTTTTTGTTTTGATTTGCTAGAGGCATGTGTGCTTGCAAGAGAGAGATTGAAAAGGAGAGTGAGAAAACACCCTTCCAAGGGATGCTCTTCTCCATTTCTTCTTCTCCTTTTGGAATTTTGGTCATGTACACACATGTGCCCAGTGTGTTTTTCATGTCACTGGGTACAGGAGTCAGACTTCACAGTCACCCTTGTGGGCTCCAGCTGCCTTAACTACCATGCTACCTACTGTCCTGAGACAGGAGTTCTAAAAGGTTTCTTTCTGCCGCAGACTACTCCTTTCCTACTGGCCTTGATGTTCTTATGGGTTAATGTATACATGTCTTATGGCAGAGTCAGACAAAAAACTATTGATAAATCTTAGCTTTGTAGACTGAACATGAACATTAGAAGGGCTCCAAAAGCAGATAATAAGCAGACGTTTGATGGTGGTATTCAAGGTGAGAGACTGTATTGAAGGCAAGAAGAGATGGTCCCATGGCAGTGCAGAATCTGTGAGTGCACACTCAGGGTCAAGAGATCTAGATGGTGTCCTGTGTCCCAAGATGTGACAGTAAGCACAGGATACCTGTGGGAGAACCATGTCCCTACTTTCGGGGTTAACTAGTGCAATGATGATCAACCAATCTATTCTGGACGTCTTATTTGATCTTGTTGTGAACTGTTTTTCCATCCATAAAATAGAAGTGGTAAAACATGCCTGATTTGGGTTCTGGAAACATTATGGGAACTGTGTGTTAACTTAGAGCTTTCCGTGGGAAGTATGCTATACATACATGAGTTTAAGGGATGAGCAGAGGTAATTATTATTGCAAATTGAGTTAAGTTACCAAGAAGATTATAATCACTTAGCAGTTAATCTTTATCTTGTATGAAGCACCAAGAAGTTCTTTTATTTTCTAGGGATAAAAAATTGCTTTTGGTCAATGAAATAATACTACTTTTTACTATTATGCATTAAAAGAAGCTAAAGAATAATATTTAAATGTGTGAGTTGAGTAATAAACTAAATAAGGCATACAACCATGTTTTATAAGCTAAAAAGCACTATGTAAAAAATAAGATAGTACTATTCAAATTTAAATAAATAAATAAATATAAATAAAAATAATTCTTTTTTAAAAAAAGGGCAGGCCAGCAGGTGGCATGGTGGTTGGGGAGGCACTGGATTCCCACATGGCCAACCTCAGGTCTAGTCCTGAACCTGGCAGCTTGCTTTCTTGGTTTTTCTCTGTCTCTCTGTCCCTTTCTGGTCAAATTAAAATAAATAAATAAATAAATGAAGATTAATAATTCTTTTTAAAAAAGAAGATAGTACTTTTAATGTTTTAAATAATTTATCCTGCCTCTGTAAAGATTTTTAAAGCATACAAAAGCAAACACTCAAAATTCAAGAATTAAATTACACTGTATCTGTTTAAGAAATTATATGAAACCAGATAAAAATGTGATTTTATAATTCTATTGTAAATAAATATAATTTCAAAACATACATTTAGACAAATATAACATTTTAATTTTTGTGTATTTTAATTCCATTTTTAAATGTTTCACGTCTTGCATCTAAATACATTTTATTTACTATAAAAGTTCATTCATATCCTGAGGTCATAGGCAAGAAGCAGCTGGGTTAGAGCTGCCATCCCTTATCATCATAAAAAAAAGGAAAGCTCTGTTTTTTTCAGTCCATTTAACCCAGGAAAAGTTGAAAACTCAAAGCGAGCCTGGAAGATGGCTATAGAATAAACTAGCAAGCGTCTCAGAAACCACTTGACTTTAATAGGCAGTGAAAGTCATTTCAAGTCCTTGGGACAGTTACCCTGCCTGTGTTCTGGAAGCACACATGCAAGCTGCTGATCCAGAGATTGTATGTCCTTGTTGCCAATCCGTCTACCCCAAAGT
>NW_006198462.1:231640-243346 GCF_000334495.1 Tupaia belangeri chinensis | reverse complement strand
CTACAGGATCCTAGGTGAACCTTCCTGCAGCCTTAAAAGCTTTCCCTAAATGAAAGATGTTGGCAGTGCAGCAAGGAGAAGAGTCAGAGAAGCAGAAAGGCACCCAAGGATTGAGCCCATTGTTGGGAAAGCATGTGACTGGAGCACATTATGTAGCTTTGGATGATCTCCGTCATATAGCCAGGACAAATTTTAGAAAGCCAGAAAACCTCCAGGTCAAGAACTACAGTCACCCTATCAATACTACCCAGGGTACTTGGACAGGTCACTGAGCAAATGCTAAGATATTTTTGGTCTAGCCTAACCCCAGTGTCCTCTTTGAAGAATCAAAGCCTTAACTGGAGAATGGAGAATTTTCACCCCAAACTCTAGTCAGATTTTGTAATATTGTTGCAGTTATTCCAGAAAATGGATGCTGGGCTCCTCTAGTAACTCTGAAAGATCAGGCTCAACTGCAAAGCTCTGAACAGATATAGCACCCTACATTTGGTGAGGTGAATGTGCAAACCTAATAAACATCCAAAAGACTCTAGGGATCAAATTTCATAATCTTCTTTAAAGGTTTATTATGATGTTTTTTCCTCTGGAGGTGAGAAAAACCCAGTTTATTTCTTAATGGAAGCACCTGCTCTTCCTTATTTTAGCTGCTGCTGACAAGAAAAGCTGTTTAAAGTTCTTGATATTTTTAATTAGAAGTTCTTCACATATTAAAAGGTAACCTCTTGCTTTTTTCTTCCCTTTGCAAAAACAAAAAGGCAAAAATGAATAAGTAAAAAACTAATTACTTTGACCTTTCCTTATCAGACCTAGTTTCTATCCTTCTAATCCTTGTCAAAAGGAAAATTATATTGTCAACCACGTTTTTGAAATACTGTTTGGCAGTATACCCCTTTCTCGTAAATTCCTGGTGCATACTAGAAATTAATGTCACTAAAGACAGAGCAACCACTAATTGATAAACTACAGTCCTCACAATATACATCCTAAAATGATTGTTTTGCAGCACAATTTAGTTATATATTAAAGGATAAAGAAAGATAAAGAATAGTGAAATTTGCATTGGAGTTATTAGATTAGTACAGCAATATGCCAGGTCACAGTATTACTTAAACCTGCTAATTGAAAGGCAAAATTGATAGATTTTAGAATAAATCTATCCAGAATCTTGATATTTTTAAATAATGTATATCTTTCACTTAGACAGTGAGCATACCTCATAATGTTGCACAGGAATTCTTTTAGGAATAGAAATCTTTATTACTTCAGAATAAGTAATCTTTTACTAAGATTTAGTTCTGTTTCAGTACTATAGCTTATTTAGTTCTGTTTCAGTATTATAGTTGTTATTTCTTATGTATTATTTTGTGTACACATGGAAGTTGGCTAGTAATTTGAAACTAGTAACTCAGCACAAGCACCATGTCCACGCCTTCCATAATGAACTGGGTTCACTTCATCTGTTCCACCATTCATCCAGATGGAATGGAGAAAGTGGATGCCTTCTCTGGAAGAGAGTGGTATGCTGTCTGTGAAGTTCCCTAAAAGCAAGAAAGAGATAGAAAACACTCTACCAAACCAAACTTGACCCTGTCTGTTACAGAAAGAAGAGGGAGAGAGACAAATGGATGGGATTGAGGGGGTACATCAACTCAGAAGGGTTTTGGGGTTCCCCTGGATGGACACTCTTCACAGAGTGCCATGCAGTAACCTGGGCTGGGCTCAGATGGGGACAAGTAGCAAAACAATGGGTTTAGGTCATTCTTCCAGTCCACCCTTTCTTCACCTGTAGGTTAGAAGAATCTGCAGAACTTTCTCAGAAGTCCCAGTGGCACACAGAAATCACTGGGGTCCAACAGGGGAATTTGACAGAGAGAATTTTTATTGTAGGCGAGACATTTTCCTGCAGTCAAGCAGTCCTACTTTAGCCAGGAGCAAGATAAAAATCACAGACAGATTCGAGCCATTCTGCTGTGAAGGCAAGGAACAAAGTAAGCAGAGTACTCAGAGGTCCTGAAGGAGCCTGGAGAACCAGCTGCATGTTCACCAGCTACATCACCAGCATCAGAGACAAGGGGGTTCCCAAGAGCAGTCAGACAAGGGACCCCCATGCGGAAACTAGAGGAGACAGAGAAAAGTCCAACAGTTGCATATGTGGCTTTGATCATCCTCTCACTCACCGTATACTTCTCACAACCACGTGACTTGTCACACGAGTTGTCACCTCACATGAGACAGCTTTCTATGACTTGGGCAGCAACAGACAATAAGAGTAAATCTGAAAACTAAGCATTTTTTAAAAGTGACCAAATGACCTGAAAAGAATATTTGCCCTATCTATGCCAGCTGAGTTTAGCAAGCTGGATTAATTTAGTGTGCCCCTCCATGTCTGTTGCCCCCTGCTACCTACTGGAATATAGGTTATTAAGGGAGTCAATGAGCTATGGGAAATAAAGAAGCTACATTTTCTTCGCCCGTTCACTTACAGGGTGTGTAGAGTTATCAGTTCACTGCACAGAGATTCACTGCACTGCCTAAATTGCTAAAATGGAAAGTGAAACCATTGGCCTAAATCTATTTCACATGATGATGTTGAAAGACTCATCTAGTTGTGAACCTTTCCCTGCTAATCTGTGGGTGATGCCAGAGGCTGTTGTCTGGTGGAACAAAAGGATGATTTTGGAATAAGACAGATGTGGGTTCAAACCTGGGCCACCACATCACCACATAGCAGTTCGGCTTTCTCTTTTCAATTTATTGTCATCATGTCTGAAGGCCACAGGGTAAACAACTTATGTTATTAGTTGTACTGCGCTTGCATGCTTGTTATGTAATTAGGACTTTGCTGTTTTATGCCACCAATGGAACGCACATGTGCATGTGTGACAGTTTAATTTTGGCAATGAGTCACTGCTGACAGTGTGGTTTTAGCAATGAGCCACTGTTAGTCTGCAGCCCCTTTAAGAGAAAAGGACCACCTGGTCAGTTAGTGCAATAGTGCCCTCCCCTGCTCTGCCCAGCTAACTAGCCCTGCTCTGCTCGGCCTTGGTTCAGGCTGGTGAGCCCTGATGGCCTTGGCTTGGCTCAATCTTGGCTCAGCTTAGCTAAGTTCATCTCCACATGTTGTGAACTCCAAGAGGGGGGAAACACTCAAGAGCACTGCTATGGGCTCTCTGAGCCTACTAAGAGTTGTGAGCTCCCACTAAACTCAGCCAATACAGAATATGACATCTGCCTCCCATCAACTCCCTGCTTCTAACTCACTCACAAAACAATTGGGAAGAGAGAAGAACCTCACAAAACAATTTACTATAAGATGAGAATAATCCTTTGTTTTTAGAATTAACTGACTTGCACAGTACTTGACCCTTTAAAAATTTTCAAACGCAAAACTGGAACCACAGAGTTCTCAGGTTGTGTTTCTAATGCCAGGTACTTTAAGACTTGCTCCAAATGCCTTCCTGTAAAGTTAAATTGGATTATTACCTCTAGCTTTTGGTGGGTAGCAGTTACTGACTTAGAAAAGCAATGATGTTTCTGTTGTTTTTCTCCTTTTTTTAACAAATTTGAATTCCTTTAAATCAATTTTAATTTACCAAACTAAAACAGGTATCTTTGAGTGAGCATTAAATGATCTAGTTAGAGTTATTTTCACCCACAGTGAAAAGAATAAGGCTTTAAATCCCAGCAGGATCAAGGGGGCATAAGTGTCAACGTATTTACGGGCTATAAATACATAGAGATATATTTTAGTGCATCATCTATCCCAGCTTAAAGTTGAAATAGTTTTCATTGTTATTGTGTTTTGTTTTTCTTTTGTTTGTTGTTTTGTTTTGTTTTTCCTAGCAAATAGAAGTTCAGGAGATTTGGTGCTTGGAAATACCCAAATGCATTTAGGATTTACTTCACATTGATCTTTCATGAGAAGCAATACATTGATATTCTCCAGGATCCCCAAAGCTGATGGAAAATTGAGGTCATAGAGGAAGACTGGAAAATAATAAGAAAGGAATTTAACCTTCAGTGTTCTTGGGTAAAAACATATAATGTGGAAAGTCTGACCTTTGGGCAAAAATTATTTTTACAGCACTCAAGCCATCTGGAAGAAGCTCATCCTATGTCCCTCCCGAACCTGCTTGCTTTCTCTACCTTCCTTGAAGACATCCTCATTCATCTTGCTTTTTTTTTTTCCTTACCAAGTGCTATTTCCTTTAAGCAAGCAATAATATATAATTGTCTATCACTCATCCAGTGTAGCCAAAGAAAATATTTATGTCTGTCAAAGAATGAAATCTATAAAAATAATTTAGACATTCTTATGGAAAATATTTTTAATCACTTTATGAGTTTTGGAGGTAAAAACATTTAAATTCTTATAGGCATCAATTGCACAGACAGTTTTGCATCACCATGACCAATATAAACTACATAATTTCTAATGGAGACCATGCAAAAAAACTTTACAGTATAACTTATAAAGGAGGGAAACAATAAACAAGACCCAGAGTGTTTTCCTTACGGGGGTAACAACTCTAAAGCTCAGTCTTATTAAATCAATAAAGGCCTCTGTTTAGTAAATAAGGACATCCTTCAGGACATCTTGATATAACCTATTTTGTTGCCATAAATCATATGCTATTTTAATGTTGTTATTATTCTACTTTTATAACTTTAAATGAAGAGTATCACTTCCCTTTGCAGATTGATAGTTCAATGAATTTTTCAAACTAATTCCCTGGAGCTATTTCTTGATTAACCTTTAAAAAAAATCATAAGCCAGAAAAAAAATTAATTACCTAATTTTTACTGCAATAAATTCTCCCCTTGTATTCATAAAACTGTTGAGTGAAATCAAACTACCAAGATTACCAATAGTTTATTTTATTTGCTGTTTAATAATGTAGCTCCTGGAATCTCATATAATTTTTTTGAATCGTGAGTGCAGAAACTCTGAGGGACAATCAAATACAGCTCCACATACTATACTAATTTTTCTCTACTTCTTAATAGAGAACAAACTCACAGTTGTTGGAGATAGCATAACAGCAGGGTATTTTGTAATTATAATCAAGTGATGATCTTCAACTCAGCGAGTTAGCTAAGGAATATCCAGGCCACAAAAACATTTCAGGAGTCTTCTAGAACATGTCTTCTGCCATTCTTGCCTTTTCTATGTGTTCCCCCTAGATGTCATCAATAGCCCCCTGCTCCTGCAATCCCACAGTAGAAACTGTTCATTTTTTTCTTCCTTTAAAATGCACATTTTTCTTAATGATATGCCCCTAAATGCAGGCAACCAGAAAATTTAGTGTTTTAAAACCACTTCAAAATGCCTAGAAAACTACAACCACTATTTCTTCAAAACAGCTTTACTTGGATACTTGGTATTTTATTGCAAATGCTCCTTTATGCATCATTTGGAAACTGGCCCTTTACATTTTTTTCATCTAAGCACTACAATTGCAGTTTTATTAAAAAAAAAATAAAGAATATTAAACCTTTGTTGAAGCAAATAAGTTTTATTATTTTTTTTCTTTTTGTTAGTCACAGCCAGTTGGGATCACGGAGGCACATACCTGGCCTGAACAGGAAACTGAATCCACAATCTTGCACATGGATCCAGCCTCATCTGAGTAGCTCATTACCTCTGTGGCACCATGCTGGTCCACATAGCCTGAAAAGTTAGAATTTGGAAACAAAGCCTGGTTTAAATCCCTGTGCTCCTTCTTGTTAGCCAGATAAACTTGGGGGAATTACTTTTCATCTGAGGATCACTGCTCACTTATCAAATGGGAATAATAATAGTTCCTACCTTCAAAAGTTATGATGAACATTAAAGGAAGTATGTGAAAAATACTTTAAATCTTGCAAATAGCAAGTCCTCAATAAATATTCATTCTTGTTTTAGTATTATTGTTAGCCTTCTCTCTTAGCCTGAAAATAGCTCACACCTATGGATTCAGCTTCTTTGGATTCTCATACTATATAAGTCTTCTCATACCACCAGCATTCACTTAAATAAGTGACATTACTGAAAGCACCCATATTCACTAATGTTGTGGTAAAGTGGTACAAGAACTAGCCTCAGATCTTGCTTGGGATCAGTTTATTCTCTAACAGGAGGTATGCCATAAGCAGAAGCCACTGAAAGGCAATGCGAATGGTAGTAAACACTAGGAGTTACATGTTCTAGGATGCTGGTATACAAGTCAGGGTCCTAGATTCACAGCATAGGCACTGCTCAGAACTTTTTATAAACACAGTTTCTCAAGCCTCACTCTGTTCTAGTGAATCAAAAACCCTGGGCATGGTTGCAGCAATGTGTGTTGTCAGAAAAGTAATAACATATTCTTCTGTTTTTCTATGCAAAAATGCATCATAACTTTTCCAACGACCCAATAACAAGCTCTCAGAATGATTCTGATGCTTAGTCAAGCCTGAGGAGTACTGCTATAAGAGAAAACATTTCCAGCTGAGGTGATCAAGATCAAGGAAGATAAGAGGGGTAGCACTTGATGCAAGCTTAGAAATAAATAGGTGTGATTTGGACAGGCAGTGTCTGGGAAGAAGCAATGGGTAAAGCAAACAATTTATATTGGGAATTCAAGTGATTCACTTAGGCTTTAAATTGCCTACAGAAAGTGAAGTAGTATACTGAGGTTAAATTGTAGACCTAGTTGTCATACTAAGGATGTTTCTCTTGGAGCTCTTTTGTCCTCTGCAAATAAAGAGTTTTGGATAAAGGAGACTTGTGATCAGATTAATTTAACAACAATGTGTAAATTGCAACCTATATGTATATGATGTGTAAATTATAATATGTAAATTACAAAAATGTATACAGAAGTCTTAATGACTATTTGAAAACTTACAATAATTTATGAGGTTTTTTCTTTTTTTTTTTTTTTTGGAGAGGTTTTTGCCATAGGGTGCTTGTGCTCTCCAGAAAGACAGAGAGACAGAAAGCGAGAAATCACCCCCCAGGAGTGATGGTCATGCCACAATCCCTTCTCCTCCATTCTCCTCTCAGGATCTTGGGCACGCATGCACATGTGCCTGGCATGAGTTTAAGTCACCGGGTCTGGGACTCGAACCATGGTCAACTACATGGGAGTCCAGCAACATAGCCATTATGCTAACTGCTGGTCCCAATAATTTATGAGTTTTACAAAGACTTTAAGTACACAACTGCACAGGCTCTTTAGATACCTTAAGTCTTACACTCAAATAATTGCAAGATTTCCCATTCTATAATAACATTATTGACCACTTACCATGAGTCAGGAAGATACTAAATTATTTCCATGCTTCATTTCATTTAATCTTTGCAACCATATAAACAAAATGCTTGGGAAGGTTATGCAGACTGGGCAAGGTCTCACAGCTAACATGTGTAGTCTCAATTTGAATCCAGGTGATTGGACTCTTTATATCCTACTCATAACTGTTCAATCATTGGAAAAGTCATGACATTTTTCTATATTTCTCCATACAAAAATGCATCACGACTTTTTCAATGACCCAATTATATCCTACACTAAATGTTGCCACACCTAACTATAAGTATGATTTAATCTTTTAAAATGTAAATGCAGGTGAACTTGCCTGAAGAAAGTATTAACAGAAATATATGATACACTGAGTCCAAGAAAAGACCCAGAAACCCATAATAAAGGAGTTAAGAACATAAGCTCTAGGGATAGAAGGTAGACCTAGGTTTAATTTCCAACCAATTGTGTTTTAAGTTTATGTGAGAAAGACACATACAGAGAGGGAGAGGGAGACAGAGACAGAGACAGGGTCTTGATACTGAGACTCACCTCCGTGTTAGCCAGCCCCAGATTGTGGGCTCATGTGTGCCTGGCTTGTTCAGAATCTCAGGTGTAAACCCAGAACCTTTCCTCATGGGTCAACCTTGTACAGCATCACATTTCGCTGCCACATCACCATCCATGCCCTGCCCCCTAACCAACTCTTATTAACTCGAATTGCATATGAAGTTAAGACTCCTTGGAATCTCAGGTTCTTCACCTGCAAAAAGGTCATAACGATAAGACATTGTATGAGAAATGCATAGCGTACACTATGTCGCATGGTAAGTGTTTAATAAATGAAAAGTAGAAGGTGGGAAGATATTCAGATTTTTCCCATAACTAATTCTGAAATCTTATGAACAGATTGCCTAGGGGAAAACAAGTGCTGCCTGAATATCCATGCTTAAGCATAAACCCATCTAAATAAAAACCAAACAATTAAACTGGAAGCAATTTTCATAATGAGGAAAAGACTGTAAGTTTAAAGTCTTAGCCAGCCTGCTGTTAACTAATTCTGGAACCTTACTTAATATGGTACTTAATAGTTACAAGGCCATTTAAGACACCTCTCACTGACCCTCCTGTTCCAGAGTCACGCTGTGTCCTAGAGATAAAAGTAGAGATAGTCCTTGCCCCCCTGTCTCAACTTTACTAGCCCGACTTTTTCACTGATAAAATGGGTGGGTACTGGGCCAACAGGTGGTATGGAGGTCAAGAAACTGGATCCTACATGACTGGCTTAGTGGTTCAAATCCTGGACGCTGCAACTTGAAAATCACATCAGGCATGTGTGCATGTGTGCTCAAAATCCTGAAAGGATGCCAGAGGAGGAGGGATTACAGTGTGGCCATCTCTTCTGGGGAATGATGTCTCTCTTTCTCTTTCTCTCCCTCTCCTTGTCTCTCTTTGGTGAGGGTGTGCATCCTATGAAAACTGAAAAAAAAAAAAAGAGGATGGAAGATGAGAAGGGTCTCAGTAAGCTTATTTTAATTTCAAAATTAAAAATTTTAATTTAATTAGTTTGCCAGATGCCTCTGAGCTTATTAATGTAATGAGTCAATATAAAAAGAAGTTTGTATCCAATTAGCTTTATTTTTCCTAGGTCTATTTAGATTTAGATCAGAATGATAGGTGGAGCTGTCCAGCATACCTAGTTCTGAGGTTTCCACTAGCGGCTCACAGTCCAGTCAATAGCATTTGTGTCATCATTAACTCGTGGACCATAAACAAATAACCTTTGTTCTAATGATGACATTTTGGGAGTTGGACAAGTCTGTGTGAGAATCAGTCTAAGCAAACAGTTTTATTTTCTCATCATTACAACTTTTAAACATGATTTCTTTTCTTAGTTTCTAGTTAAAAATGTAAATTATTTGGGGTTTGCAAGTCTTTGTAGATGTTTCAGTATTCCTTTTCCTTCTTCCTGTGAGATTTTGGTACCAGGACAAGCAGTGAAGAAGTAGAAAACGAAAAGGCTTGCTACATAGGCAGTGAGCAGTAAGGGCCGAAGTGCATTCCTATGAGCAGTATAGGAAAGACCCATCTTATCCATTTTATGGCAAGCACTTAGAATAGTCAGATTTTGTTTTCTTAAATTTTCCAGCAGGCATGTGCACTTGCTGGAGAGAGAGAGGGAAAGATGAGCAAGAGAGAGAAGAGAGAGGGGGGGAGGGGGAGAGAGAGAGAAAGAGAGAGAGAGAGAGAGAAACACCCACCCCTGAGGCTCACAGTCATGCCACAATCTCTTTTCCTTCATTTCTTCCTTCTATCAAGATTTTATTGCCACATTGAGAAACAGTCTGGAAGCATCTTTTAAAGTCGTCAGACATATGCTTATCATATGGGCAATGCATATCCAGAGTACAATGGGGCTTTCGAGCTCAATGCAAGACATTGTGTCAGAGAGGACTATGTGTTGGAGGGGTGGATAGTGTTGATGTTTCATCACTATAGGGAAAACTCACAGGTTTATCTAAATAACAAACTGTTAGAAATAACCTTTTCTATCAGCTAACTCCACTCTTTTTCTATCCTTTATATGAAGCCCTGACCAAGGATGATAGAAAAGTAAAGTTTCTGTTTTAAAGCATTAAAACTAAACATAGAATTTATTAGATCCCTCCCCTACCTTGGTGCTTTGTACTGAACTTTGGCTTAAGTCCTTATTGAGCACACTTAGTGTGCAGATTATGTTATTGCTGACTACAAAGAAGGAAATTAAAAAGGAAATAAAAGATGACTTTAGGTTTCTCTTCTCATTCCTATTAATCACCCTATTGCATGCTGGCTCTGTACTATGAAAGTGCTGTGGGCTGTACCAAGAGCCTTTCATTTATTCTTTACAGAAATACGGCCATCCACATTTGGTATATGAGGAAACTGAGGCCCAGCATCTTCCTCCAAAGATACAGCCGATAAGTTGCAGAGAGGAGTTTGAAACTAAGGTCCATCCGACTTCACTTTGAAAGCCTGCCCTACTGGCCACAGTGTCCCTGGCTGAGCTGCTGCACTTCGGCCCTTACTGCTCACTGCGCACGTGCACTCGGCATGTTTCATTTTAAAACAAATGAGTGGCTCCTCTACACTCAAGTGGAACTTAAAAACCGTGTAATTTTTCATACATGTCTTTGGCCTAAGGCATAGAAAAAAACTTTTTATCTGTTTTTCTCCACGTAACAGAAGAGTAGTTCCAGAGCATCCTATTACTAGCTGATATTTGACTGCTGATATTATATTATGACCTGCTTCAGAAACAGAAATTCTAAGTCACAGTTACATTCAGATAAGCAAGGGATGAGGTTTGGGCTGTGCAGGCTTATCCCTAAGATCTCTCAGTCGTTTTACAGAAGACTGGATTTCTCAAGGAGAAATGCTCATCCTATTAAGCGGCATGAAAGTTTTCCTTCCTGGCATTATCGGTTCAGATGGTGTGAGAAAGGATTGGCAGTTCTTCCTAACGAGAAACTTCCTTGCTTTTCATCAGCTTGGCCACATCTGCACAGAGTTTTTATTTCTGTTCTTAAGAGGGCTCCCAAGTAGTAGGCTGTGATGCACACTGCTTCAATGAGTCAAATTACTGAATAAGTCAAGCAGGATGCACAGCCAGATGGATGGCATCTGGCCAGTTTGGATTAGGGCCAAAATACCCTTTCTGGGGGTGTCAGTTGATATACACTTGTCTTATCCTTTGGGAGTAATGCACGCTTCTTATGGCACTTAACCTTCTTTCTGTAGTAGGCGTGACCTAGAAAATCTTCCAAATTTATCCATTTAAGGAGGAAGTAAAAAATGTGGCTAGTCTTAAGAATTATTAAATTATATAACCATACCACAAAGGTTACATCGTGGGAGAGCGTAGCATGGTGGTTGAACAGAAGCTTCTGAAGTCAACTGGCCCAAGTTCAAATTCTAGTCTACCTCTTACCAGGTATGTGACCTGACTTTAGGCTTTACCCTCTTGATCTGTAAAGCGATAGAGAGTACCTACTCTATAAGATTGATGTGAGAATTAAATGAGACTCAGGCCTAATTTAGCACTGTTTCCAGCCCACGAGCACCTAGCAGACACGAGCAGTTATTTGTATTACTATTATTATTACCACATACATGATACATGTTTTAATAATAGAGCCCTTATTTCCCCAAGATTCAGAAACTGTCCGATACCATTAGCTGGTTCTAACTTTACCATTTATGTAAACAAGTCCAAGAAATTCTGTCAAACTTCCTTTCTTACAGATTTCAGGGAAATACATCATCTTTCTCATGACACTGTCCTCTCTGGTATAGCCAAACCTTTCCTGAACGTAGGCTCCTGTCACCTCTGCCATCTTCATCTTTCACTTTCAGCACCACTTGTTTCCCAGACTGCCCCGTGGCTCCACCAAGGCTGCCA
>NW_006198462.1:224170-231557 GCF_000334495.1 Tupaia belangeri chinensis | reverse complement strand
AACAGCGGTCCCCCTCCTCTCTCCTGATGCTCCTTCTAGGCCATTGACCTTGAACTGCTCCTTAAAGAACCACATTCCCTTTTGTGCCAAGTGGAAGAATTTTCCTGTATTTATTATCAGCACTCTGTGAAACAACTTCAGTGTCCTGGCTCATAGCTTCTGGTAACCCAGATGTTAAGCTTGGTTTTAAGGTTTAAGTCTCCCTTGTGGATGAATTTCAGACGATACCCAAAATCTGGCCTGGAAAAGGTGGGATATTACCCACAGCCATGCTGAGTTGGTTGTTATCTACCTGCTCTCAAGGAAGGCCCTTTCCATGACATTCCCTGCTCTGACCCAGGCATATTCCATTACCCAAGCTCCTTTACTAACTTATTTTCTGGTGGGCTCTGGGTGGAAGTGCTGACAAAAAAAGAGTGTGGAAGGAGATGAGGAGCTGGGAATGCTTCAGTCATCATCTTGGTGAGACGATGAGTCTCCTCATGGTTCAAGTTCTCACCAGGCAGTCGTTCTCTGCAGAATCCAGCTCCTTCTGGGCTGATCCATGGTGGTTCCACCTCTTGTCAGATGTCCCCAGCTTCAAGGCTTAGTGACTCTACTTTCTCCCATGGCCCTCCAGCACAGAGAAAGCAGTGACTTCCTGCAGTTTGTAATATCTGGGTCACCTTGCCTTCCTCTGTTTGCCTATTAGCTCTCCTAACACCTTTGTAACTAATTCATCAAATTAATTGCTTTCATTGAGCCAGCTGTTCCTGATGGGCCCTTGAGTGATATAAATCCCCTCATCCTCTTTACTGGTACTAATTCCGAGTGTTGTTAGAGGACACATAGCCTTTGACCCTTCTATTTCTGGCAAAGTTCCTACCCTCCTGGAATGCACCCCCAGTGGAAAAGACTTCAGGTCTTTCTGTGTTCAAAAAGTACTAATCCCAACAACTGAAAAACTGACTATCCCCAAGTTGTTCTCATTTTCTTCAGAACATCTAGACTCTCTCCTGCAAGTAGAACACAGGTCAGACATGGAAAAATAGATACAAATCAAGGTGGCCATGACAAAGCTATCACACCATAAATTTAAAAAGACGTTTAGTAGTTGGGAGCTAAACTCACAACCAAAGTATCAAGACCGTACCCACTGTTGTTCCCAGCGTTACTTCTGGGAAATGTTACTGTGCTGCTATCAAGTCTGATTTTTTAAAAGTAAACTTTATTGATTGATTGATTGATTGATTTTATTTTGACCATAAAGGGAGAGCAAGAGAGAGAGAGGGAAAACGAGAAAGCAAGCTGCCAAGTCTGGGACTAGAACCTCGGTTGCCCATGTGGGAGTCCAGTGCCCTTAACCACCACACCACCTGCCTGTCGCCCCCCTGAAGTCTGAATTTTAAGATATGCTATTTTTAAAAATTGTTTAAATAAACCAAATCTCCCCCTGCATTGCTTCTGAAAGCCTTGACTAACAATTTGGAGAAGCAAAAGATGCTTTTACTTGGCTTCTCTGTTTGACACTAACATACAAACAGAAGTAGAAAGGCTCCAAGACTATGGGCCCCATGTGGCTGCTTTTTAGCATAACTTCCTGCCTCCTATCTTCTAGATGCCATGAGGGATGGATTTCAAACTTAAAATACAATTATGTTCCAGGCTCTTTCTAATTCTGTCATTTTTATGTCATTTTATTCCTGTAACACTTTTTAAAATGTATTAATACAAGTGTTTATTTTATTGTGGTTGCTGACATTTAGAGTAATAATTAAACCGTCTTTTTGGCCTCTCATTTTTTTTTAGGGAGAGATTTTTGCTACAGGGCATGCGAGGGACAGAGAGAAAGAGAGAAAATGAGAAATCATCCCCCATGGGGGAATGGCCACACAGCAGTCCCTTCTCCTCCATTCTCCTCTTGGAATTTTGGGCACACATGCACGCGTGCCTGGCTTGTTTCAAGCCTCCAGGTCTGGGATTTGAACCATGGTTACCACATAGGATTCCAGCGCCTCAATCACTATGCCATCTGCTAGCCTCTGGCCTCTAATTTTATTTTTAAGGTGAAACACTTAACTTCCTTTTTTTTTTTTTTTTTGAAGATCAGGAAATGACTCATAGTACAGGACTCTGTCCTCAATGTCGAATGTAAATACTGCTTCAATTTAGCAGTAAGATGGAGTTCTTTTAATAATATGCAGTGCTTCCATTTCTAATTTTTTTTCAAAAGATCTAAGTTAAACATTACATGCTCATAAAGAAAACTTGTTTATATCTCTTAATGCCTATGTCAAAACTGGTTACATCTAGAGATCTCACATTTTGTATGGGAGTTAATATCTTTGTAGAGGAAATAGTGATATTTTAGATTATAGTCAGATGGCTTAAAGATGGGGATACACTCTGAGAAATGCGTCATTAGGCCCTTTCATCGTTGTGCAAATCTCACTGAGTACACTAACGCAAACCTAGATGCCACTACTCACCTCGGCTGTATGTGCCCCTTATGGAACCCCATCATGTATGTGGTCTGTCATTGAATTGACTGAGAGATCATTACACAGCACACGACTGTATTCAACTCTGGAGTTCTAAAACTTGAGAGCAATTTCTGTAGATAAGAATTAAGGATAAGCAAATGGAGATTTCAAAGAACATAAAGACAAAAAGTGGGGAGAAGAAGAGGCAACTCTGTTTAAAAAATAAAATAAAATTGGAAAGGAACAGATGCCCTCTATTGCCAAATTCCAATTTAAATAGAAACATGGCACAACCACAGTTGCATACACCTGTAATTTTAGCTAACTTAGAGGCTGAATCAGGAGGATCATGGTATGGCAAGGCCCTGTCAAAAATATCTTTCCCTCTCTCTCATCTTCTCCTTCTTTGTCTCTGTCTCTTCTAAAAAAAAAAAAAAAGAAAATGAGAAGAAAAACTGCAGTTATAGGGGGGAGTAGCCACATTGAAACAGGAATACTGTTAGCATTTATATCCTTTTATTTCTCAATCATAAATATAATAAATTAAAAGACTGAAAGAGGGACCAACAGATGGCATAATGGTTACGTTGCTGGACTCCCATACAGTCGACCGCTATTCAAATGCTGGACCTGCAGCTTAAAATGCTCTGGGCTCATGAGCATGTGTGCCCAAAATCCCAAGAGAACAATGGAGTAGAAGAGATTGTGGCATGACCATGCCCCCTGGAGAGTGATTTCTCACTTTCTAGCTCTCTGTCTCTCCTACATGTGCATGCGCTGTATAGCAAAAATCTCTTAAAAAAAAAATAAAAAAAGATTGGGACCAGCAGTTGGCATAACAGCTATGCCACTGGACTCCCAAGTAGTGATCACGGTTCAAGTCTCAGACTCGGTAGCTTAAACTCACTCCAGGTGCGTGTGCATGCATGCCCAAGATCCTGAGAGGAGAATGGAGAAGGGATTGCAGCATGGCCATCTTCCTGGGGGATGATTTCTCACTTTCAATTTCTCTGTCTCTCTTCTGTCTTTCTGGCAAGTGCACACACCCTATAGCAAAAACCTCTCAAAAAAAATATATATATATAAAGGGAGAAATTGAAAAGGAGTTTAGTAAATGCTGGAAATGTAGTAAATTGATAGAAAAAAAGGGACCAGTAAGTGGCTTGGTAGTTAAGTCACTGGACTCCCACATGTCCGACAGCAGTTCAAGTCCCAGAACTGGCAGCTTGCTCTCTCTCTCTCTCTCTCTCTCTCTCTCTCTCTCTGGTGAGTACACATGCCCTATAAAAAATTTTAAATAGTCAAAATAATAAATAAAAATTAAATGAATAATTCTTTTTATAAATCAAATACAGCAGGACCAGCAGATAACTTAATGGTTATGGTGCTGGACTCCCACATGGCCAACTGCAGTTCTAGTCCCAGACCTGGTGACTTGAAACACATCAGATGCATGTGCATGAGTGTCCGAAATCCCAAGAGGAGAGTGGAGAGGAAGGGACTGCAATATGGCCATCCCCCTTGGGAGGTGATTTCTCGCTCTCTGTCTCTTCGGCAAAAGCACATGCCCTATAGCAAAAATCTCTCAAAAATAAATAATTAAATAGATAAATAACAGCTTTAAAATAGCCAATACATTTTGTCTTTCCTTAGAGGTTTTATTATTATTATTATTATTATTATTTTACATTTTTTTGTTATAAGGAGTGTGTGCTCACCAGAGAGAGAGAAAGAGAAAGTGAGAAATCACCCCTCAGTGGGGATGGCCATGTAACAATCCCCTCTTCTCCATTTTCCTCTCAAGGCATGCATGCACACAAACCTGGTATATTTTCCAAGCTGCTGGGTCTAGGAATCAAACCATGCAGTAGGCCACATGGGATCAGTCGTTTTAATCACCACACCACCTGGTTGGCCCTTTAGAGATACTATTTTTAAGATATGCCCATCATCTCAATGAATTCTATTTAAACATGATGTAAAATTAAGAAAAATATCCTGAACTATGAATGGTTTACACACATCACACAAAATGTAACTTAGTCTTGTGGGAATATTTTATTTTCACTTAACTGTGTTTGTATGTTTGAACATAAGTCACATTTCACTCAGGTTGTGTACTTTATGGATGAAGACATTCTACACAAGTCAAAAATAGGCACCGCTTCCAACACAGCCTGCTTGAAGTAACAGTTTCTGTTACAAAGCTCTCAGTGACCAATATGTGTGAGTCCCATAGGAAGCAACCTAAATTAGATATGCAGGAAAGTGAGTGATTCTGTGTGTGTGTACACATGAATGCATAGCTCTAGAAAGTAGATACCTTCAGATAACAATCTAGAGGATTGCTGTATTTTTATTTTTTTCTGATTACAAAAATAATACATAATAATCATGATAAAGTTTGAAAATACAAAAATTCGTAGAAAACAAAATTATCCAGCCTGGAATCCCTCCTCTAGCTATTAATAATATCTTTTTTAGACTTCTTTCCAGTGAAGTGATCTTCAAAAGCTGGAGAAAGGAAGATAGAGGAAAAAAATTAAAATGGGGGCCAGCAGATAGCGTGGTGGTTAAAGGCACTGGACTCTCATATGGCCAACTGCAGTTTGAGTCCTGGACCTGGTGGCTTACTTTCTCACTTTTTCTCTCTCACTCTCTCTCTCACTTCGTCTCTTTTCAAATTAAAATAAACATAAAGAGAAATGATAATTCTTTAATGAAAAGAAAAAAAGGAAAACAATTTCAGGAAGACAAATGTTTACTTTTAGTTTGCATCTTAGTGTGCATCACTGAGTGAATCCATGAAAACTCTAGGAAATTTGATATAAATATAGAAAAAAGCTACGCTTGACAACAGAACAAGGATTCATTTTTAGAAATAAAATCTTTGGGTTCAGCTAGGTGGTATAGCGGTTAAGGCAGCTGGATCCCACATGACCAAATGCATAGTTTGAGTCTCAGACCCAACAGGCTGAAAAATCCCAAGAGGAGAATAGAGGAGAAGGGATTAAGAAGACATGGTCATCCTCCCAGGGGGCTGATTTCTCATTTTCTCCTTCTCTCTCTTTCTCTCTCTGTCCATTTCTGGCAAGCACAGATACACTATAGCAAATCTTTAAACAGAAAGAAATAAAAAAACTTTTATTCACAAAAGTCATCTTCATTTCCAGAAGTCATGTTTGCTTTTTTTTTATTTTATTTTATTTTTGAGAGGCTTTTGCTATAGGGCGTGTGTGCTTGCCAAACAGAGAGAGACAGAGAGACAGAAAGCGAGAAATCACCCCCCCAGGGGGGATGGCCACGCCGCAATCCCTTCTCCTCCCTTATCTTCTCGTTATCTTGGGCACGCACGCACACGTGCCCAGCGTGAGTTTTAAGCCACCGGGTCCGGGACACGAACTGCAGTAGACTATGTGGAAGTCCAGCGACATAGCCATTACACTAACTGCTGGTCCCTAGGAGTCATGTTCACTTTTTTAAAAAGTGGCTATAATGAGCATATTCTAACACTGACATTTTGAGGTATGTACTTTATAAATTTTGACAAACATGTACGGTTGTATTTTTAAAATCACAAATGAGCAATAGAACATTTCTGTCACTCTAAAACATTTTTTGTGTCTCTTTGTAATCAATTTCTTTCCCCCACTGCCAGAGCCTGGCAACTACCAATCCACTTTGTCAAATAGATTTTTTCTTTCCTAGAAGGACATCTAAATGGAATCATACAGTAGGTAGCCATTTGAAATGGGCTTCTTTTTATTTTTTTTTGAGAGTTGTTTTTTTGTTTCTTTTTATGGTTTTTTTCTTGCTATAGGGTGCGTGTGCTCGCCAGAAATGCAGGCAAAGACAGAAAGCAAGAAATCACACCTACCCCCCCAGGCGGTGGTGGTGGTGGTGGGGGGGATCGCCACACCACAATCCCTTCTCTTCCAGTCTCCTCTTGGGATCGTGGGCATGCACACACACATGCCTGGCGTGAGTTTAAGCCACCTGGTCTGGGCCTTGAACCCCAGCTGACTACATGGGAGTCCAGCAATATAGCCATTATGCTAACTACTGGTCCCAAAATGAGCTTCTTTATCTTAATACACTTGAGATTCATCAATGCTGCTGCATGTCTCAGTATTTCATTCTCTTTATTTCTAAGTAGTAATTCATTATTTTGTTACATAGTATAATAACATAGTAAATAATATAATAATTCTATTTAAAATACCCATAAACAGCATTCCATAATAATTGATTCAATGAAGTTGTCTAATTCATTCATCAGTTGATAAACCTTTCAATTGTTTCATATTTAGGCAATTATAAAGAAATTCAATTTAAAATTTGCATGCAAGTCCTTTTGGAGATATGGTTTTCATTTCTTTTGAATAAATTCCTGGTAATGAGATTTTTGGGTTGTATGATATGTATAACTTCAAAAGAAACTGTTAAACTATTTACCAAAATGGCAATAAAATTCCACATTTATGGGGCCAGCATGTGGCATAGTGGTTAACGGCGCAGGAGTCCACATGACCAATCGTGGTTCAAGTCCCGGACCTGGAGGCTTTCTTTCTCACTTTCATTCTGTCTCTGTCTCCTTCTGATCAAACTGGAAAATAATAATAATAAATAAAGTTAAATAAAAATCATTCTTTTAAAAAAATTCTATATTTACATATGCAATCTATGGTAATTTGATTTGCTCCATTATTATAAGCATTAAGATTATTAGATTTAATACTTTTTAAACATTTGGATAGATGGGTTGCGATTATAACTTATATCACTCCTAATAAGGGTGAGCATCCTTCATGATTACTTTTTTTCATCTATGTATCTTTTTTGGTTACATATCTGTTCAAATCTTATCAAATATATTTGCATATATACATTTTTTTTTTAAACCGGTAGAACAAGCCTGTCACAAG
>NW_006198462.1:198037-224156 GCF_000334495.1 Tupaia belangeri chinensis | reverse complement strand
AAAGAGTGCAGAAAGTTATTCTCCAATGGGGCACAGTCTTTTTTCCATTTCTCCATCCTGTCAGGATTTTGGGCACATAAGCATATACATCTAGCATATTGTACAAGCTTCCAGGTTTGGGATTTGAACCAAAGTCAGCAATGTGAAATCCAGCCCCCTATGCACAGAACAGAACTGCTGTGTTACAGGGTTGAACCAGCTGTTGATTTTGATTTTCTTTATTTCTTTTTATTTCTATTTTTTGTTTTCGTTTTTATTGCCTGAGGTCACATGCGTGCACTCTCTAAAGAGAGACACAGAGAGGGAGAGAGACAAAGGGAGAAAACAATGCAGCATGGTCACAGTGCAATCTCGTCTCCATTTCTCTGTCCTGTTGAGATTCTAAACAAGTGCATGCACATACAAACACACATACCCACACACACACACTCAACATGGTTTTCAAGCTGCTGGGACCAGGATTTGAACCATGGTTAACTATGTGGAATTTCAATCACTTAACCAAGAGGGAAGAGGGCTGGTCTAATCTTGTTTTTAAAAGGATTTTTTTTGTTTTTGTTTTTGTTTTTTAAGTTCCAAAAATTGTTTATGCATTATGGATAACAGTCCTTTATCAGATTCTTGTGTAATAAATATTTTCTTCCTTTTTATGGCTTGTTTTTCACTCTTTTAACATGTTTTATAAAAACCAAAAGATATAACTGATGAAGTCCAGTTTATCACTTTTTTCTTTTTTTACCTAGTTTTGTGTTTTGCCATTGTTGTTTCTGTATCTAATAACTAAGTTTCTAGTCTCATTTAAAGTCTTAGAGATGTCCTTTATTATATTTTACAAAAGTATTATAGTTTTTTAGGTTTTATATTTTGGTCTATGATCCATTTGAGCATATTTTTGTATATAGCATGAGACAGAAATCAAGGGTTTTTATACTTTTTAAGTTTATTTCTCCCATGAGATAGAGAAGGAGAGAGGAGAGAGGCACTATCAACAGAGTCTTCATGTAGTAATCCAGCCACAAGGGCCATGTGCACACACATGCCCAGCTGTATTTATACCTTCTCTTTCATGTCTGGCAGATAATGCTGACTGTTGATTAGGACCTCCTCTGGGGCTTTCAGCTAGAATACCTGTAAGTGATCTTTCCATGTGATTGTTTGGCTTTCTCATTGCATGGTTGCTGGGGCCAAGAGTGAACCTAATAATAGCAGGGAGATTCATATGCCGTTTTCATGACCCAGTGACTTAGTGTCATTTTCACCATATTCCATTGTTCAAGGCAATTCCAAAAGTCTATTCAGGTTCAAGAGGAGGGGTATAGAACTTAGTACTCAGCGGGAAGAATATCATTGTCAGTTAAAAGAAGAGCTTATGAGAAGGCATATATTGTTGTGAACGTCTTTGGAAAATACAATTTACAGCAATGTCTTATAGCTTAAAAAAGTAGTCATGCTTAAGACATTGCAAGTTAAATATATATATACATATATATAAAATAAAGGGGTCAGCAGATGGCATAGCGATTATGTCACTGGACTCTCCCAGTAGTACAAGTCCCAGACCTGGTGGCTTCAAACTCATGCTGGGTTCATGTGTGTGAGTGCCCAAAATACTGGGAGGAGAACGGAGAAGGGATTGCAATGTGGCCATCTCCTCAGGGAGGGTGGGGGTGTGATTTCTCACTTTCTGTTTCTCTCTCTGGTGAACGCACATGCCCTATAACAAAAATCTCTCCAAAACAAAATAGCAAACTTTCATGGTTATTTTAGAGGCAATCCATATGTGAACAGTGCATCAAAGGGAGAAGTGGCAACCTAGAGATGTCTACTCTCATGAATTAAATTATTTATTTATTACTAACTCACTGAGCATTCAATGTTTGCCAAGTCTTGGGGGATATAGAAATGGGTAAGATAAGGTCCTTGTTCTTCAGGAGCTCATAGAACATGGCAAATAGCTTTATCATCATTTTGATGCCATTGTTTCTCCTTGCAGGTGTGCAAGGTACTCCTATGTAGGTAACTTGTGAGAGAATTGGTCTCTGATTGAAGTCACTTTACAATAGTCCTATCACATGGCTACCCTGGATGTTGCCTACTATTCATGTGACCTATAGAGTCAGCATGTGTCCTTTGTTTGAATCTGGTGTCCAAGTCTGCCAATCACCTGCATTTCAAAAGCCCCTGTATTGCTATTCACATTGCCATTGATTTAAATAAGCATGGAGTTTAGCTCCTCAAGAATACCACTCTGGAGGGTAGCAGATTTAGCTAGAATTAGTAAACTGGGGCAATGTATTTGGTTACAGAATATAGCAATGTGTCCTACTAAGGGCAGCTTCTCCGTTAGGGAAAAGCTATATTTAACTCACTCTTTTTAATTGCTTTGATGTAGCTCTATGAACATTGAAATTTAATCTCATTGGAAACTTTCTCTTTTTATAGATCCCAGGTCTTTCTCAGATTTAAAAAAAAATGCATTTACCTCATTTTAGCAAAGAACAAATACTCCTCCATGCAAAAGAATATTGACAGAAAATGTTATTTTTAAATTATGTGTATTTCAATATCTAAAACACAAAATAGAAAAGTGAATACATTTTAACTCAATTAGTGTGTTCATATGTTTACTTTCCCCATTATAAACTTAAATGACAATGGAGATCAAAGCTTATTTGTATGAAGCAGAAGCACTAGCCAGGAGGGTACCACAAATAAAATGGGTCATGATTTTCAGAATATACAGATAATATTTATATTTGTGCATTTTTTATTACCAACATATAGGCAATATGGGACTGATGGCCCATTTGTAAAAAGTTTTCTTCTTTGCAGAGTTCAGGACCACCTTCAGTTGGAGAGCTGATGTTGCCATTTCTGTGCAATGTTTAAGAATCTTCAGGAACCATGTAGAGTAACCTGCTAAAGGGAATAAGCAAACAGAATTAGATACTGACACTTACTTGGGAAGGTATATGGTGGTTTCTTCCACCAAAGTAAAAATGTCTCCTTATCTGCTTGGAAATTTGAAGTGGCATCTTTACATACTATCTTGGTACATTGTTAGAACATCTCTCACCGATCCAAGTTAAAATTTTTTCTTGCCAATTACTTCTCTTTAGATCTATAGATAAAAAACCCACCTTAAGATGGAGTAAGGTATTGATAGCTTTTCAAATGTTGGAAGACATCTCTCATGCCCACTTAACCAGAAGAAAACATTTAATTACTTCTACATTCTTTAGTCACGTTCTGTTAAAAATGTTTTTGGACCCTTCTACTGCTTTTCTTACAGTTTGTGTAAGTGGTCTCTGCCTAGCAAGTGCTTGTGCCGCCTAACCAATAAAACAAACAAGCAAAATAAAATAAAACTAAATAACAAGATTAAGTGACTTGTCAAAAAATCACAGCATGTGAGTGGCTAAGCTGGTATTCCCCACTTGACTTCATCTATTTCCACTTCATCTATTTCCACTTCATGGCTGGCATAAACGAGAATGGCCATCCCTACATACTGATTGGAGAGCAGTGGTGTTTAAACCTGATTGGGCCCCTGAGTCACCTCGAAGGAATGTTAAACACAGATTATTGGGGCCTGGTAGTTAAGGCAGCAGATGCAGCATAACTAATCAAGTAGTTTGAGTCCCAGATCTGGTGAGTTGAGTGACAAACCAAGTGTGCATGAGTTCTCAAAATCCTGAAAAGAGTGAGAGATGGAGAAGGGATTTTGGTGTGACCATGCTCCATTGGGGGGATGGTACTTTCTCCTCTTCCTCTCTCTCTGTTTCTTTGTATCTCTCTGGATAGTGCATATCTCTCTGGATAGTGCATATGCCTACTAGTTTAAAAAAAAAAAAGGAACAATACACACAGATTATTGAATCCTACTCTAAAGTTTCAGATTCAGTATATTTAGTTTGAGGACTAAGACATCTCTGGATGCTGCTGGTCTGCGGGTCACTGATTTAGAAAATTTGCCAGTGTTTCCTCAGGACTTTGCAGCCACACAGTACTCTGGTAACTAACAGGAAGGGAAGGGAAAGCATTGCCTTCTCAAGTAAGCCTACTGGGTGTGGTAATGCCTCCTTCACCACCACACCACACACCAACTTCCCCTTTTCCCAACCCCTACAAAACACCACCTTTCTGTTCTCATAAGCCTCTGATCATATCTTTGTTATTACATTTGCACAATGTACGTGAATAGTTTTTTCCTCCCTTTTTCTCTACAAGATTGTGGAGCTCTTGAGGGCAGAGGCTACTTCATTTCTTTCTGTAACCCTGATATCTAGCAAAGTTTCTGACATCCTACAGAAACTTAATAATTTTAGCATAAGTAAGAAAATAAATATGGCACGGTAATTACATTTGTAGATATCAGAAAGCTATGAAAGCAGCTGATATGTCTTTGACAACATAAAAATTCTGAAGAGATTTGAAAGCTGTAGGCTGAAATGAAAGAGACAAAGAATCATAAGGAAAGGCAAATTTAAAAATTCAGATTCAAGAGTTGCTTGATTAAATACAGAAAAACTAAAAATAGTATTTGGTGAAGGTGGAAAAATTCATAGCAATTTTAATTTAATTTCAATTCAATAGGAATCAATAGTAGGAAGTAGCTATCAGAACAGTTAATATGACCATGAGCCTTACGTAGAGACATAAGATAATTAGATTTAACACACTCATATTACTTAGTACTTTTTAGTTTAAAAGCAATAGCAGTATTTGAAAGAAAAGAGTCTAGCAGGAGGCTGGTTCTTATTCCCAATAACTCCTTGTTGTACCAAAGCCAGATTATCTGTAGAGTTCACAGTCTTTCGTCTGGTCCTATTTTAATTTTGCTTCAGGAAGATTTCATTGATTTTTTTTTTTAAATTAAAGTAGCAAACTTGTAACTGTAGGCTCTTTTATCTTTTTCTAGCTTAGAGGAAGCTCTAGCCAATTTCTTATTTTAGCATTTACCATTGAAAATAGATTTCCATTGTTCAGGCCTTTCACCAACTCCTAATATTTTGAAATGGGTCTCTTTTGAACTTAAAAGTTTTTTCAGTTTAGTCTTAGCTCAGGTAAAAGGATTATTGAAGAAAAGAATGGTTTAAATAAAAACCATTTTTTCTAACTCTTTATGTAGTATTAATTAATTTTCAAAGAGAAAAACATAACTAATAAGCCTTTTAGGACACATTAGATTTAAAAGTAATTGACATTTAACTTTAAAGGAAAAAAATAGATTGTTTGTTTTAGAAAAAAAATTAAAACCAGAAATAGAAAAATCCTAACTAGTCATTCCTTCCTTCACTGGATTTGAAATAGTAGGATTCAAACAACGGCTAGAGAGAAGGTGCTCGCTTCTCTTTTACAACATAATTCTATTTCTATTTTTCTTATATTTCTTTGCTCAATTATTTTTAAATTTTCTTTGCTGAGCATTTACTTATGGTCCTTAAATCTTTCCTCCTTGTAGTGATTCCTAAAGTCTCAGCTTTTGCTCTGTTATTCACTTCCTATAGTCTTCAGAAAAATCCATCACCATTTGTACTCTTGTAATAGTTTTAACCCTCACTATAGTACAGATAATCCTAATGCATAATATACAGTTCTATGTTATCACCTCAGATTAATCTCAAATATATAGTGGTCTACTTAATTCTGTGTAAATGTCCTGTCATTACATCAAAATTGCTCTTTTCTTCAAACAGAATACATTGTCTTTCTTCTCTAATCATGTCTCCCTCCTAAATCCTCTGGCCTTATCAAAACACCATCATTCTCTCAATCACTTATAATTAAACTCTACATCAACTTTGAAGTGTTTTCTTTTTTCAACCTTCGTGTGTATCAAGTTACCAAATCCCATTAGTATTTCTTTAAAATATATTTATTTTACCCATTCCCATTGCTATCCTCCAAGTTCAGGCTTTCTTTACCGTTTATCTCAATCATTGTCTCATTGTGTCTCCTTAATGCAACTGCTCCATCCTCAAAACCTGTGACCTGCCTTTTCCTACAGTATATGTCTCTCCATGTCCTGCCTGCATTGGACTGGAGCATGGTCCAGCAACTTATTCAAGCCAAGATTTTAACTTGGAGTCTCAAATGGCAGATGAATAAAAAAATGGATTGGATTAGAACAGCTACTTTCTATCCATCTGCATATGAATGATAGGCAGGGATAAAGAGTAGAGACAAACAGGAATATTAGGTCACCTAGTAGAGAGGTGATAGGACAAGAGTCAGGTGATGTTCTGAGAGATGGAAGAAGGAATCTCACCAGCTGCCTTTAAGTGGCTTGACCTACTTCTTTTCTTGTCCTAAGATACTTGTGAGTTTGCAGTTTATAGTCTTGCACTGTCTCCCTTTTCTTAAGCTAACTGGATTGAGATTTCATTTTTTGCAAACAGACATGTCCTTACCCAGATACCACTTTCCAATCACACGTGGACCATAGCCAGAAAGTTTTAGTTCATTTCAGTAACACTAAGGTCCAGGGATTGAAATCATCCTTGTATTCACCTGCTAAGTTACTATTCATAAGTAAATATGTCCAACTCCTGTTTTAAAAATACAACGCTTTATAAGTGACCCTTCACCAGTTACAAAAATCAAAGCTCCTCTTTCTGCTTTAATTATTTATAAAATGCAATTTGTTTTACATTATCCAGTCTAACTTTTTCCTTCTATCAGATTTTTGCCAATGTTCTTTTCTTCGACACTTATACATTTTGCATTGCAATTTAATATTCAATTATATATGTTCATTTAAAAAACATAACTATTTGAGTATTTGTACAGAAGGAAAATAAAGGGCAGCATCAGATGGACTGGGAAAGGGAGTGAGGTATTCTCCCTTTTCCACTGCCTGCTTTGCACAGTACTGATCCCAAACACATTAGTGAAGTGAGTTGAGAAATAGGTGTGTAGTAAGGGGAGTAAAGGGCAGCACCAGGCTGACTAGGAAAGGGTACACTGTCTACTTGCCACATTTCTGACCCCAAACATATCATTGGAGTGAGTTGAGAAACAGGTATGTTGAAGAGACAAAGGCAAAGGGCAAGAAGTGAGGACTTCTCTTAGTCTTAGTCAGTGAACTCCAACACAGATTCCTTCAGTGCAAGCTCCCAGTAATACTCATTTTTTTTTATTTTTCTTGAATCTTTTAATATTCTTCATCTTAATCAGATTAGAAATTCTCAGATGTCAAGAAATATATCATTGTCTTATCCTATGTCTAACACTGCGTAATAGAGAAAATGACTTGTTGTTTACATCTGTTGATTAGAATTGTTCAAGAACTACATCTCTAAAATAATTAGAAGTGGTATATAATGTAGTTTGGCCAAAATTGCTTCTGCAGATTTATTTATACTTTACCTATAAATTTATTTATAAGAAACATCCAAAAACATTGTTCCTCATTGGTAAAACACAGTAATATCACTTCCTTTCTGTATCTGATCTTTTTATCCCTATGGTAGTGATTTCTATTTTTTATAGAAAGAAGTCCCTTTCCAAATGCAAGCCTGGATTGTGAACATGTTCTTCTGCTTTATTTTTTATAGCTAAGCCTCTGATTTAGTTGAAACTTGGTAGCATTATAGAAAAGACTTGTTTTGATTCATTCCGATTTGGAAAAGTGTTCATGTTTGTCCAAAATCCACCTTCTTTGTCAGATGCTCATTTTGAAACACGAGAAGCTTGCTTAGAAAAGGTACTAATTTGAGAATGGTGCCAAAACATGGGAACGAATTAAAAAAAAAAAAAAAAAAACGTAAATATAAAAACCCAAAATCAAGCAGAGCTTCCTCACTTCAATCAGTATTCTTTTTTTTTTTTTTTTTGGAGAGGTTTTCGCTATGGGGCACGTGCGCTTGCCAGACAGAGAGAGACATAGAAACAGAAAGCGAGAAATCACCCCCCAGGGAGGATGGTCACACCGCAATCCCTTCTCCTCCATTCTCCTTTCGGGATCTTGGGCACACACGCACACGTGCCCAGCGTGAGTTTTAAGCCACCGGGTCTGGGACGTGAACCACGGTCGACTACATGGGAGTCCAGCGACATAGCCATTACTCCAACTGCTGGTTCCCAATCAGTATTCTTGACAGGTCATTTTTCTATGTTAGTCATGAAAAATTAAGAAAATACTTCTAACAAGAAGAAATTATGTGATTGCTATAATTAAATCAAGACTGAGTATATTAATAAATTTCTTAGAGAAACAAAAACAAGACTTTTTAAATTTAAATCAGAAATACTTCAAAAGTCAAGAAAAATATCCCTTGTATAATTATCTAGTTTAATTGTATCTAATATTTTATGAAAATTTTTTAGTTAAAAGCAATTTGGGAGAAAATCATTCATCCTAATTTATATGAGCTATTGTTGGTATTAGATAAAACTTGAGAAAACTTTGGATCTTTTTAAAATCTTCCTCTCCTCTCAATATTTATAAATTTAAAGGTCACTGGACACTTAAAAATAATCTCTCTCTGGTCTTGCCGAATGAAAGGATGTCAAGGCATCAGCGTTTGGATTGCTGCTGCAGTAACTGTAGCAACCATATGCTGATTAACCAGCTTCTGTCAGGAATGTGTTTTAAAAATTCCCATGAGGCTTCAGCAGCTTGGTAAGCCAAAGGGGAACATATTTCAAATTAATTGTTCCCGTTTTATGTGATAAAAAAAAAATCAGTCAGGCTCCTCTGTGACAATCCTGCTTTATTGTGTCAGTAAGGAAACCACATATTTAATTGACAAGTGACAGTTCCTTGCTGTTCTGTTTCCTTTGCTATTCATTATATTATCAGTGGGTGTCTGCTGTACTGAGAATGCCTATGGTGGTAGGAAGACAGCATAAATGTGGCCAGCTCTGTTAGTGGACCAAAAAGGGGTCCCTTGCTTTACCCAATTAGATCATTCTTCACTATCTGTTTATACCTTGAATTTTGGTAATTTAAATTCTATTTTTTAGCTGCTTAGGGTTGCTTTCTTTTTTCTTTCATTTATTTATTTATTTATTTATTTATTTATTATTGATTTTTTGCCAAGGAATGTGCGTACTCACCAGAGAGAGAGAAAGCACTTCCAATGGGGCATAGTCATGTTATAATCCCTTCTCATCTATGTTTCCATCCTATCAGGATTTGGGGTTCACATGCACACATACTCAGTGGGTTTTTTATGCCAGTGAGGCTGGTATTTAAACTGTGGCCAGCCATGTGGGATCAAGTTCCCTTAATCACTAGGACATGGGGCCGGCCCTAGGGAGTTTACTTTCTAAGGAAACTATGCTATAATCTTTTATAATGGAAAATATCTCTTTGTATTACAAGTAATTGGTCAAGAGAAAAGGAGAACAGAATTGGGATTCAGCAGAGTTACACTTGAGGAGAACTAGGGACTCCAGCTAGAGCTCAACCACAACCTACCTTTATCACCTACAGAAAGCGTGAATTGAGTCAGACAATCTCTAAAAGTCTTGTTTCTAACTTTTATGCAAGAACTCTAACTTATATCTAGCTGAGATATTTAGATACCAGATTTTAAAAAGATATATTTACCTATAGTCTTTGTTTGGGCTGTTTTTTTTTTAATGCTTTGGAAGGGTTGGCTTAAACAATACACATTTCTTTCTCAAGATTCTGGAGGCAAAGAAATCCAGATTAAGGTGCTGGCATATCCCATATCTGGTAAGGGCTGGTGTCCCAGCTTGTGGACAATGACTTCTTACTGTATCCTCATATCATAGAAGGAGATGAGAGATGAGAAATAGAGAGATAAAGTTCTCTTTTGTCTCTTTTTATCAGGGCAATAATCACATCTGAGGGCTCCTCTCTCATGACCAAATTATCCCCCAATGCTCCACCTCCAAATGCTATCACATTGGGATTAGGATTTTAACATATGAATTTGGAGAAGACATAAGCATTCAGTCCAGAAAACCTATAATAGACCATGATATGAATAAAAAGTTGTGTTTTTTTCCATAGGATGTCAATGGAAAGAGCATTGTTCACTCCCCAATAATGAGAAAAATCCCAGTAAGCCATGAATAACAATTTTTAAAAATATGTCAGAGAGCTGAGGTCCTAGATGAATTAAGTAGCCTCCATTCAAGGAGGGCAGATTTCCCAACTCCCACTCTTCATCCCCTCTGAGGAGAGATGAGACACATAGACTTTCTCACCTTTGGGAGGCACAATAAGAAGAAAGGGTGGTAAGAGAGAATTAGCTGCATTTTAGTAAGTTTTTAAAGGCTGAGTTTCAGCTCATATGACATTGTAGAATCTCCAGGAGCCTCAGACACAAGAGGTATTTGCTGTACCCTCATAGTTTCTATTCTATTTTCACTTAGTGTTCATTAAAAATTTTTGAGGTAGAAATGAACATGGGTCAGAAAACTATCACACACTGGGCACAGGTAAAAGAATCAGTGTTGCTGGAAAAAGAGAAGGGGCGTCATTTACTCCTAGCATAGGGTCAAGAAAGATGGCTAAGTCTATAGTGAGGTCCTCTATACCATAAGAGGTCTTCTTCCCCTACATGGGAGCAGTAGAAAACATGTTTCTCCCCAGAGAGCCATCAGGGATACTGGACGAATTTGACTGCCATGGGGAAGAGAAAAAGGAATCCTGAGAAAACCCTATCTCAAGGTTCATGCACACAGTGCTTCTTTAAGAGTGATGCTCAATGAGGAAAACCAGGCCCCCTCTCTAGCAACTTAGGAAGTAGTAATAAGCTTCTGTAGCCTACCAGTAAAGGAAAGGCAAGAGACTGGGAAAGGCCTCTCTCCCTCAACCCTGTGGCAAAACTATAAAGATTTGGTTGAAAGATGAGGTTGAATCACAAATATTGAAGAGAACTTTATAGTAATTCCACTTCCCAGCCTAAACTTAGAATATCCTTAGAGTAATTTGATTTTTATGGAGCACTGAAGGCAATAATACCAACAACCAATATTCCTGACTAGTTTGACATATCCCTTTCACTAACTACCTGAAAAGAGTTGTGCCTATGTCTATGGGCATAAATACTATTTACACCAGACTTTTCTCTTCTAAACTATACCATAGACAGGTCTAACATATGTGTAACTACAATCCAAGAAGTATGAGAGAGAGGACATAATAGAAACCATGTTTGTAAAAATAATAGTCTATATTACCTTATCAATTTAGAACTCTATGTAAGGAAAATAACCTTTCATATGTGAATTAAAGAATTCTCTTTTTTGGGAACCAGCAGTTAGCATAATGGCTATGTCGCTGGACTCCCATGTAGTCGACCACGGTTTGCGTCCCAGACCCGTTAGCTTAAAACTCATGCCGGGCGCGTGTGCGTGCGTGCCCAAGATCTCGAGAGGAGAATGGAGGAGAAGGGATTGCGGCGTGACCATCCCCCCTGGGGGGTGATTTCTCACTTTCTGTCTCTATGTCTCTCTCTGTCTGGCGAGCGCACGCGCCCTATTTTTTTGAGAGGTTTTTGCTATAGGGCATTTATAACATAAGAATTTAAAATTTATGAGACAATAGGACAGAGATGGAAACAAGTAATTGGAAGTATAGTATTGTAAAGTTTTACACTATACTTGAAGGATATGACATTATTTGAAAGTCAACGCACCAAAAATGTATAAAAATCTATATATATTTATGAGACATCTTCAAAAGGTATGAAGCAAAATCTAACAGGCTGAAAGTAGAAATAACAAAAACAAAAATATTATTGAATATTTGAGCACTCTTCTTTTCAATAAATAGAATACACAAAATATTAGTAATGACAAGGAAGACCTGAACAAGCAACTTTACTAAATTGACATTAATAGAACATTTAATCCAACCACAATAGTATAAATGCAATGGACCAGTCACCGGAATAGACTATATCCTAGATCATGAAGAATGTTAAACAGATTTTAAAGAATTAAAATTATATAAAATATGTTCTCTGGTCATACTAAAGTTAAATTGAAAATCGATGAGAAATCTATCTGGATAATTCCAAAATATTTTACTGTTAAAAAAACATACTTCTAAATAATTCATTTGTTAAAATGGAAGTCACAGTGACAACTGAAAAAATATTTTAAATAAAATAAGAATGGATATACATATCCATTTCATTCAAATGTACCAAAATCTGGGGGAGACATCTCAAGTGGTGCTTAGAGAAAAATTAATAGTATTAATTGCTTATGCTTGTATTACGAATGAAGACATGTCTGGAATCAGTAATTTAAGCTCCCAGATTAAGAAGTAGAAAAATAAGAGCAAATAATTCTTTCCAAAAACAGAAGTAATAAAGAGCAAATGTTAAGTTGAAATCCGTGCAGCTTTTTCATGATAAGCATTTTTCATGAATTTTTGAATACCTCTCATATCAATGCAATCATCAAACAAAAGAAGAAAAGTTATATGACCAATCTCAATAGAGGCAAGAAAATCTTTTTACAAACTCCAATTCACACATGAATTAAAGAAGAAAAGTAACATGCTGGGCACAGGTAAATAATACCTTCAAGCTGACAAATGCAACTGTAAAAATTCTACAGCAAACATCAAACACAATGGTGAAAGACTGAATGCATTCTTCTTAAGATTTGAAGAAATGGAAAACTATCTGGTTTTACCTGCTATTCAACATTATACTTTTATCCTGTGCAATAAGACACGAAAAAGAAAGAGAATGTTTGCAAACTGGAAAAGAAGAATTAAACTGTCTTTATTCACAGATGATATAATTATCTATGCAGAAAATCCAGTATGTCTACAAAAAGAAAACTTGCTAGAATAAATTGATTAGATCTTAGAATATAATATATCTAACAGCAACGAAAGCTTGAAATTATATCACAACAATACTATCATCTATAATGAAAAATATAAAATGGAAGGGCTTGACAATGGCACACGGTAAAATAGCATGCCTTGTGAGACTGATGCATCTGGGAAGGTCCCAGGTTCATATTCAGAGACTTTCCGGGTTATGCTCTGCACCCACCTGGCCTATGATCCAAGGTTGACTGAAGCTAGAAACTGTAGCATTGAGACCCTGTGGGGGTGTTGTCTCTCTGTCTCTATTTCTCTCTGACTCATGAGAAAAACTTAAAAAAAATAAAATCCTTACCTGTAAGTATGACAAAATATCTGTAAGATTTGAATTTGAAGACTTCATGCACTAAGCAGGAATTAAAGGTAGATCTAATTAGATGGTGAAATTTACTTTGATCATAGTCAGAAATATTGAGTTTGGAATACCCAATATTTTTAAGATGTTATCTCTTCACAAATTTATCTATATTCAGACTTTTTGTAGAAATTTATAAGCCAACTCAATAATGTATATGGAAAAGAAAAGGAATTATAATAGTCAAAACAATTCTGAACAAGAATGAAGTTGGAGCATTCAAACTATCAGAATTCAAAACTGACTGTAAATTTACAGCAGTCAAGATAGTATAATAAGGGTGAAAGAATAAACACATAGATAAATAAGATAGAATAGAAATTTGAGAAATAGACTTACACAATTTATTTGCAACAAAAGAGTCAAGGCAAAAATGCAAGGATCAGAGTGGAAGTAGACTACTTATCAGTAATAATAGGTAAGTTATCATAAAAGAATGTCTTCAGAATTTTAAAGTAAAATTATTTTCAGTTAAGAATTCTATATTCCAAAAATATCAACCAAATATGAGTGTAGAATAAAAATAGTTTTAAACAATAAAAGACAAAGAGTTATGTCCTCTGTATTCCCTTTCAGGACCCTACTTGAAAATGCACCCTAACCAAATGAAAAAGTATACCAAGCAATAAAAAGACATGAGATTTAGTAACCAGTTCAGCCAATGCAGCAGATTAATAAAAAAAAAAAAAAAACCAAAATATTGGTTCTTTAATGAGAGTAAGAGAACAACTCATTCACTCTTGATTTAGAATATTGAAAGGTCCCAGGGAGACATTCAGGAATTCCAAAGATGAGATACCATCCGTGAGAAATTTTAAAAAGTCAAGAATGTGATAAGCACAGAAAACAGAATAAAAATAAATAAGCAATTAGTAATTCCAGGGAAAACAAAAGATGGGTCAGAAAGGAAAATTAATCCTGGTTTATTTCTTGCCAGTACAATAATATTTAATGGTCATAATGAAAATATTATTTATATATTTTTTGAGGTTTTATATATTTTTGAGGTTTTAAACCATCAAAGAATTAACTATAGTTAGAGAGCTGAATACAAATAAAAACAGCAATGATGTTATAAAAGTAAGCATACAAATTGAGAGTCAAGGCCAGGGTTGGAGAGATAAAAGGACTGGAAAGGATACCAAGAATCTCATTTTACAAAGTGAGGAATGAAAGCCACTGCCTGCAATGAACAAAACAGAAAATAGAACTATTAGTATATCATCTATAGTTGCAAATTCTATTAATAGAGAAACTAAAAATGAAATATATAAAGAGGGGGGAGAGTGAGCTAGATTCTTCTCTAGCAAAGACAAACATCAATAAAGTCTAATATTGATAAGTCATTAAAATACAGCATAAATGTATTGCTAAGAGCAGGAGAAGGTAAATAATGAATGGTGTTAAAACCTGATTTTGTTTGCTTGGTAAACTAAGAATGTTTTCTAAATTTTTTAGACTTGATCAAAACAAAGGAGTGTTCAACAGAGATTATATGTGTCCCATATAAAACCTAAGCTATGTGGCCTTATAGAGAAAACCGTCAATTCCTGGTCTAGAAATAAAGAAACCATTGGAATACACTGCTCCTCAGGTCTCTTGTGCTCAAAAACATCTTGCTGAGTATACCTAAAATGCAAGACGAGGAGGTTCTTTACTTGGCCATATCAGGTTGCGTTGGCACTGAGCAACCTTAAAGAAGTCAAAAGGTAGGCTTGTTTACTGCTTGCTATAAATCTGCGGACTCACTAAAATCAGTAATCATATCCTGTCACACAATCCACTCCCAGCTATAAGATGTAGACCTGCCAGCTCAGGTGAGTGTTCAGGTAACCTCAGCCCCTAACAACCATACATGGAGCTGGATAACTGCACAGGTGATCCCAATCAGTCTATAGAATCATGAGAGATAATACACCATTGTTGTAGCTTTAAGCTACTAAACTTTGAGGTGGTTTATTATGCAGCAAGAGACAGCCAAAGCAGTAACCATTTAATGTATGAGGGGTGTTCAAAAAGTTCATGGAAAATATGTACATGAAAAATCATAGATTTCCAAACTTTTGCACCAAAACAAAATTGCACTTTTTTTTTGACAGAGAGATTTTTGCTATAGAGTGCAAAGAGAGGCAGAGAGAAATGCAGACAGAAAGTGAGAATTTCCCAGAAGAGATAACCATGCCACAATCCCTTCTCCTCCATTCTCCCAATGGGATTTTGGGCATGCATGCACATGCACCCAGCATGAGTTTTAAGCTGCTGGGTCTGAGATTTGAACTGTGGTCATCTATGTGAGATTCCAGCGATATAAACATTATACCACCTGCTGGTCCCCAAAACTTGTATTTTAATTTCATTTTGACATGAACTTTTGAAGCACCCTCATATCTAACCATGTAATATATAGAGTAAATGTATTTGGATTATGTGTTTAGCAAAATATTTCATTTTGATCCTTTTATATCTTTTAGCTATTGATTGGTACCACACAGATTATTTTCTCTTACCAGTAGTCATTAGTGAAGCATATGTCTTGTCTGTTTCCAAAATAATTTACTGTTTTCCTAGAAATAGATCTGCCACATGTGTACTGTGATTAGAAAATTTGCTTTCAAGAGATAAAAATACCCACTTACAGTTTATTACGATGTGTCTCATAAGGAATTTTTATTTCACTATCACCTTACCAAGAACCTTCACATAACTATTTTCATCTTAATTGTTCTACTTTATTTTTGGAGACACACTCACAGTTTTAATTCTTTTCTATTATCTGCAAAGAGTACACATTTAGTTACCAACAAATGCTAAAGATAATCTCCAGAGGAATACTTCATATGAGCCAGTGACCTTTGAAGTTGTGCTTTGAGCCATCTTATTCATATGAAATACACAAACTCTAAGTTAGGACTCTAACTCCCACTAAGTCTACTCTTCACTCTGATTTCTCTTGAAGCCTCTTTACTTCCATGAACTCCCAGCCCTCAAGACCCTTTTGGTAATATTTACATCACTCTTCCCTGATTTTCCTCAATAGTCAACCATTCCAGAGGCTCTACTCCAGCATCATCAAGCCTCTTAGTCCTCTGCTGTGAAAGTACCTATCACATCTGAGCATGATTAGAGAAAATTACTGTAATTTGTCACATTATGATTCATTCTAACCTCAGCTTAAATCTCACTCACTGCTGCTGAACAATAATTTCATATAATAATTTCAATAATCTGTATAAAGTCCTTCATGTGTTTCCCTCAAGAGTTGTTTTAAATCTTCACCACTTTTAGACCCCAGCTTATCTGTAGCCCACTTGATTCCCAGTTCATGGTTCCATCTCATGTTACCTTGCCACTATTCTTTTCTTTTCTTAATATTTTGAAGTGTCTGTGCTTTTCCAAAGCTAAATTCTTCAAAAGCTAATCCTCAATTATTGCTTTTTTTTTTTTTTTTTTTGTAAGGACCTCTCCATTGACTCCTTTTATTGGATTTACTAAGGTATTGGATGACCTTTCCTAGACTTACGGCCTTCCCATGGTGCTCATATTGTTCTTCCTAGACTTCTGTAATAATATATTGAAATTCCTGTTTCCATGGGGTTTACTAAGGTCACATTAACAGTAGTCTCAATTTCCCTAGCTTATAATTCTGCCATTCAACTTCATTATTCCCTAGTGTTTTCTGTGTTCCCTTCAAGATTCCAGAGAATTATGTTTATCTTTCATTAATTCATCTCTCAAGAAGAAGAGATAAATGCATGTCATATGTTTGCCATCTTCCAGTCCCAGTGAATTAGAATTTATTGTTCATTTTCACAATATTCTGATTTTTTTTTATGTATGAGCATTATATTCATAGATATTTCTTAAACCAACTTAAGGTTTTAATTACTTTTCTTTTCTGGAATCGTCCGTTTCCTCAGATGGGTGTTTTTCCCCTATCTAGTCTCTCTTCTGTTGCAGATTTTTCTGAAATATCTGTGATGCTTTGTTTTTTGTTTACATATAAGAGTGATGGAGTTGAAAGGTTGAGTATAGGTTCTAAGTGAGTTACTGCATTTGTTGATTAGCAAACTTTAATTTGAATGAGAAGAAAGCTATATTCTAGGGCAGCCTTTCTCTAAATCTGCAGCACCTTTAGAACTCTACAGATAAATCAGATGCCTCTTTGATTGCAGCTACCTTCAAGATATTTGAGACTATTTCTTTAACTAAATTTATCAGTCATCATTCCTTCCTCAATTTTCTGACTTCCATAGATTTTTTTTTTAAATGGTATGTCCACCGATGATTCCTCTTCTAGCTCATTATTTTTTTTTAAAAATTCTGTAATGTCATTACCACTTTTATAATTAGGTGATGGGTAGAGAATTGATAAGCTTGTCTATAGTCTGACATTTGAAACTCGAATCCAATTTTTCATTTTCGTGATTGATTTTCTGATTTATGGACTGCATGGTGTTTCTGCTTCTTCCTTTAGCTGCCAATCATTGGCTGTAGAATTTCACTGATTTCTGATTATTCACATAATAAAGAGCATTGAAACCATTGATTCTAGTATTAACAGATTAATCTACTTCAGCCTATCTTATTGTGCAGTGATTTATTCCTGAATGTTGAGAGTACAGGAAAATGTTCTGTTTTTAATATCTCTATCCATAAAGAGTCTTAGATCTTAGCTCCCAGCTACAGCAATGGGATACTGCATTGACCACTAGAGTATTTACTTATTTCTTACTCTCTGAAGTACCATCTTAGTAGCCTTCTGTTACCTGATCTCAGTAGCCCCAGCATTGTGAGAAGTTTTCTGGCTCTTTCTATCCATTTTATAAGTCTCCAGTGGTTATTTCCTACTAGAACATCTCCAGGTACATCTAGGTAGAAAAAGTGAAGGCAAAGTCTTATTAATTTTCTAGTGATGACAGACAATAGGGAACTAACCAGGACAAGTAATTCTGCCTCTTTTCTCTCCTACCTCTCAGAGCTCTAATTAAAAAGTTACAGAAGAAACACACAAGAAAGAAACACAGGTGAAATTTTAAGTCACTTAATCATTTAAATTTTAATACATCTCATAATAGATTCCTTCACTGTGAATCTAATGCAGTTCCTACAACTTTGTGATTATGTGCAACACTCAATCGCATACAATTCAAGCATGTAGAGAATATTTTCTCAAATTGATATGTAATACAGTTTGATTTTTTTATGTAGGTTTGCAGATCTAAGAAGGTATTAATTATTCTAATAACAGTTGCTAAAGTAGGGAGATTTTCCAGTACTCTGTTCATTTAAGTTTACTATACTCCTTGTAGCACACACACACACATACACACACACACACACACACACACACACACACACATCTTTTCAATTTCATTGCTGTCACATCATTTAACAACGACCCTGTTAGGATATTCAGTCTCCATTAGCTGCTCATGAAAGCTTTTATGAAAGTCTGAGAGTATTACATTAAAAAAAATACCTTAATGGAATTTTGTTTTATGATTTGTTACAGGTAACATTCATTTTTGTTCCTTGCCCTTATTAACACAGAGAGAAATACTGAATTTTCTAAGAATTGCAGTGATGCATCTTGTTGCAAAGGAAGCTATCATCAGTGAGTGACAGCCAAAGAATGCTTTGGTGGCAGAGTCAGTAGAGGAGGGAAGCATTCCTAGAGTTTATTGAAGGCCACAGAGAAATGAGTGTTTCCCTCAAAAGAAAGCCATACCACATGGCAAAGCAGAAAACAAAATCATTCTGACTCTGTCCAATAGCACAGCTTGCAGGTGCAGAAAGAGCTCAGAAGCAGGAAAACTAGAAATAAATGACTATAGAAGAAACTGCAGAGTTTACCCAGAATAGGATGCATCCATCCAGGTCAAGGGGCTAGCTAGCTGGAAAGAAAGAATGAGACCCAGGAGACACACGCTGCAGCCCCTGAGAAGAGTTGTCCACAAGCAAAAGAGCCAGTTATAGACTCCCAGCCCCAGAGAGCAAGAAGCCAACTTGCTACAACCTAGTAAGACTCAGACTCTGCCCATTTCTTTCTTTCTCTCTTCTCCCTGCTCCTAGTTCACCTCAGGAAAGGTTAGAAACTAGTTAGCAAGACAGAGGACTGAGCAGGAAAAATAAAGAAGCCAACTCCATTGTACAACATTCTCACTGAACTCTTCCAGGCCAAAGTAACCCCCAACTTAAGGATGGATTTTTTGTCATTAAAAAAACATTTGAGGTTTGGGCTTTTGGGACTAAACTAATGAAGAATTTCTGCTGAAACTTCGTCCTCCAAAGTCCATTCAGGAGTGGGAGAGGCAAAGGCTCCATTAGAGCTGGAACTAGTGCTTTCAGGGACTAAACTAATGAAGAATGTCTGCTGAGACTTCACCCTTCAAAGCCCATCCATGAGTGAGTAGGGACCCCAGCCCCATATCTCTCTCTCTCTCTCTCTCTCTCTCTGTATTTTCATTTTTAAATTATTTTTTATTTTTTATTTTTTAAGGTAAAGTATTTTATTGGCTTTTAGATACTGCTTTCTCTTGGTAATCTCACCTTTGTCCCTCTCCCCTCTAGGATAAGCAAAGACTCCATTGGAGCTGGAACTAACACTTTCAGGGACTAAACTAAAAAAGAATTTCTGCTGCGACTTCACTCTCCAAAGCCCATCGATGAGTGAGTAGGGTCCCCTCAGCATCATATCCTTTGCTCTCTCTCTCTCTCTCTCTCTCTCTCTCTCTCTGTAACTCTCTGTCTCTCTGTCCTTTCATTTAATTTTTTTATTTGTATTTTTACTTTTTAAGGGTTTTTTTGGCTTTCAGCTCCTCCTTTTTTTTGTAATTGTCACCTTTCTCCCCTCCCATCTAGGAAAGGCAAAGACTCCATTGGAGCTGGAACTAGTGCTTTTGCACTGCATACAAGTCTACCACAAGGTTTTCATGTTTTCTTTTATTTTTTTAAGTAAATTAAAAATATCATAAGTTTTTTCTTGTATTTTTAAATATTTTTTCTCTTTCTCTTTCTCTTTCTGTTTTTTTTTTTCCTTTTTTTTTTTTTTTTTTTGTTAGCTTCACTACTTTCCTGCTCATCCTCCTTGTACCGAATGTTTAGACAGGTCTAAGTGAACTGAAACCAAACTCCTGAATACTATTAGGGTCAGAATATTCTTCAATTCCCACAGAATCTGCTGCACAAAGGGAGAAAAGTGAAATGACAGCAAGTGTGCAGATCACCTCCTCCTGCACTCTTCTGAATGCTCAGATTGAACTTCAAGATATTAGGAAGAAATGTGTGATGCATTGGATGACCAGAAATCACCACAGAGGCACAAGAAATGTGAGAAACCAAGAAAATACCTCTCCCCTAAGGAAAAGAATGTAACTCCTCTTCATCCACAGACAATATAATGGAACTCACTGAAATGTCTGATAAAGAATTTAGAATATTCACAGTGACAAAGCTAACGGGATGCAAAAGAGAAGAGACAATGAACTCCAGAAGATGCAGGAGAAAAGAGCCTACAGTTCCAGGAGGTGAGGAAGTTCTTGCATTGCCTGAAAGAGGAAATAATCATCATAATAAAGAATCAAATGGAACTGATAGAGATGAAGACTGTAATACAAGGAAGCAAAACCTCCCCTTGAAGTATTAAAAAGCAGACTAGACCATACAGAAGATTGAATCTCAGATGTAGAAGATAAAATCACTGGATTAGAAAAATCCACCCCTAAGACTGAGAAAATAGCCCACAAAATTAGAATAACATATGAGAAATAATGGATACCATTCAACATCCAAATGTCTGGATAATCAGTATCCCAGATACTGAGGAGATCAGTAAGGGCATTGGTAATCTCTTCTATGAAATCTTGGAAGAAAACTTTCCAAATCTAGAGAGACATTCAAAGATCCAGACCCTAGAAATAAAAAGGACTCCAAACAGAATCAACCCAAGAAGATCTTTTCCAAAACACATTATAGCCAGATTGACTAAAACCACAGACAAATACAAGATACTAAGATTGGCAAGAGAGAAATGTCAAGTTACCTACAAAGGATATCCCATCAGGCTAAAAGCAGACCTCTCATCAGAAATTATACAAGCAAGGAAAGAATGGGAAAATATATTCAAAATGTTAAGAGAAAAACAATTTCAACCAAGAATACTATACCGGACAAGATTATCCTTCATATGAAAAGACAAGAACATTCTCAGATAAACAAAACCTGAAGAATTTACCAACACCAGAGCAGTTCACTAAGAAGTTCTGAAGGGAGTACTATATCAAGAAAACTAAATACAGACACACAGAAATAAGAGTTCAAAACAACTAAGAAAATGGCCAGTTTAATGGTAGAGACAAATTCAGAGTTGAATATTATCTTCCAGAATTTAAACAGAAAGATCAGACCACAACAGAAGATAAAGTACATGAGACTGAACTGGTGAAATAGAATTTTATGACTTCTAACTAAAACATTACTGATTTTCTTCTATGCTTTTTTTTCAGATTTAAGGATTTTTGTCTTCTCTTGAGTTGTCAATAGGTTCATGTACCTACTGTTCAAACAGAATTCTAACCTGTTTCTTGACTTTAAGTCTTAAGCAAAGAACTCTTAACATTTTCCAATTTTGACTTATTAAAGCTAAAACTGCCTTTCTTGAAATTAAAACTGTATTTAAAATACCTATTTAATGAGCACAGTGAGCTATATAGCCTCAGTCAGGTACCACTTTATAGTATATGCATTCTACTCACAGAGTTTCATGCCTAAAGTCAGACTCGTGTTTACAGGACATCTATATATATATTTGCTGAACTTGCTATTGAAAGTAGTTAGTTTAATTAAGATAGTTTGTGGATCAATACAAAAGAAAAAAGGAATGGAAAGCAACTGCAGATACCAGGGTCAAGGTGGGAAAGAAAAAAGGAATGGAAAGCAACTGCAGATTCCAGGTTCAAGGTGGAAGGAGAATGGGAAATGGCTGAGCATGAGAAATAGGGGGAAAATATATGTATTTACGAAACAAGAAATAGAAAATTATTTGTTGATGATAACATGTGTGATTAAGCCACTATACAGTGTATTCTGGATGAGAAATGGCATTTTGTGTGCTGTAATGATATTCAATGAATGAATGTAAAATACAGAAATTTAAACAAAAACAAACAAACAAAATTTTTTTAAAAAAGAAACACACACTGGATGTGTGTGCTTGGTACCCAAAATTCCCAGAGGGGAATGAAGGAGAAGGGATTGCAGTGTGGCTAGCTCCCTTGGGAGATGACTTCTTACTATTTCTCTCTCTTTGGTGAGTGTATGCACCTATAGCAAAAGTAAATATTTAAAAAATGAAAAAAAGTATTATGGTTTCTGGTTTATGTATAATTGATATATATATATGGGCTATAGTATTTTTAAGGCATGTATATAGCATTTAATAATCAAATCAAGGATATACCCATATTCATTTTTGACACTGAACATTATATTATGTTGTGCACATTTCTTAATCATTCTAATAGGGTTTTTTGAAATATGTATTAAATTATTTATTTAAAAACAAAACATTTGAGGTTTGGATTATTTTCCAATGATAAACCTAGTTCATGAACTGAATGTGCAATGTGAATAACTATAGGACTCTCTGTAACTTAATTATAGGCAGAAATATAATGAGACTAGTTTATTCCTAAACAAACTGGATCTGAAAAAATACATAAATATATTTGGTTGTGTTATGTTCAAGACTGACTCAAAACCCTGGTGATTATGAAACATCTACAAGAGCAGAGCCATTGTTTGATATGCTCATTAGTGGTTATTTAACACCTAACCCAGTGGTTAGCTTATAGTAAATACTCAAACAGTATTTAGTAAAATTGAACAAGTAGAAGAGAGAATAAATCTCTAGAATATCTAGACTTTACTTATTTTCCATGTGGCTGTCTTTTCCAGGTTGTGTTTCTTCCTTACCTCCATGCTCATTAACAAAAGGCACTGAAGTAAATCCTCCGAGGAAAACTTACATTCTCAGAAATATCCTAATTTCTTGTATAAAGGTATAAACTCACCACATTTGTCTCTAGATAACAATATTATCTAGAGAAATATTAACTATATAAAGAAATAATAATTACTGTCAAACAATTATTAGGCAGATTCTTGAATCAAAAAATTTGTCAATATTAGGTAAAAAAAAAAATACAGTTTAGATAATCTAAGAGATAAAGACTTTAAAGATCAGTCCAGTCCTAGTTCTTCCTTCTTCATTTAAAGATAAACTGTTTAAAGACTCAAAGAAACAATGGGAGGAAAAAAAGAATAGCTACTTAAACCCTTCTGCATGATAAGTGAATCTCATATGATGTAGAGTTATTAGTGTCTAATCACAAAGTTGGTTTGTGGGAATTTTTTGATGCAATTTAGCTTGATAGTTTGTCTCTTAAATTTACTTCAAATATTTATCTTTTAAAATAAAACTGTCATACAGATTTTCTATGGTTTAGACAGTAGTTTGTCCCCCAAGTGTTCATCTTCTGGAAGCCTGGTCCCCAGTGACTTTGGGAAGTAGGGAGATTTTAAGAAATGAGGCCTAATGGGGGAACACCATCCAGTTGTCTGAGGATGTGGGAGGAAGAAACAGAGGAAGTAGGAATTCTGTTTCCTCTTTCTTTGTAGGTAGTCACCTCCCTTTCTGCTTGTTGCTTGTGATGTGATATAGTACCAGGGGCTGGCCTAGTGCTGGCCCCACACTTTTGAACTTTTCAGCTACAGAATTATGAGTCAAATAAACTTCTTATTTATTAATTTATTTATAATTTGCTCAAGGGTGTGTGCACTCATAGAGACAGAGAAGGAGAGAGAGCACCCCCTACAGGGAATGGTCACAGTGCCATCCCTTCTCCTCCATTTCTCCCTCCTTTTTGGATTTTGAGCACATGCACATGTGCCATAAGGTGAGTGCACTCATCAGACAGGGAAAGCAAGAAATCGCTCCCCTAAGAGGTTAGCCATGCCATAATTCCTTCTCTTCCATTCCCTTCTCGAGATTTTGGCCACACACACACACACACACACACACACACACCCATAGCATAATTTTCAATCCAACATGTCTTGAACTTAAACCATTGTTGGCCATGTGGGACTCCAGTGTTTTAACGACCATGCCACCTGCTGGCCCCAAACTACTTGATATTTTAACATAAAGCACTCTCTTCTACAATGTGTAGCTTTTGAGTATCTCTGATTTTTTGCCAGTAGTCTTACAATTGAAAAGTAAATCTGTGGTAATATAATTCAGCCTGTTCAGAAAACAAGTGAGTACCTGGTTCAAGAAGTGAGACGATTGTTCAGAATATTTGGAAGAAATGATGGAATGTATGGAAGAAATTAACCTTCTGACTCCTAATTTGGAACTCTTCCCCTTTATAAAACCATGGATTTTAATTTCAAATTTTGTTTTTAATTTTAAATTCTTATAGAATAAAAAAGATGGCAATTTGATTTGCTTTGTGCAGCACTAAGCACAACACATAGATGTTTTACACGGGCTTCTTTATTATGACAATTACAAATATAGATCCCATGGCCCACGAGTAGATAGACTCCATTTTTATGAAACTGATGTACTTTAAGCCTTTATTACATTAATATATGCCTACAAAATTTATAATACTTTTTCTTTTCATCTTTCTAACATAATAATCATGCAGTCCTATATGACCAGGAAAGGAGTCAACACCAGCTCAGTCTTCAGAGTTTTTAAGATGACAATATTCAGACTTACAGATGTTAGTTCTTTTCGATTGCAGTGTTCAAAAAGTTTCATATACCTTCATCTGGTAATAAGAACCATAAATTATCTCTGGTTTAATGAGTACCTATAGTTACAATGATAGCACCTTGTGGAAGCAATTGAATGTTTTTACCTCTGTTATTCAAGTGCAGGATTACATCTGTGGAGTAAATTGCATAAAATGCCATGCCAGCTGGATGAGTTGGTGCTAAGCGTAATTTTACCATACCTCCATGGACGTTGATTCAGAGTTCTGTAAGAAAAGGGGAAAGGGGATTCTTTTTTTAAATGTAAACTTAAATCTTAGGGGAAGACCAGCCCTCAAAACAGCATTTCAGTGTGTTAAGTATGAAGAGTTTTCCTAATCCATTGTACTCACAAGTAGGAAATAGTAGCATGCAGGATTGGATCAGTGTTTATATAATGGGATAGTGTGTTCCAGCAATGGGTGGAGAAGCATAAATAAACGGCCTTCATAAACCCAAATATGCTAAGTTATCGAATAACCCAGAAAAATACATAAAAGCTTTTTGCCTATAGAAACAAATCCTTCAACAAGAACACTTCTCACCCACTTTGGCATCATCAGAAGACTTTAACATCCATGTTCTGGGAATACTTGAGAAGCTGAGCAGATGCCAACAATTCTGCCACTGGGAGACTATCTGCTGGTAAACTGAGTCATCAATAAAGAGTTCTTAAGAGTTATCTTGTGGCTCTTTGCCACTATACAAAATGGCAGGTGAAAGAGCTGCAAAGCAATATACGAAGAAGAAACCTGAAGCCAAAAAGGCTGATGCCGGCAGCAAAGTTAAAATAGGTGATACCAAGGCTAAAATTCCCAAGAAGGGGAAGTCTCATTGCAGCTGATGCCTGGTTCTAGCCCATGGCATTGGCAGATACTCCCAATATGCCATGTATTCCAGGAAGGCCATGGAAAAGAGAAAATATTCAGCCACTAAACCAGGATTGGAAATAAAAAGGTGAAGTTTCTTGTCACTGTCACAAAACCAGCTGGTGGGGATAAGAATAGTGGTACCTGGGTGGTTAAACTTTGCAAAATTCCTGAGTAATATCCTACTGAAGATGTGCCTCAAAGGCTATTGAACCACAGTAAAAAAAAAAAAAAAAAAAA